>NC_082668.1:40374772-40677803 GCF_025265405.1 Mesoplodon densirostris
CAATTACTCGTAAGTTTTCGCTTGCAGTGACCTCTGATTTATGGATGAAGATGGGGGATATATGTATGCACCCGGTAGATAATCTGCACACTTCAGTGTAATGAGAGTTTTCACCTTCTCCTTGACTGTCTATGTTAAACAGCAGTCAGGGAGCCAAACTGATTAAATTTAGTGTTTTTAATTTATTTTTCTCTGTCTACCATTTGGTAAACCACATTAGAACTTAAGTCAGGCAATTACAGAGTTAAAGAATCTGAAGTCGTCAATAAACTAATTCATCTGTTAGAGAAGGGGTTTCTGGACACCTGAGAATTTACTATATTAAAAGTCTGGGGGTTTTTTGTTTTGCGGTACGTTGGCCTCCCACTGTCATGGCCTCTCCCGTCTCGGACCACAGGCTCCGGACACGCAGGCTCAGCGGCCACGGCTCACGGGCCCAGCCGCTCCGCGGCACGTGGGCTCCTCCCGGACCGGGGCACGAAACCCCGTCCCCTGCATCGGCAGACGGACCCTCAACCACTGCGCCACCAGGGAAGCCCTAAAAGTCTGTTTTTATTCTAAGTGCCTGAACGTATTGATTTTTTTTTTCTATTTCCCTCTTGATTTTCAATTAATAAATAGTTTCACACTTGTTGACCCCACTCAAAAACAAGGTCTTTTCAACCATGGAAATCCTAGGGATTCCATGAGGACCATCCTCTCTCATGACTACTATGATAGCCTTCTAACTGGTTTTCTGATCACTCTTCCCAAAGCATCCTTCATATAGCTACTAAAATGATCTTTTGAGAAAGTAAATCTGATTATCTTATTCCTTTGCTTAAAAACATTTACTAGTTCCCCACTTGAACTCTTAGTTTCCCATTGAACAGTATGAAGCCCAAATTTCTAATGGCTTCAGCCTAATCCACCAGCCTCATCTGCATCTGGCCCCCCAAGGGAAGGGAACCTTGAATTCAAGCCTACAGGCACGTCCTTGTGCTTGCAGGCTCTGCGCCCTCCGCCAGGCATGCCCTGCCTCTTATCAGTGTGGTGAATTCAACAGAAATGTAACCTCTTCTGTAGAGCCATTCTGTTCCCTCCCAAAGTGTTTATTGTACAGCGTTAATTGTCAGTGTGCCTCACCTCCCCTTGCTTAGGCTGTAAGCTACTTGAGGACAGGACCTTTGTTCTCTTTATTTTGATTTTTAAATTTTCAACAGCAAGCACAATGCCTGGCAGACAGTAGAGGCTTGGTAAGTCCTTGTTTAGTGAATGAATTAATGAATAAATTTTGAATGCTTCTACAGAGGCTATGTCTCAGTCTCCTGACTAATCTTATATAATCATGGTACAGTGATCAAAACTAAGAAATTAGTACTGGTATGATACAGTTAATGAAACAACAAACTGCATTTGGATTTCATCAGTTTACCCACTAATGTCTTTTTTCTGTTTCAGGATGCAGTCCAGGAGCCTACATTGCATTTACTTGTCCTGTCTCCTTCCTCAGCCTTTGTCTTTCATGACCTTAGGATCTTTGAAGACTACTGGTCAGTTATTTTGTAAAATGTCCCTCAATTTGGGTTTGTCACGATTTCTCATGACTAGATCGAGGTTATGCAATTTGGGAAAAATACCACAGAAGTGATATTGTGTACTTCTTGGTGCCTCATATTCGGGGGGACATGATATGCCTGCCTTATTACTGTTTAAGTTAATATTCATCCCTTGCTTAGGGTGATGCCTGTTAGATTTCTCCAGCAATCTTACTGTGTTCTTCTCTGTAACTAATAAGTATTTGGGGAGAGACACTTCAAGCCTGTGCAAATATCCTGTTTCTCCTTAAACTTTCACCCACTAGATTTAGCTGGTTTTTCTTGCTAACAGCTTTTATGGTGTGTTAATGGTGGCTTTCTATTTTCCTCATTTACTAGTTTGAGTTCTTTTGTAGAGACGAGTTGTATGTTTTCTCCCATTTATTTATTTATTCAGTTATTTACATCAGTATGAGCTTATGGATATTTATTTTATTATTTGGGTTATAATTCAATACCATTATTCTTTTATTTCTGAAATTGTTCCAGCTTTGGCCATTCAGAGACCATTAAGGAGCCACTGTGTCTCTTTTTTTTTTTCTTTAAGCACTACCCTACTTTCTATCATTGCACGATTTCCAGGCTCATCTTGTATTTTCCTGGCCCAGCCCTAGATTCAACCACTTCTCCAAGGAGCCCTGTTTCTTTTTATTAAAGAATGGTATTTAAAATCTGAATGCTAGGCTATCACTGCTTCTAGTTCCTCTCAGAAGACAGAGATAGGAAATATATGTATAAATACCACCCCATGCATACACATTAATATATCTATATTTCTGTATCTATCTGTGTATATATATATATATATATATATGTTTTACATGTATGTAAATGTGTGGATATATAAATAAGACCTGAGTTCATACTGATATTCCCACTCAAATCCAGCACCACAGTTTATTCTAACTTTTGCCCTTTCTTTTAACTTCCTTCTGTGACTGTGGGAAACCTGGCTCTCAATATCCACAATACATCTACTTGCATGTTCAACCCTAGTACACATATAAAGCAGTTTTTAAAATTGCTAATCCATACCAGATAAGAAACACATTTAAAACTAGAGCATGTTGCTTGGGCACAGATCTTTTTGTCTTTAGCCTTATAGCACCCAGTCCAAACACCATTTTCCAAAGTTACTTGGGTCACTCCTTTCTTCTCCACCTGCTTCAGGGTGGCTATTTGATTTATTTGTAATACAGTTAGATTTATATGTCCCAGTCTGCATTCCAGCTTGTGTTCAGTCCAAATCCTGGTTGGTTTTATCTAATTTCCATATGGCAAAATGTACCATTTGTGGTACATTTTGAGTACCACGGTCCAACGAGTTTCAACAAATTATTAGAGTTTTCTATCTCCCACCACAGTTGTATACAGAAGTTTCCTCACCCTCAAAATTCCATCATTCTACCCCTTAATAGTCAATGCCCCCCCAACCTCCCAGCCTCGGACAACTACTGATATGTTTTCCATACCCATAATTTTGCTTTTCCAAAATGTCATGTTAATGCAGTCATACCCTTTGGGTCTGACCTCTTTCATTTAGCAAATGCATTTAAGATTTATCCATGTTGTTGCATGAATCAATAATTAATTTTGGGTCTTCCCTGGTGGCGCAGTGTTTGAGAGTCCACCTGCCGATGCAGGGGACACGGGTTCATGCCCCGGTCCGGGAAGATCCCACATGCCGCAGAGCGGCTGGGCCCGTGAGCCATGGCCTCTGATCCTGTGCGTCCAGAGCCTGTGCTCCACAACGGGAGAGGCCACAACAGTGAGAGGCCCGTGTACCGCAAAAAATAATAATAATAATAATAATAATAATAATAATTTTTATAGCTGACTAGCATTCCACTGTATTGATATATCAGTTTGCTTATTCATTCACTGGTTGAAGGACATCTCAGTTGTTTCCAGTTTGGGGGGGGGATTGTTAATAAAGCTTCTATAAATATTTGCATAGAAGTTTTTGTGTAAAAATAAATTTTTCATTTCTCTTGGATTAGACACTTAGGAGTGGGATTGCTGGATTATATAGTAGGTATATGTTTAAATTTGTAAGACACTGCCAAACTGCTTTCCACAGTGGCTCTACCATCTTGCATATACATCAACAATGTATGGCATTCCCAGTTGCTTCTCATCCTTGTCCACACTTGATAGTGTCATTATTTTTTTTTCTTTAGCCATTCTAGTAAGTGTGTAGTGGTATCTTGTGGCTTAATTCACATCTCCTCAGTGACTAATGATGTTGAACATATTTTCATAAGCTTATTTGACATGAATGTATCTTTTATAATAATTTGTCTGTTCATACCTTTTGCCCATTTTAAAAATGGGGTAGTTTTTTTCTGATAAATTTTTTGAGATACAAGTCCTTTATCAAAATGTGATTTGACAACATTTTCTCTTAGTCTGTGGCTTGTCTTTTCATTCTCTGAATGGTGTTTTGCAGAGCAAAAGTTTTTAATTTTGATAGAACCAACTTACCAGTTTTTTTTCTTTTATGTATTGCTCTTTAGGTGTCATACCTAAAAATTCCTTGCCTAACCCTAGGTCATGCAGATTTTTTCTTATGATTTCTTCTGGAAGTTGTACCATTTTGTGTTTTACTTTTAGGTCTATGATCTAGAGTTATTTTTTAAAATTAGGTATGAGGTATAAGTTGTTTTGTTTTTGGTTATGGACATCCAATTATACTAGCACTATTGTTGGGAAGATTATCCATCCTTTCTTCTAGTGCAACACTGTCTTTGGTTAGTGTAGTTTACAATATTTCTTGAAATCAGAAAGTGTAGTCTTCCAACTTTGTTCTTCTTTTTCAACTTTATTTTGGCTATTCTAATTCTTTTGCTTTTCTCTAGAAATTTAAAAATCAACTTGTTGATACCAACAAAAAATTCTGCTAAGGTTTTTTGTTTGTTTGTTTGTTTGTTTTTCTTTTTGCGGTATGCGGGCCTCTCACTGTTGTGGCCTCTCCCGTTGCGGAGCACAGGCTCCGGATGCGCAGGCCCAGCGGCCATGGCTCACGGGCCCAGCCGCTCCGCGGCATATGGGATCCTCCCAGACCGGGGCACGAACCCGTATCCCCTGCATCGGCAGGCGGACTCTTAACCACTGCGCCACCAGGGAGGCCCTCTGCTAAGGTTTTGATGGGGAATATGCTGAATCTGTATATCAAGTTGGAGAGAATTTAGGATTAATATTATTGAGTCTCAATCCACGAACATGATATATCTCTCTACTTATTTAAGTCTTCTTTGATTTATTTTATCAGTATTTTATAGTTTTCAGCATATAGATCCTATTCATAGTTTGATTTATATCTATGTTTTCTTTTTTTTGGTGCTATTGTAAATATTGTTTAAAAAATTTTAAAATCCAAGTTAGTTTATAGAAATGTAATTGACTTTTGTATTTATCTCTTATCCTGTGACTTTGGTAAATTCACTTACTAGTTTTAGGAACTGTTTTTGCTATAATTGGGGGGATTTTCTATGTAAAAATCCTGTCATCTGTATATAAAGTATTTTCCCCCCTTACAATCTGAAATGACTTTATTTTTCTCACCTTGTTGCACTGGCTAGGACTTTCACTGTGGTGTTGAGTAGGAGTGGTGAAAGGAGATTATCTTTACCATGTTCCCATTAAGTTTGATATTAATTGTAAGTTTTTTATGGTTATCCTTTATCAGGTTAAGGAATTTTCCTTCCATTTCTAGTTTGTTGAGAGTTTTTATTATGAAGCGATGTTGAATTTTGTCAAGTGCTATTGAGATAATCATGTTTTGTTTTGTTTTTTTTCTTCTTTAGTCTGGTAATCTGGTGAATTACACTGCCTTTTCAGAAGTTGAACCAACCTTGTATTCCTAGGTTTTGTCCGACTTCGTCATTCTGTATTATTTTTGTTATATATGCCTAGATTTGATTTGCTAATAGTTTTTCTTTTAATTTTTATTTTATATTGGACTATAGTTGATTTACAATGTTGTGTTACTTTCAGGTGTACACAAAGTGATTCAGTTATACATATATGTATATTTATTCTTTTTCAGATTCTTTTCCCATGTAGGTTATTACAGAATATTGAGTAGAGTTCCCTGTGCTATACAGTAGGTCCTTAGTGATTATCTATTTTTTTGTTTTGTTTTGTTTTGTTTTGCTTTTTTTGTGGTACGCGGGCCTCTCACTGTTGTGGCCTCTCCCACTGCGGAGCACCGTCTCTGGACGCTCAGGCCCAGCGGCCATGGCCCACGGGCCCAGCCGCTCCACAGCATGTGGGATCTTCCTGGACCGGGGCACAAACCCGTATCTCCTGCATCGGCAGGCGGACTCTCAACCACTGCGCCACCAGGGAAGCCCTGATTATCTATTTTATATTTAGTAGTGTGTATATGTTAATCCCAACCTCCTAATTTATCCCTTCCTGCAACCTTTTCCCTTTGGTAACCATAAGTTTGTTTTCTAAGTCTGTGAGTGCTTCTGTTTTGTAAATAAGTTCATTTGTATCATCTTTTCAGATTCCACATATAAGTGACATCATATGATGTTTGTCTTTCTCTATCTGACTTACTTCACTTAGTATGATAATCTTTAGGCCCATGCAGGTTGCTGCAAATGGCATTATTTCATTCATTTTTATGGCTGAGTTATATTCCATTTATATATGTACCATATCTTATTGCTAATAGTTTATTGAGGATTTTTGTATCTATGTTTTTGGGGGGATACTGGTATTTATTTTCAGTTTATTATAATGTGTTTGGTTGTGATATTAGGATAATCCTAGCAGTATAAAATACATGAGAACTGTTTCCTCTTCTTATATTTTCTGAAAGGGATTATTTAGAATTGATATTATTTCTTCCTTAAGTGTTTTTTAGAATTTGCCAGTGAACATTTGGGCCTGGTGTTTTCTCTGTTGAAAGGTTTTGAACTACAAATTCAGTTTCTTTAATAGCTATAGGACTAGGTTTTTTTCTCTTTTTTTTTTTGGTATTGCAGTGTTTTTTAGTGAGTTTAAGTAATTTTTGTCTTTTAATAATTGGTCTCTTTTATCTGAGTTGATTTATAGGCATAGAGTTGTTTGCAGTCTTTTTTTATTATCCTTTTATTCTCTGTGGGATCTGTTGTGATACTTCCTCTTTCATTCCTAATATTGGCAGTTTTTGTCTTCTGTCTATTTTCTTGGTCAGTATGGCTAGAGGTTTATCAATTTTATTGATTTCTTTTCAAAGAACAAGCTTTTGGTTTCATTGATTCTCTCTATTGATTTTCTCTTTTTAAATTTATTGATTTTCTTCTCTCATGTTTATTATTTAAACCAGAACATTTTCAAGAATAAAAAGCGGGTACTATTAATAATTAAACCAAGATAAAAAGCACAAACTGGAAATGATCCAGGAAAACCAGGGTGTATGGTCACTCAACCTATAGGATATGTGGGATGCGGAAAATGGTAGCTGGGAACCTCTGTGGGAATAAAACTTTACAGTGTATACCTTTTAGTATTATTTTCATTTTTAATCATTTGAATGTATAACCTATTAAAAATAAAATAAATGTACTTCTTTAAATATCTGGCATAAGGTAAGATTTCAATGTATGCTGTTGAATAAATGAATAAATCAGTCGATTAGTTAGCATTGGTGATTACCTGAGTTTCATTGGAGAAAATGGGATAATCATTATATATCCAACTCTGAAATTCTACAACATATGTATCAGAATTGAATGATTAGTTTGCTCTGTATTCCTAACCTGCAGGTTTGGTGACATGAATATTATTATCTCAGACTTGGTTATATTGTTCTCATTATTTATATCTTTCTTTGCCTGTTTTTTGATTTATTTGAAGCATCTTACATATGAAGAAAGAGTAAACTGCAACTTACTGTAGAAAATCGGGAGAAAAGAAAGGGGCATCATTGAGGTCCTGCAGAGGGCATCATTGAGGGTTTCCCCAGCACTGTTCCTTTTCCTCAGAACCTGTGCCTCATCTCCATGGTTACTGTGGGGATTTCCATTTTCATACTTTGCTCTGTATATATGTCTCCAGCACAGCCAGAGTCTTTTCCACATAATTTTTGGCCAAGAGAAGCTGCACAGTAATGGGAAAATTGATGAGAAATAAAATTTATAAAGTGGTTGTTTAGAATTCAATGGGTGAAATGTTATAACTGCAGCAAGGACCTTAGTTCAGTTGTTTCTGAAATTTAGCTGCATTATTGTATATTCAGTACCTCCTTGAGTTCCATGAGTCAATAAATCATATGAATAGAATAAAATTTTATTTATGGAATGAAAAAAGTTTCTTAAAGAATGATCTGATAAGTTAAATGTAAGTAATGAATTCAGATAAGTGTTCCTATAAATAATAAGAATGCTCCTATTTTTAATAATCAAAGATTAACTCAGCCCTTCAAAACACAAGGCTCTGGAATAAGCTACAGGTCAGTATTACAACAGGAATGTGTCTCATCTAAAATATAGGAAATTTCAGGTGGGTGAAAAAGGTGGAAATCAAAATAATGTTTTACCCAGACATTGAATTCTAAACAGCCAATTTATAGATCTTATTTCTTAGAATATGTTCCATTATTGCTAAGGTTCTATGATTGCTTTATAGACCTCTCATAATTATATTTGGACAGACATGACACCTTGTTACAATAGCGATAATCCCTACAGAATATAAATATATGTATTCCACTAAAAACATTCAAATCGAGATCAAGGTCTCACTTGGATATCTCGGTGAAACAATGATCAAATGGTAAAAGGTTAAATCTTTATAAAACATTATTTATTAAGATTATATGACAAAGTAGAACTGTTTCTCCTCTGGCACTCAACAAATAGAAAAATCCATATTCCCATTGCTTTCTTCTTTGTTTCCTCCATAACAATCAGTACTGAAAACCCACAAAGATAATAAATTCAGTCAAGCATATTGATGATAAAATCAAGCTTCTATATTAGCTCTGAAGTGCATACTGTCTCTTGAAACCTTTGACAACTTGGCTGGTTTCATTTTCTACCCCCGTGTATTCTCTTCCTGGAAAGTGTCCTGGCTTCTTAAAATAACTGTTCATGGAAAACATTCTTTCTAGATACAGCACTATGAAGATATAATATTCTTCCTTATATAAGCTCAACAGCTTAATAAAGTCAAAAGGACTACTATTTAATATGATAATAAAGAAATTGAGTTCATATATTCCTTATTCTAGAATTACAGTATTAAAGATTTTTCTTAAACAGAAATCTATCTTTGTTCTAGAAATATTAACCAATATGCCTGACTCTTTAGCTGTATGATCTTGGGAAAGTTACTAGACTCTCGATATTTTAGTTTCCATATTTGTAAAGTAGAGAGGATTAAGTAAGTTAAAAATACCACCAGGAGGGCTTCCCTGGTGGCGCAGTGGTTGAGAGTCCGCCTGCCGATGCAGGGGACACGGGTTCGTGCCCCTATCCCGGAAGATCCCACATGCCGCGGAGCGGCTGGGCCCGCGAGCCATGGCCGCGGAGCCTGTGTGTCCGGAGCCTGTGCTCCGCAACGGGAGAGGCCACAGCAGTGAGAGGCCCGCGTACAGCAAAAAAAAAAAATAATAATAATAATAATAATAATACCACCAGGATACAATTGTTTATAGGTCTCTCACATTTCTCTATGACTTGTGAAGAAAGGCACTGATTTCCCTTTCTCTGGACTCTCTTTTCGAGAATTTTTTTTTTTTTTTTTTTTTTTTTTTTTTTTTTTTTTTGCAGTATGCGGGCCTTTCACTGTTGTGGCCTCTCCCGTTGCGGAGCACAGGCTCCGGACGCGCTGGCTCAGCGGCCATGGCTCACGGGCCCAGCCGCTCCGCGGCACGTGGGATCTTCCCAGACCGGGGCACGAACCCGTATCCCCTGCATCGGCAGGCGGTCTCTCAACCACTGCGCCACCAGGGAAGCCCAAGAATATTTTTAGAGGGAAAATAGAGATAGAGTCTGCCTCTGGAGCAAAGGGAAGGCTTGCTTACCATCCATTATAAAAGATTTGGATTCCCAAAGCTCAGGGATCCCTTCTTGTAACACCATCCACTTCATATGCAATGAGGCCCCTCTGGTAATTTGAGGAAAAGGGAACTAATGCAAACATGCTGATCCTTATGCTGCTTGCTGTGTCCAGAGTAACAAAGTCCTTTGTCTCTTACCCAGGAGTCTCGTGTCTCTGTCAGCATCCATGAAACTGTGGCAGGATAACTTGTTAGCTTGAAAGTAGGGTAAAATCTGAGACCCTTTACAGTTTTTGGCACATATGACCGTCTTGGAGTCTGGAATGTAGAAAATGTTCAACAAATATTAATATTTATCACCATCAAGATTATTTAGCATCAAAAATACTAAGATTTGACCTAGCAATTATACTTCTGGGAATTTGTCAGGCTGAAGGTTGTGAGATATGTGTAAAGTGCTAGATATTCATTGTAAATTTTTAATAAAAATTGGAATAAACATAAATGACCATCCTATAAAAATGCTATCACCACAGTAATACCATCAAACACAGCCATTCTAAAACTCAGTGTCATAAAGCCAAGCATTTATTTTCACACTTGTGATGTCTGTAAGTTGGCTGGGAAAACTCTGCTCCATGTGTCCCCTTCTGGGGCCCAGGCAAAAGGGGACAGTGACTATCTGGGGCATACTCTTCTTGGGAATGACGGAAGAACAAGAGGGCAAGCCCAATTGCATGAGCACGTTTCAAGCCTCTGCTTGTGTCACATCTGATAATATCCTAATGGTCAAAGCAAGTAACACAGCCAAGCCCGAAGTCAAGACATGGGAAATTATACCAAGACCACCACAAAGCCATGGTAAGGATGTTCAATGTACTATAGAAGAGTGAAGGATTGGAATCCACAATTTACTCTACCATAATCAATAGGAAAGTGGCTAACTAAGTACAGTGTATTCATACTAAGCAGCCATCAGAAAGAATGAGTGAATCTGAATGTTCTAAAATGGAAAATGTATACAATACATTACTGAATGAAAAGAACAAATTGTGAGATATGCATATGATCTATTTTCATTTAAAGGAAAAACCTTTGAATACATGTATTTATTTTATATGGACAATAATGAGCTTGAATAGATATACAAACCGTTAGTATTTATCTTCAGGATTGGAATTGGGAGATGAGGGATAAATTCCTTCGACTTTATGCTTTATGCACTTTTGTATTATTAGAAAAAATGTTTTATAAATATGTTTTACTTTTGTAATAAAACACCTGATAAAGATAAGACAAAAAGTACTAAAAGAAAATGACAAAAATGTTTTTAGCTTCCAGGTATTTTTTAGTTGATGTCTCATTTTCCATTCCCTTTCCCCAGTATACATAAGAATAAAATAATTCTAATACCTAGAAGATTTTCGTCTCAGATCCTGCCCCTACAAAACTTCATTCTGCTTCAGAAATGATTTGTTTCATTCCACATAATCACCCTTAGACTTATGTGATACATTTTGATCCTGTTGGGTCTCTCGGTAGAGCAGAGAATTCCTAATAATATTTAAGGATTTTCTGAGTTTCTTGACATTTATTTCAGATATGTAGTTTTTCTGTTTTAAAATTCCCATTTGGTTCTTTTTTGTTATTACTATAGTTTCTATTTCTTTTTAAAAAAAATAAATTTCTTTATTTCTGGCTGTGGTGGGTCTTTGTTGCTGCACCCGGGCTTTCTCTAGCTGTGGCGAGTGGGGGGCTACTCTTCGTTGCGGTGCACGGGCTTCTCGTTGCGGTGGCTTCTCTTGTTATGGAGCACGGGCTCTAGGCACACGTGCTTCAGTAGTTGTGGCACGTGGCCTCAGTGCTTGTGGCTCGTGGGCTCTAGAGCTCAGGCTCAGTAGCTGTGGCGCACGGACTTAGTTGCCCCACGGCATGTGGGATCTTCCTGGACCAGGGCCTGAACCCATGTCCCCTGCATTGGCAGGAGGATTCTTAACAACTGCGCCACCGGGGAAGCCCTAGTTTCTATTTCTTAGTTGAGAAGATATCTATCTTTTCATCCATTTCAAGTGTTTACCTTTACTTCATGGCGTATTGTTAAAATAGCTACTTTAGAATCTTTGTCTGATGTTTCCACCATCTGTATCAAGAGCCAGCAAACTAAAGCCTGTAAACCAAATCCAACCTATTGTCTGGTATTGTTTGGTTCATGAGCAAAGAATTTTCACACTACAGTTTTAACCAAAGCTAAACTTTTAAATGGTTGGGAAAAAAACTTTTTAAAGGCTAATATTTTGTGATGTGAAAGTTACACGAAATTAAAATTTCACTTTCCATAAATACAAATTTATTGGAACACAGCCATGCTTATTCATCAACATATTGTATGTGACTGCTTTTGTACCACAATGACAGAGCTGAGTTGTTGTGACACAGATCATATGGCCCAAATAACCGAAAATGTTCCTTCCATTTGGCTGTTTACATAAAAAGTTTGCACCTGATCTGGGTTATCTCAGGCTTTGCATCTGTTGAGTGTCTTTTCCATTGAGAATTGGCCACGTGTTCCTAGTTTTTTGTATGTTGAGTAATTTTGGATTGTATTCTGGACATTTTGAATAATATATAGTGAGACTCTGGGACCTGTTAAAGTCCTCTGGAGAATGCTGATTACTTTTTGATTTAACAGAAATCCACCTAGTTAGGTTCACACTTTAAGCTCTATCTCAACTTCTGTGGGAGTGGCTCCAATATCATTTCAATTTTTGAAGGCTTTTCTATGCTACTTTACATCTATTCCGTGTGTGTACAGCTCGGTGGTGAGCTTGTGACTTATGTTGGTTCATACACAGAACCAAAGATCTCCTTTAGCTCTCTCCTCTCTGATATTTCCATCATTTTCTCCAACTTTTTAGGGCCCCTTTTCGCAGTCTTCTGATTAGAAAGATGGTATTTCTCTCAGAGTTATAGTTGCCCATGGTACTGCACAGTTATACACAACTGGAGTTTTCTTTAGGTTAACACCAGCAGATAAAAGAGAAAAAGAAAAAAAGAAGAAAGGGAAATTAACCCCTGCACAGGCCATTCTTCAAATTTTGAGTCCTCTCCGTGGTCCACCTGTTATTTTTCTCCCTGAAGTCCCCAGGTAGTTGCTATTCATATACTGTCCATGGTTTATGTTTGTATAAGGTTTTAGCTCCTGCATGGAATTAAGGGGTTGAGATTTCCAAGGCATAAACACATCCTAAGCAACATCTTAATAATCCATATAGCACTATTCGGTAATAATTTTGCTCTAAAATTTTGGACTCCTTGGGATTCAGGATATGCAAAAGGCAATATCATGTTTGATTTACCCAAGACCATCAATCCTCATGAATCCTGAGAATTTATACTAGAATGTAACAGGTGAATGAATTCCCATGATGAATCCTCATTGACCTGGGTGAAGAGGTTTACAGACCATGATAAATCCAAGTGGACTCAAACGATTTATTCTGTAAGATTAAATATGAGGAGTTTTGTGGTCAGTCAGTGAGGCCAGGACTCTTATTTGCAAGTGACAAGAGGAAGAGAAGAAGAAAATAATTTTTACAAGTCCAGGGGGGATTTAGTGTGGTAGAAAGACCAATGGCCCCCAAAGATGTCCACATCCTAATCCCCAGCACCTGTGGGTATGTTACCTTGCATGGCAAAAGGGACTTCACAGGTGAAGATCTTGTCATGGAGAGATTCTCCTGGATTTTCTGGGTCCAAGTAATCACAAGGGACTTTATAAGGGAAAGAGGAAGGCAGGAGTGTCAGAATTATAGAAGAAGATGACATAATGGAAGCAGGGGTCAGAGAGAGAGAGAGTGAGCTTTGAAAATGGAGGAAAGGGCCATGAGCCAAAGAATTCAGCTTCTAGAATCTGGAAAAAGCAAGGAACCAGATTCTCCTCTAGAGTCTCCAGAAGGAACAAGTCCTGTCAATAACTTGACTTTAGCCCAGTGAGACTGATTTTGGATTTCTGCCCTCCAGAACTGTAAGGTAATAAATTATATTGTTTTAAGCCACTAAATTTGTAGCAATTTGTTATGGCAGTAATAGGAAACAAATACAGTTAGCTCAGCCACAAAATGGATCCATTGACTTAAATTATTATTAGCAAGGCTAGGGCCCAACCCCTCCCTCTCTCTCCCTCCCTCCCCCCCAACTTCCACCAACTTACTCTTCCTTCTGTTTATCCCTACTTGACCTCATTTCTATTGCAGATACAGGCTTTTCCCACATGGTAAGGAACCTGGCTGTAAGCAGCACCAATTTCACCTCTTTCTAGCCCTGTGTCTTTGGAGTCAAGTGGGACTTTATGCCCTAGAGCCATTTAGAATCTCAGAAGAGGACTTTAATTGGCTTGGCTAGGGTCAGGCGCCCAACCATTGAACCAATTATCCCAATAAATGGAAGAGGGAATAATGATAAGTCAAAACTGCCTGAGTCACCTGCAGACCCCTCCCCCACAACTATGTGGAAGGTAATGAAATGGCAGTCCCACTAGAAGCAAGTAGAAAAAGTAACAAATTCTCTGAAGGAGAAAGGGGTGCATTCAGACAAAGTGAACAAATGTCCACGACAACTAGTCATTTTACTAGCTAGACCCAGCAAGGATAATGTCAATACATAAACCTGAATTTCCACTGAGACTACCAACTAAGACCACAGTCCATCTCCTTTTCTATCAACGTGGCTGCACTCACTTGCTCAAATCCCCAGACGCTCAGTTAATGTTAGATTTTGTGTTAAGTGACAGTAAACTGAAAATAACAGTGGCTTAAAAAAGATGGTGTAGGGGAGGGATTGTTTCTCGGTCATGTAAATGAAGTCAGGAGGTGGACACTTCAGGGCTGGAAGATGCTCCTTGGTGCCAGGGTTCTAGACATTTCTTGTCTACCATCCTTAAAAGGGACTTCCACGTTATGGTTCCAGATGGCTCCTCAGGCTCTAACCATCATTTTTGTACCACACAAGGCAGAAAAGAAGAAATAAAGAGGAGCACCTCTCCTTCCTAAAGATATTTCCTGGAAGTTAAACACATCCAGTTGATCAAAATATAGTCACATAGCCTGGTTCTCAAGCCACAGGCTTATTTCCTGAAAGCTACTGGAAAATATATTTTTTAACATCGTTATTGGAATATAATTGCTTTACAATGTTGTGTTAGTTTCTGCTGTATAACAAAGTGAATCAGTTACATGCATACATATATCCCCATATCCCCTCTCTCTTGCGCCTCCCTCCCACCCTCCCTATCCCACCCATCTAGGTGGTCAAAAAGCACTGAGCTGATCTCCCTGTGCTATGCAGCTGCTTCCCACTAACTATTTTACATTTGGTAGTGTATATACATCAATGCTACTCTTTCACTTCGTCCCAGCTTACCCTTCCCCCTCCCCGTGTCCTCAAGTCCATTCTTTATGTCTGTCTTTATTCCCGTCCTGCCCCTAGGTTCATCAGAACCATTTTCTTTTTTAGATTCCATATATATGTGTTAGCATATGGTATCTGTTTGGGTTTTTTTTAACAACTTTATTGGAGTACAATGGCCCCAAAATGGTACATTAGTTTCTGCTTTATAACAAAGTGAATCATCTATACATATACACGTATCCCCATATCTCCTCCCTCTTGCATCTCCCTCCCATTGTTTTTCTGTTTCTGACTTACTTTACTCTGTATGACAGACTCTAGGTCCATCCACCTCATTACAAATAACTCAACTTCGTTTCTTTTTATGGCTGAGTAATATTCCATTGTATATATGTGCCACATCTTCTTTATCCATTCATCTGTTGATGGACACTTAGATTGCTTCCATGTCCTGGTTATTGTAAATAGTGCTGCAATGAACATTGTGGTACATGTCTCTCTTTTTTTAAAAAAAACATCTTTATTGGAGTATAATTGCTTTACATGTGGTGTTAGTTTCTGCTGTACAACAAAGTGCATCAGCTATATGCATAGGTATATCTCCATATTCCCTCCCTCTTGTATCTCCCTCCCACCCTCCTCATCCCGCCCCTCTAGGTGGTCGCAAAGCACCGAGCTGATCTCCCTGTTCTACACAGCTGCTTCCCACTACCTATCTAACTTACAGTTGGTAGTGTATATATGTCATTGTCACTCTCTCACTTTGGGTCAGCTTACCCTTCCCCCTCCCTGTATCCTCAAGTCCATACTCTAGTAGGTCTGTGTCTTTATTCCCGTCTTACCCCTAGGTTCTTCATGACCATTGTTTTTTTTTTTTTTTTTTAAGATTCCATATGTATGTGTTAGCATACGGTATTTGTCTTTCTCTTTCTGACTTACTTCACTCTGTATACAGACTCTAGGTCCATCCACCTCACTACAAATAACTCAGTTTTGTTTCTTTTTATGGGTGAGTAATATTCCATTGTATATATGTGCCACATCTTCTCTATCTATTCATCTGTTGATGGACACTTAGGTTGCTTCCATGTCCTGGTTCTTATAAATAGAGCTGCAATGAACATTGTGGTATTTGACTCTTTTTGAATTATGGTTTTCTCAGGGTATATGCGCAGTAGTGGGATTGCTGGGTCATATGGTAGTTCTATTTTTAGTTTTTTAAGGAACCTCCATACTGTTCTCCATAGTGGCTGTATCAATTTACATTCCCATCAACAGTGCAAGAGGGTTTCCTTTTCTCCACACCCTCTCCAGCATTTAGAGTTTGTAAATTTTTTGATGATGGACATTCTGACTGGTGTGAGGTGATACCTCATTGTAGTTTTGATTTGCATTTCTCTAATGATTAGTGTTGTTGAGCATCTTTTCATGTCCATCTGTATATCTTCTTTGGAGAAATGTCTACTTAGGTCTTCTGCCCACTTTTGGATTGGGTTGTTTTTTTTGTTTGTTTTTTGGGTTTTTTTGCGGTACGCGGGCCTCTCACTGTTGCGGCCTCTCCCGTCATGAACCACAGGCTCCGGACGCGCAGGCTCAGCGGCCATGGCTCACGGGCCCAGCCGCTCCGCAGCATGTGGGATCCTCCCGGACCGGGGCACGAACCCATGTCCCCTGAATCGGCAGGCAGACTCTCAACCACTGCGCCACCAGGGAAGCCCAGGTTGTTTGTTTTTTTGATATTGAGCTGCATGAGCTGCTTGTATATTTTGGAGGTTAATCCTTTTTCAGTTGCTTCATTTGCAAATATTTTCTCCTATTCTGAGGGTGGTCTTTTCCTCTTGTTTAAGGTTTCCTTTGCTGTGCAAAAGCTTTGAAGTTTCATTAGGTACCATTTGTTTATTTTTGTTTTTATTTCCATTTCCCTAGGAGGTCGGTCAAAAAGGATCTTACTGTGATGTGTGTCATAGAGTGTTCTGCCTATGTTTTCATCTAAGAGTTTGATAGTGTCTGGCCTTACATTTAGGTCTTTAATCCATTTTGAGTTTATTTTTGTGTATGGTGTTAGGGAGTGTTCTAATTTCATTCTTTTACATGTAGCTCTCCTGTTTTCCCAGCACCACTTATTTAAGAGGCTCTCTTTTATCCATTGTATACTCTTGTCTCCTTTATCAAAAATAAGGTGACCATATGTGCTTAAGTTTATCTCTGGACTTTCTATCCTGTTCCATTGATTTATATTTCTGTTTTTGTGCCAGTACCATAGTGTCTTGATGACTGTAGCTATTAAGTCCAGGAGCCTGATTCCTCCAGCTCCATTTTTCTTTTTCAAGATTGCTTTGGCTATTTGGAGTCTTTTGTGTTTCCATACAAATTGTGAAATTTTTTGTTCTAGTTCTCTGAAAAATGCCATTGGTAGTTTGATAGGGATTGCATTGAATCTGTAGATTGCTTTGGGTAGTAGAGTCATTTTCACAATGTTGATTCTTCCAATCCAAGAACATGGTATATCTCTCCATCTGTTTGTATCATCCTTAATTCCTGTCATCAATGTCTTATAGTTTTCTGCATACAGGTCTTTTGTCCCCTTAGGTAGGTTCATTCCTAGGTATTTTATTCTTTTTGTTGCAGTGGTAAATGGGAGTGTTTCCTTAATTTCTCTTTTATAATTTTCATCGTTAGTGTATAGGAATGCACGAGATTTCTGTGCATTAATTTTGTATCCTGCTACTTTACCAAATTCACTGATTTGCTCTAGTAGTTTTCTGGTAGCATCTTTAGGATTCTGTGTGTATAGTATCATGTCATCTGCAAACAGTGACAGTTTTACTTCTTCTTTTCTGATTTGCATTCCTTTTATTTATTTTTCTTCTCTGATTGCTGTGGTTAAAACTTTCAAAACTATGTTGAATAATAGTGGTGAGAGTGGGCAACCTTGTCTTGTTCCTGATCTTAGTGAAAATGGTTTTAGGAGGATGATGTTGGCTGTGGGTTTGTCATATATGGCCTTTATTATGTTGAGGTAAGTTCCCTCTATGCCTATTTTTGTGGAGGGTTTTTTATCATAAATGGGTGTTGAATTTTGTCGAAAGCTTTTTCTGCATCTATTAAGATGATCATATGGTTTTTCTGCTTCAGTTTGTTAATATGTTTTATCACATTGATTGATTTGCATATACTGAAGAAACCTTGCATTCCTTGGATAAACCCCACTTGATCATGGTGTATGATCCTTTTAATGTGCTGTTGGATTCTATTTCCTAGTATTTTGTTGAGGATTTTTCATCTATGTTCATCAGTGGTTTTGGCCTGTAGTTTTCTTTTTTTGTGACATCTTTGTCTGGTTTTGGTATCAGGGTGATGGTGGCCTCGTAGAATGAGTTTGGGAGTGTTCCTCCCTCTGCTGTATTTTGGAAGAGTTTGAGAAAGATAGGTGTTAGCTCTTCTGTTGCCTTGCCAGAGCACCAAGACCCTGACAGCCACATGGTTCAGAAGAAAAGGAAGGGACTTCTTAGTGTGTGGAAACTTTTTCCTCTTCACAGCTCCCTCCCAGAGGTACGGGTCCCACCCCTATTCTTTTGTCTCTGATTTTCATTTTTCTTTTGCCCTACCCAGGTACATGGGGATTTTCTTGCCTTTTGAGAAGTCTGAGGTCTTCTGCCAGCATTCAGTAGGTGTTCTATCAGAGTTGTTCCAAATGTAGATGTATTTTTGATGTATTTATGAGGAGGAAGGTGATCTCCACGTCTTACTCCTCTGTCATCTTGAAGGTCTCCAGCTGGAAAATAATTGAACTTGAGGGAGAAAAACTTTCTAGATTTGTAACTTTGGGAAGTCATAATCTAAGACTCAGTTTGAATTTGAGGGTGTGACAGTTAAAATAATTTTTAACTAAAAAAACACATTATTTCTCTTAGTTTATAATGGAAAGAATGTTCTGAACTGATTGTTTTCCATTTCTCTTATCTCTCTTTAGATATTGTAATTGGGTGACTAGCTTCAATACTTTCCTGTAATGGCCATTTGAAATGGCACTGTTGACCTCCGTTTTGCAGAATCCCAATGGCTTTTATTTGCCACCATTCCTCCCGACCTCTCTGCAGATATGACCCCATTATCACCCTTATCCTTTTGGACATACTCTCTTCACTTGAATTTCAGAATAGAGCACTCCAAATCAAGCACAAACTTAAATCCTCACAGCTGAGCTTGAAGCTAGACTCTATGCTGTAAAAAAAACTTCACTGAAGTCTCAGAAGTTATGGAAGGGAAACCCAGTACAGACTACTGGCTACCTGTTGTGGCTGTTTTTGTAACCCTGGTTCATCCATACAGCTTCTCTTCTGCCTAGTTACCACATTGCTTCTGTGGCAAAGGCTGGTTTCCTTCACCTCTTATGAATAGCTTCATGTACTTGGAACCCAGGCCTGGAGAAGGGGAGAAAATTCCCTTCTCACCCTATTTAAGGTCTTTATCTTCCAAAGATGATTGACAGTGACAATAATCACACCCTTCATAACAGCTCGAGTACCCTCCCTGACATGGCATCTCAATGCACAGTATCGGATATGAGTACAGGAGATGCACTCCCAGCAGCAGAGAAATTACAACCTTAAATCCCCCACTTCCAAATAGCAGAGAGACAGATTTTTAAAACAGTTCTCAACCCTGTGTTATTATATTTTAAATAATATACGTGGGACAGCAGCAATTCAGTCTGAGATGAGCTTTGTCAAACCCAGTCTAGTTTCTTTTATGACCTCTTCTCCAGTGTGAGATGAAAATGTATGCATATGCTCCTGCCATTCTTAGGATTATGGGGTCTTATCTGTGATAACCATTCAAGTGAGAACACAGCCATCTCATCAGAACTCAGCAACATTCTATGGGCACAGTGCAGTTTAAGTCTACTCACAGTAAACTTTTCTCCAAAGAGGACACAGATTGCAGAGATTCAGTTCTGGCTCAAGCAAAGAGACAAATCCATGATCACAAATTCAGTTCAGCTTCTTAGAACACACAGAGCAGACACTTGGGTGCCCCATGTCATATCCCGTTAGCTCTTGTGATTCCAGCACAGAGGTGGTGGACAATTCCAAGCACAGTGTCAGTGTCTAGTCTCAATGTGGGCAGTGAAATCTCTCCACCTTTCTAGCTCATGGTTTTCTCTGAAGCCACAGAAGGCCACTCAGAACAAGCAGGCTCAGCTGGAAAGTTGGAGGAGGGGATAGTTAACAGCCCTGTGGGCAACCATCAACCAATGGTGGAGGGAGGTGAGAGAATAACCAGCCCCCCTCCAGTTCTTTAGTAAAATGATTTTGGAGCACATTCTACATGGTTCTTCAGAGGCTTACCAGGGGGAATCAAACCCCAATTGCCCACAGGTCAATGAGGCACTCTTTGTTTGCTCTTCTCCTTTCTCTATTTCATTCTTTCCACCCTTTTATTTCAGCTTCCTGGGATCACCTCCTAAATAAACAACGTGTACCCAAGTCCTGATTCTGTTTCAGGTATTGGGAAGACCTGAACTAAAAATCACAGAACTCCAATTCTACACCGTTTTACATGGGCTCCAGTTTTCTTTTGCATATTTAAATGTTCTACTTGGGTGGCTTTTTTTTCAAATTAAAAATAACTCATATCAAAGCTGCATTCAATTCTCTATATCTTCCAATACTCAAAGACTCATTGTAGCTCTGAGATGACATTTTGCCCTATCCCCAGATTTCTACTATTTCCATCAGTGCCTCAAAGATCTTAGAAATGTGTTGAGCCAAGACTGAAGCTTAAAGAACCATGTTCAATCCCCCTCCAGCTCTCTCTGCAAAGATGAAGCGCCTGTGAAGCACATGCCTTAGAAATGGGAACTTAACCTTGAGCTGAGGGCAGAGGAAAGGCTACTTTTCTCTCTCACATCTTGCTCCACGAGTCAATACCTTCTCACTGTGTAGTTAACTGCATTCTCTGCCAACTTCCATGTATCTTAAAGGTGCAAGCTTATTGATTCATTAATTAAACAACCATTTATTGCTTGGGTCAGACACAATGCTAACTACAGGGGGAACAGAAATTAATAAGACAAGAATTCAGAAGACAAGGGGATCACTATCTCATAAAAGAGACTGAAATGCAAACAACCCATCTGCTGTGATCAAGCCTAATAAGGCCCAGAGAGTACATAGGAAAGGCATCTCAAGAGGACATCTCACATGGATCCAGGTAGTGAGGTCTGAGAAAATTTTCTGGAGGAAATAATGCCAAGATTAAGTAAAAAGAGATGAGTAGGTGTTGTCCTGTTGACTTAAGGACAGAAAGGGAACTCCAGGATGGAAGAACAGTCTGTGCAAGTGTGTTTGTGGGGAAAAGTAAGATATATATGGGAACTGAAAGTGCAGTGTGAGTAGAGCAGAAATGGTGAGAAATGAAACTAGACAAGGGTAGTTGGATCAAAGTTATGCTAAGGAATTTTGTCAGTAAATATGAAGTTATTTGCCTAGGGAGTGAAATGGTTAGATTTACACTTTAGGAAGATAGATTTGTAGTTCTATGAGAACAGATTGGAAACAGGAAAGGATAGATATAGAGAAACTGATTAAAAGGCTATAGCAATATCCAGGCAAACGATCCTGAAGATCTGAATTTATATATGGCATACTTGATATACCACTGAAAAATTTTTGTGTGTGCAGTATCTACTTACAGTCCATGGAACAGAGTCTTCGAATTGTTAAATTAAGAAGCTATTCAGGAGGCAGAAATGGTGGCCCACAGAGACTGGTTGAATGTAGAGGTGAAGAGGGAAGAATTCAGGATGGCTTGGTCAACAGGGTAGAACATATAGCCATAAGGAGACAGAGAAAAGCAGAAGTGGATGAGATTCTGGGGTATATTAGTTATCGCTGCTGTGTAACAAATTTCCACAAACTTAGTAGCTTAAAACAACACATTATCTCAAAGTTTCTGTGAGCCAGAAATCTGGGCATGATTTAATTGGGTCCTCTGCTTAATGTCTCACAATGCTGTAGTCAAGGTATTGGCCAAGTTTGCATTCTCATCTGGAGGGTCAACTGGGAATGTATATGTTTCTAAGCTCACTCAGATTGTTGGCAAAATTCATGTCCTGTGATTGTAGAACTGAGGGCCCCAGCTTATTGATGATGACAGCTGGAGGCTGCCCTCAGCTCCTTGAGGCCACTTGCAGTTTCTAGAGGCTGGCCACAGATCCTCGCCACTTGGACTCTCCCAACATGACTACTAACTTTGTTTAGCCAACAAAGAGTCCCTAGAGGAAGTCTGCTAGCAAGACAGAATCTAGTATAACTTAACGCCACAGGAGTGCCATCCCACCAACTTTGCCGTATTCTACTGGTTAGAAGCAAGTCTCAGGCCCCATCCACTGTCAGGGGGAAAGGGTTACACAAAGGTGTGAACACTATGAGGCTGGAATCAAGGGCCACAGAGGGGAAAGATGAGTTCAGTTTGGACATGTTGAGTTTCATGTAACATCTAAGTAAAGATGTCCAGTGGGATATGTGAGTCTAGAACCAAAAGAGAAGCTTAGGGCTGGAGCTATAAACCCACAATCCATGTTGAATATAAATGGCAGGTGAAATGATGGAAGTAGATGATGTTGTCCAGGAAGAGTGTATATGTAAGGGTCTGTGGAGATGGAGATGAATTAATATCCTCTCTGTAAACTTGAGGACAGCCAAGTTGTTCCTCAGCCTTCTTCTTTTCAGAATGAAACAATACTAAGCACCCATTTCTAATTTCTCCGTACCTACTCATTTTTATAATCCTTTATTTCCTTTGTTCCCCTCTGGACATTCACTTGTTTTTGTACGTTATGCTTAAATTAAGGAACTAAAATAAGAGGTGGTGCATTAATAAAGGTTATGATTAATCCCCAACAAAGCAGAACTACCTCCAAGGAATTTCAATGTCTTTTTTGTTTGTCCCCATTAATATAATTCAAAGATTTTAACTAATTTATTGTATCCTAAAAGGTATTTCACTTACCAAAGACAATACTGAAAGAAGCAAAAAATAATTGAAGTCTCCTCAAAGTAATTAAAAACCTCAGAGCGTATCTAATAGTAATTTAAAGAGTGAGAAGGAACATATAGTTATTGACAGGTTTGACGAATTAATTTGGGCATCTGTGTTGAAGGGTAATAAATAAGGGAAGAATGTTAACAATGTTTCTAGTACATTCAATAGGTTACTATAATATAGCTGGTCTAGTTCTTTAGATTTCTGGAGTCAGAATTTACAGGAAAATTATAGATTGTGTAAGTTAAGGAGTTGCATAAATTAGATAACAATAATACTTTCTGCAGTGTTACAGCAAGTGACCAAAGAGTTGAAAAAGAGAAAGTATTGGGGTGATGGCTAAGGGGTGTGGACTTTCTATTTGGGGTAATGAAAATGTTCTAAAACTGGTTGTGATGATGGATACACAACTCTATGAATATACAAAAATAATTGAATTGCACAATTTTAATGGGTGAATTGTATAGTATTTGTATTATATCTCAAAGTTTTTTGTTTGCTTGTTTGTTTTGTTTTTAAGATGGGACAATGGTGCTTATTTGCTTATGCATTTTTTCAGATGCTATATCTCTATTCTCCACTAGGGCAAGGTGAAGGGTGGAACCCGTAGTGATTCTGAAGATGCTCAGTTGACAGGAAATAAGAAACTTCTGTGCTCTTGCTGCTTCTCTAAGCCATCATAGAGGAAAAATAAATCTACCCCTTTCTTCAACGAACTCTGGAATCAACCAACCTCTCTGTGTCCCACCCCTGCTCCCCACCCCTCTCTCATCCCCTCTCTCTTCCCTCCCTCCACCTCAACCTCTTTTTCTCTTCTTTCTTTTTTTTTTTTTGATTATCAAATGCATATTGATGAATAACTGTAGTGCTCAGAGATAAAACTTGTAGTTTAGTAACTTGGTTTCTTAACTTATGGTTGAAAGAAACAGTTTATATATCATTTTAAAATTAGATTTATGTACTTTATGATAGTCTTTATGTTAACTTTTAAAATACAGAACCATTGTGTTATCTGTTTGACTTTCCAGATCGCATTTTCACCCTTCTATTCCCTGTTCTGTGCCACAGGAAACTGACCTTTATGGAGAGCATCAGACAAGCTATCTTGGCTTTTAGTTGGTTGTGGCCAATGGAAGGCACAGGCAAGCGATCAGAGGAGGGAGGAAAGAGAGCCTGGTATTGATTTTCCCTAGAAGGCCTTGGTTTAGGCAACAACTGAGATCCTCTAATTCCTCTACTGCAGGTCAGAGCCCCATCAGACCCCTGTCCCAAACTACAGCTCACACCAGGTTCTGGAAACATGACTCCCTCCCCTTGCCCTTTCAAATGCACAGGTGGTCGGGACTTCCCACCGTTGCTACTTCCTGGCTGCTTCACCACATCTTGCTTTTCTTTATAACTGCCCATCTCTCCGTGAAAAGTCCCTTTTTGCCCTCCGTAACCTCTCTCTAATTACTCCTTTGAGTGTGCCATCTCCTTCTTGCTGGGATCGTAACTGATTTAACCATAGCATATCTTATTTCTGGACATATACACAGGGAGAAAAATGTTGCCAACCCCCTTAAAACAAAACAGAATGGGAATGATGTACATCAGCTTCAGGGTAGTGGTTATTTTTGAGGAAGAGAGGGAAGGAGGAAAGTGAGAGTTAGGGGTTTTATTTGTTTGTTTTTGTTTGTTTTTAAGCTATTTCTAAACTGTCTTAGTTCTGAAACTAATACTTAACAATAACAACAAAAAAGTAAAATAAATATGGCAATTAATTAATGCTTGTTTAATCTCAGTCATGGACACATGGATGTCTTTTTTCTGTATTTTTGAAAAATAAGAAATGAAGTAAAATTTACCTTATTTTAAATTTAACCTGTTTGTAAAAGAATCTACTCTGTATGACAGTTTGGATGTACACATGAATGCAGATTTGTGTTCATGGACTAAGGAAAGGGAAAACCATGCCTGAACATTTAAGGTCCTAGACTGGTTGAATTGCACACAAAAACTTAGCTGAGTCTATACACATAGTAACAAAGATAAGTTCCTATTGTTCCCAGGAGAAGTGATGACATTACCCATCTTAGAGTTCTCATGGAAACAGTATCTCAGGGCCACATAATCTCTTGAAAAATGTATATACAGATAAACTTGGAGCAGATTTAACCTTGAGGCTACTGCAAAGAGAAATCTTTACTGGCCCTGGCAGCTTCTGGTTTGGAGAGGAAAAGAGTCCATGAGCAATAGTATAAGCAGAATGGAAGACTGTGAGGATGGCCAGGGACTAGGAATTAAAGGTGTTTGCTGTAAATCCTCACTTTATAACCTAGAAACATTTTTTGCTAATTATTATATGGCTCAACTTCTTCTTCTAAGGCCTTGGAGAAGCCTCTGATGAAACTGGTGGGCTGACACACTAAGTCTTCTAGACTGCCTCTGAATACTCATTGTCTCTATAACATACACCCTCCCTTGTTCTCAGCCATATTGTATGTGGGGGATGGACCCCACTCCCAGCCATAAGGGCAGGTCCTGATTGGTGTAAACCAATTCAATTAGATTATCCCAACCCTCAGTCCCCACAGCGACCGGCTCAGGAATATGCACATAATCTAAACAGAAGTAATGAGACCTAATAAGACCTTGAAGGGACTTCAAGAACAGAGAGGCTTTCGCTCTTCCTCTGGGTTTAAGGAATTAAGGATATGAGGAAGATGGGATTGCTGCAGCCATTGTACCATCAGGAGAGGAACCAGATTGATGATGAAGCCCTGAGGAGGCAAAGCCAACATGGATCCTAGGGTTCTGGTTTGGCCTGAAGTCAAGCTGTGCCTGGTGCCAGCCCTAACTGAAGTTATGGGAGCTGACACATTTTTCTTTCCTTCCCTTCCCTGCACTTTCCTTCCTCCTTCCCTCCCTCCCTCCCTTCTTTCCTTCCCCCCCTCCTTCCTTCCTTCCTTCCTTCCTTTCTTTCTTTCTTTCTTTCTTTCTTTCTTTCTTTCTTTCTTTCTTTCTTTCTTTCTTTCTTTTCTTTCTTCCTTTCTTCATTTCTTCCTTTCTTTTCTTCCTTCCTTCCTTCCTTCCTTCCTTCTACATTTAGTTTGGAAGCCCTACTAATGTAGAGGCACATAGTGCAGTGTGACTCTTAACAAATACCCTCTGATCAACTGATAATGTAGATTTGCTGAATTATACAGGGAGTCAAATCAGGCAAGAATTGTATTTGGATGATAGTAACAGACACAAATAGTGACTTGTGTACCCAAGAGTTTATTATCTCATGGACAGTAAGTCCAGAGTTTGACATTTCAAGCTGGTACAGTGACCCTGCAAAGGCTCAGGCTTATTCTACCTTTTTTGCTTCACTGCCCTAGTCATGGATTCCACTTCCAGTGTTAACCCTGGAGTCCATAGAAGCTGCTGAACTCCAGCCAACATATCTGTATTTGAGGCAGAAGATAGGAAGAAAAGAGGAAGAACAAAAGGAACAGTACACCTTCCAGTTAAATCAACTTCTTTTAACCATTCTTTCTGGAAGGCCCACTTATTACATTTCATTGGCCAAATTTTAATCTTATAATTGTATCTGGAAAAGAAGCTGGTAAGTATAATATTTTATCTGGAGCTATAGGTTCCCATGGTAGACCGAATCATGGCCCCCTTAATCCCTCAAATCTGTGAACATGGCAAAAGGTACTTTGCTGATATGACTAAGTTAAGGATCTTGAGACAGGAGGATTATCCTGAATTTTCCAGGTGGGTCTTATGTATTCACAAGGATCCTTATAAGAGGGAGGCAAGAGGGTTCAAGGTAGAAGAAGGAGATGGGACAATGGAAGGAGAGGTTGGAGTGATGAGCCTTGAAAATGGACGAGGGAGTCACAAATCAGGGAGTACAGGCAGCCTCTAGAAGCTGGAAAAGGCAAGGACATAGATTTTTCCCGAGAGCCTCCAGAAGGTAGGCCTGATGATACCTTGACTTTTTGTCCAGTGAGGCTGATTCCAGACTTCTGACCTCCAGAACTGCAAAATAATACATTTGTATTTTTTAAGGCACTAAATTTGTGGTGATTTGTCATAGCAATGATAAGAAACGAATACACTACTCCAGATGAAGTCAGTGTTCTTTTACCAAGGAAATGTGCTCTATCAGTTTCTGCTGGAGTGGGAGGTAATATACATGTGGAGGGTTGTGCATCCCCAAACCTGTCGCTGCTTGGGTACAGCCAGTTTGCAAGACAATTACCATTGCATTCTTCTAATCATAAAAGCAGGCTCATCTAAAGAGAGTGCCTTAGTCGATGTACTTTAATTTGGAACCATAGTTAGCTGAAAAGAAGTCCCCACATTGTCATTTCATCAGGTCTTTAGTTCGTAAAAAGTAAGGGATTTTTTTGTTTGGTTTTGGTTTTGGTTTTGGTGGTGGGACGGGGGTGGGGGAGTAATAACACCTATATTTGCCACAGCTTTAGTTAGCCAAAGGAAAAAGAGCATATTTGCAACTGGATTTCAAAAAGTGGATTAGAGCACTTTATAATTGTATTAGAAAACCTCCCACTGGAAGTCTGGCTGTCATGAGCCAGGGGCTTCTTATGAAGGCCATGAAGGTATCCTGTTTCTTTTGACAGCTAGGTGGGTGAGATAAATCTTGTTATAAACAAACTAAACCAAAATAATAATCAAATGCCTAAAGTAATAAACTATTATTGTTATTAGAAACAATTATATGACAGTGCTCAAAGAAAAATGATATATTTTTTAGAGGAGTCAAGGTAAAATGGAATGAAATTCTTTATTGCAGGGTTTCTTTAATGCTCATGAGTGACGTTTCTGAATGCTGTTTAAACAAAGTCCCTCTGGCATGGCAACCATTGCCAGGTAGGGCTTAGCTTCCTAAGGAGTTCAATGAGATAAGAGGCTGCTTTTAATCAACAAGCCAGAGGAACCATATGTAGTCTGTAGGCTGAGCACCTAATGCTTCCTCCCACTAGTCAACGTCCAGATCAAATAAGCAAGAACAAACATGGCACCGTACAAATCTCTATCTACATGCAAGGCTTTGGGTCACCCTGACCTTCAAGTAGGGGGCTGCTGGTGCCATTAGATGGCCCTTAAGTTTGATTTTATTATTATCTTCCTCCAGTAGTGTGAACCCTTAGTTTGTTTTGGCATAAAATAAGTTAAATAAGCCTCCAGGAGAGTGGTTTTTTTTTTTGTTTTTTTTTGTTTTTGTTTTTTTTTTTGCGGTACGCGGGCCTCTCACTGTTGTGGCCTCTCCCGTTGCAGAGCACAGGCTCCGGACGCGCAGGCTCAGCGGCCATGGCTCACGGGCCCAGCCGCTCCGCGGCATGTGGGATCTTCCCGGGCCAGGGCACGAACCCGCGTCCCCTGCATCGGCAGGCGGACTCTCAACCACTGCGCCGCCAGGGAAGCCCGGGGAGAGTGTTTTTATTTGTGTGGTAAAATATATGTAACATAAAATTTACCATATTAACCATTTTTGAGTGTAGAGTTTAGTGGCATTAAATGCATTCACAGTGTTGTGCAACCATCACCACCAATCATCTCCAGAACTTTTTCATCTTCCCAGACAAACTCTGTACCCATTAAACACTAACTGTCCATCCTGCCTCTCCCTAGTTCCTGGAAATCACCATTCCATTTTCTGTTTCTATGAATTTGACTACTCTAAGTACCTCATATAAATGGAATGATACAATATTTGTCCTTTGGTGTCTGACTTAGCATAATGTCTTCATCCATGTTGTAGCATGTGTCAGAATTTCATTCTTTTTTAAGTCTGAATAATATTTCATGGCATGTATACACCAGATTTTGTTTATCCAATCATCTGGTCACAGAAATTTGTTGTTTCTGCCTTTTCACTATTGTGAATAATGTAGCTATGAACATTGATGTAGCCAATATCTGTCCAAATAAGAGAGCGGTTTTAAAATAGAGAAGTGCATCTGATTCATCCAGGACACACTTTCAAAATACATATGACAAGAAAGTGGGAGACTATAGAGGCTTTGATTCAACAGGTGTGGGGTGAGATTCCAAGGCATACATCTGATTACAAATCACTGCTCTGGTGTATCAAGAAGGCACATAAAAATTGAGATTAAAGTTTTAAAAGAGGTCATTGGAGGGCTTCCCTAGTGGCGCAGTGGTTGAGAGTCTGCCTGCCGATGCAGGGACACGGGTTCGTGCCCCAGTCCGGGAAGATCCCACATGCCGCAGAGTGGCTGGGCCCGTGAGCCATGGCCGCTGAGCCTGTGCGTCCGGAGCCTGTGCTCCGCAATGGGAGATTGCCACAACAGTGAGAGGCCTGCATACTGTAAAAGAGGTCAATGGAACTCTCTCCAGAAATAGCCTAATCTAAGATATTATTTCCAAGAATGTTTTGTGACTAGAACCAAAGAGTTATCATTATGTTTCATCTGGAAGACATCCAGGAATTATGAGGTGCTAATGTCAAATAGTTGTGATGTTAGACATTATTATTTGAGATAATGTCATGATAGAAGCTTTAGTACTGACAATGACTACCCCATCCGAAAAGCAAAATTGATGGTCGTTGGTCAGTGGATCTACAGTATTGTCCAATAGAGGGCAAGCTCCATTTCTAGGAGTGGTACTGATAATTTTGAAAAACTTTATTGAAGTATAGTATAAATACAAAAAGGTGCACCCCTATTATAAATGTATAACTTGATAAATTTTCACAAACTGATCCCCTTGTGTCACTAGCACCCAGATTAAAAAAGAGAACATCGGGCCTCCCTGGTGGCGCAAGTGGTTGAGAGTCCGCCTGCCGATGCAGGGGATACGGGTTCGTGCCCCGGTCTGGGAGGATCCCATATGCCGCTGAGCGGCTGGGCCCGTGAGCCATGGCCGCTGAGCCTGTGCGTCCAGAGCCTGCGCGTCCGGAGCCTGTGCTCCGCAACGGGGGAGGCCACAACAGTGAGAGGCCCGCATACCGCAAAAAAAAAAAAAAAAAAAAGAGAACATCACCAGCTTCCCAGAATCCCCCCTCGAGGCTCTCTTCCTGTCAAAACCTCCCACCCCACCCCACGGTAACCACTGTCCTGACTTCTAAATGACATTAATTAATGTATTATACAATCTATGCTCTTTTGTGTCTGCCTTCTTTCACTCAACTTCATGTTTGTGAGAGTCACCCATATCGTTATTTGGTTGTAACTTGTTTATTCCCATTACTTTATAGTATTCCATGTGAATACTGTTTGTTTTTTGTTGTGCTCATGTAGGCAAATGCCTGAAGTGTATAAGAGCAATTCATTGTGTTGATGTAAATACATGGGAAAAGACCTTAAAAATATCTAATGCCTCTAATTCTAACTCTGTGCTCACCATGATGCAAACCTCTGATTTGTAATTTGAGACTCTACATGATATTATCCACCTAAAAGGAGAACCCTGAGCTGATGGTCTAACAGTTCTGGTGCCAGAGATTCCCTTCTGTAAGTTAATAAATGGAAGTCTAGAAATAGAACTCTGTGTCCTATGAGTTTATTTGGCATGAACAGATTCCCTATGGTTTTGTCTTCTCTAGGTGAGTTGATAAAATTGAAGTTTTTGAACCTTCAAAACTGAAGGCTACAACTCTCAATGAATCTAGGTCTGAAATAACCTGATGGCAGGACTTCTCTGGTGGCGCAGTGGTTAAGAATCTGCCTGCCAATGCAGGGGACACCGGTTTGATCCCTGGTCCAGGAAGATCCTACATGCTGCGGAGCAACTAAACCTGTGAGCCACAACTACTGAGCCTGCGTGCCACAACTACTGAAGCCCGTGTGCCTAGAGCCCGTGCTCCGCAACCAGAGAAGCCACCACAGTGAGAAGCCCGTGCACCGCAATGAAGAGTAGCCCCCGCTCACTGCAACTAGAGAAAGCGCACACCCAGCAACAAAGACACAACACAACCAAAAATAAATAAATAAAATATTTTTTTAAACACTGAAAAAAAAAGTTCCTTATGAAATTACCTGATGGCAATTGATCTGAGCTCTATTGACCTGAACCCTATTGATCTGAACTGTAAAGACCATCTAATTTAAATGTACTTCTAACCATGTCTAAATCTATCATTTCTCAAAGTATAAATATCCTGGAAAAGGATGGCAGTTGAGAGCCCAGCAGAAAATAGAACACATGCTGAGTCGGACTGTAGTACAGAATGTCACAAAAACTCTGTTCACAGAGGCTTGGGCAGAGTTAAGAAACCTAGCAGGAATGTTGAGGTAGCTAGGGACCAGCAACAGTGGGAAGCTGCTCTCATCCATAGGCAGAAAGGGCAACGATGTCCCGTAGTCCAGTGAGGGCTGGAGGAGTAGAAAGGGAACTGCCTAATGGGGGACTCTGGAACTGCATCACCAAGTCCAGGAGGGAGCTGGGGAGAGACCACTCCAACCCCTCTGTTGTCCTACCATCCAATCTCCTCCAATGCCAGGGAGCAAGGGAGCCTGTTGTGCAGTCTGTATGGGTCAGTCTTCCAGGACACAAAGCGGGGTGGAAAAGGGTGGAGCATGGGTCTCCAGAGGACGTGGCTTGGCATACAAAGAAAACCAGTATAAATGGATAAGCTGTATGTGGTATATCACTGACTCCAGGACATGAGGAAAGAATAACACTAAAAAATGACACTATAATCAAACTTTTTATAAAATTTATATTATTTTTCTAGGACCTCACCCTTGATTTTAATTTCACAATGTATTTTCTATGTTTCTGTTTCACTTTAAGTCTTCTTTGATTAATTGCTGCATCACCTGCTACCTCTGCGTGACCTTGAACTAAATCACAATATAAGCTCCTTGGCACAAGTTTCAGTAATGTTACAGCTTCTGGGAAAGATGTATTTTCTTTGGCCAAAAGCTACAGCATCACTCATAGTCTTCTATCCCAACAGAATCATGTTTTGGGTTGGAATTTTGAGCCAAGTGGAAATGCTGGGTTTATCCGAGATAAATATTTGTTCGTCAACAAGAGAAATATGCCAACTATAGTATACATTTTGGATTTTTAAAGCATTCATCACATTTCTAACATAATCAAAATATCCTTGTAGGGGATAGATCTCTTTCTGTATCATTAAGTTCATTTTGGCCTCTCATCTCAAGAAATTGTGAAGATATATTCATTCAGAAAGCAAATTGGGGCTCTTCCTATATGAATATTATTAAAAATGCTATAAGGAGTTGTGGTATTAAGGAAGATGCTGAAAAGATGAAAACAATAAGAAAGTAAGAAACAAGGAAGGAGAAGTAAAAGAAAAATATCTCTTCCAGTGCCAGCAGGTCATAGAAAAAGAAGGCAGACAGAGATAAGAGCAACCCAGATGTGTCTCTCAAACTGTATGCCCTCTTCAGTCTCTGGCCTCAGGGGGTGAATATGTCAGGGCAAGGACTCTTGCTTTGATTTATTTTATTTTTTCATTTATTTGTGTATTTATTTTATTGGAGTAAAAGACACATAGCATAAAATTTACCATCTTAACCATTTTATGTATTAAATACATTCACATTGTTGTACCTTCATCACCAACACCCGTTACTATAATTCTTTTCACCCTGCAAACTGAAATTCTATACTCATTAAACAATAACTCCTCATTCTCCTCTCCCTTCAGCCCCTGGCAACCACCATTCTCCTTTCTGTCTTTATGATTTTGACTACTCTAAGTACTGCAAGTAAGTGAAATCATATAATATTTGCCTTTTTGTGACTAGCTTATTTCACTTAGCATAATGTCCTCTAGGTTCATCCATGTTGTAGCATATTGTAGAATTTCCTTCCCTTTTAAGGCTGAATAATATTCCATTGTATGTATATAGCACATGCCTTGAGACACAACTTTTAATTCTTTTGGGTATATATACAAAAGTGGAATTACTGGATCATATGGGAATTCTATTTTTAACTTTTTGAGGAACCACCATACTGCTCCACAGTGGCTGTATCATTTTAGATTCCCACCAACAGAGCACAGGGGTTCCAATATCTCCACATCCTCATCAACAATTGTTGTTTTCTGTTTTTTTAAATAGTCGCCATCCTAATGGGTGTGAGGTATCTCATTATAGTTTTTATTTGCATCTCCCTAATGTTTAGTGATCTTGAGCATCTTTTCATGTGCTGATTGGCCATTCAAATATCTTCTATGGAGAAATGTCTATTCAAGTCATTTGCCCATTTGTGAATTAGGGTTTTTTTTTTTTCTGTTGTTGTTGTTGTTGAGTTTTAGGAGTTCTGTCTATATTCTGGATATTGGACCTTATCATAGATGACTTGCAAATATTTTCTCCCATTCTGTGTTGCCTTTTTACTCTCTTCATAGGGTATTTTGATGCATAAAAATTTAAAACTTTAATAACATAACAAAAACTCTGCTCCTTTACAGTTCTATTCCCACCACTTAGGTTGTTTATGTCATAGAATTACATCTTTATGCACTGTGTGCTCCAAAACATAAACTGATAGTTCTTTTAAATGCATTAGTCTCTTAAATTATATAGAAAACAAAGTTACAGTAATACTAGCTGTTTCATTAATTTTTTTCTTTAAATGTATTAGTCTCTTAAATCAAGTAGAAAACAAAAAGTGCAGTGTCAAACAATTGTTACAATAATACTAGCTTTTATAATTACTCATGTATTTACCTTTATTGAGATCTTATTTATCCGTATGGCTTCAAGTTACTGTTGAGTGTCCTTTCATTTCACTTGCAGGACAGGTCTAGTGGTCACCGACTCCCTCAACTTTTGTTTATCTGAGAATGTTTTAATTTCTCCCTCACTTTTGAAGGACAGTTTTGCTGGATATAGAATTCTTAGCTGGCAGGTTTTTTTTTTTTTTCTTTTAGCATCTTGAATATATTAGTCCACTCTCTACTGGTCTCCAAAATTTCTGGTGAGGAATCTGCTGATAATCTTAGTATTAATCTGAGAATAGCTGATATGTGATGCTTTGCTTCTCTCTCTTGCTGCTTTCAAGATTTTCTCTTTGATTTTTGATAGTTTGATTATAACGTATCTTGGTGTAGGTCTCTTTTTGAGTTGATCTTGCTTGGACTTTGTTGGGCTTCTTGGATGTTTATATTCATGTATTTCATCTTACTTGGGAGTTCTCAGCCATTATTTCTTCAGATATTTTCTCTGCCCCCTTTTCTCCCTCTTCTTCTTCTGGGACTCCCATGATGCATATTGGTTTGTTTGATGGTATCCTACTGATTCCTTAGGCTCTGTTTATGTTTCTTCAATCTTTTCTCTTTCTATTCCTCAGACTCAATAATTTTCACTGTCATATTTTCAAGTTTGCTAATTCTTTCTTCTGCCTGCTCCAATCTGCCTTTGAATCCCTCTAGCCAATTTTTCATTTTAGCTATTGTACTTTTCAGCTCCAGGATTTCTTTTTTTCCCCAGGTTTTCTATCTCTTTATTGATATTGATATTTCCATTTTGTTCGTAAATCATTTTCTTGACTTTCTCTACATCTTCCTTTAGTTCTTTGAGCATCTTTAAGAGAGTTGTTTTGAAAACTTTGTCTAGTATATTTGCCATTAGATCTTTTAAAGGAACAGTTTCTGTTGATTTATTTTTTCTTTTGAGTGGGCTATACATTCCTGTTTCTTTGTATGCCTTGTGATTTTTAGTTTAACCTTGAACATTTGAATCTAATAACGTGGTAGCTCTAGAAATCAGATTCTCTCCCTTTCCAGGGTTTGTTGTATTTATATTTATATTTATATTGTTGCAGGCTGTCTCTGTGCCAAGGATCAGACCGAGATGTAACTTAAGGTCTTTGCAGGTCTTTTCTGAGCCTTTCCCTGGGAGTACACAGTCAGCTTCTAATTTTCTCCATAAAGGCAGTAGTGTTTGAATGCCCTAGTCTTTAATGTCTGCCTCCTAAAAGGGAAAAAAATGAAAAATGAAGGGGGAAAATGGTACCAGCTCTTTAAATCCCCTGGAAATCACTTCAGCTGGATGGGGAGGGGCTTGCATAAAGGAGAGAGTAGGTACAGCAACAATGGCTACCCACCTCTTTGTCTGCACCTCTGTGATCAGAAGCAGCAATCAGTGATCAGAGTACAGATCCCTGATATTTGGAGGACATAGTCTTTTTTGACCACCCTGTTTCCTGTAAGCTGTGTGCAAGCTGCTCTAAGAACATGTATATAGCTGCCAGACACATGGCTGGGTGTGGGAGTTGGGTAGCTGCTACTGTGCTAAGAGCTAAAATTGGCCAAAATTAACCACAATTTGCCATCCAAGTCTCCCCTGGAAGTTTCAAGCCTTCAACAGACTCCAGTGCTCTAAAATAGTTACATCAGACAGATTCTGATAGTGCAATCATTGTCTAGGTGGGGAGACAGATTCCTGGTCCTTCCTACTCCACTATCTTCCCAGAATCTTCTTCAATTTATATTTAAGGTTTAGTAAGGAGACTGCCTCACAGGTTGCTCTGGCACCAACCTGAGGGCAGCTGCATCAAAGTAAGTTCGGGGGGGCTTCCCTGGTGGCGCAGTGGTTGAGAGTCCGCCTACCGATGCAGGGGACACGGGTTCGTGCCCCAGTCCAGGAAGATCCCACATGCCGTGGAGCGGCTAGGCCCGTGAGCCATGGCCACTGTGCATCCGGAGCCTGTGCTCCTCAATGGGAGAGGCCACAACAGTGAGAGGCCCGCATATGGCAAAAAAAAAAAAAAAAAAAAAAGTAAGTTCAGGGGTACAGTGTGGTTAGACAGAGGGAAACCCTGAGTTTAACCTTACTGAGTCTACCTCAGTTTCCTTGTTGTGGATAGGCCTCAGAACTAACCACATGGTGATGAGAAACATGAAAGCAGCTGCACTGAGAATAGAGTGAGTGTCGTAGGGCCAGCAGTGATGAAAGATGAGGTGATTCCATGGTAGAGCCCAAGGGAGGCATAGCCTAGGCCATGGAGTAGATAGCACATATGACAGATATTTAGAAGCGTCTATGGCAGCAGCTGCAACTGGGAGGAGGCCTAATCAGCCAGGGAGCAATGCTGGGCCTACCAGAACCTTAGAGATCGGATGATGAGTCACAGTAGGCACAGGCTTCAGCAGGCTCCATCAGCTGAATACCCAGAGGTGGGACCAGTTGGCTTTCCACAACCCAGGCAGTCCAGATGGCCGTTCCCCATGAGAGGCCAGCATAGATCCAGAGGATGCCATGGATCCAGCTCCCCAGCTGCTGACACATGATCACATAAGCCTCCACTGCCACCTCTTTTCACGGGCACTATCCTGGGTGTGGGGGGAGGAATCTGGGAAACTGAGCTTTTTTAAGTTAAAAAGACAGAATTAATCTAAAGAGACTCTTTAAACTTATCAGACTAATTTTACCAGGTAGGATTTCTTTCTTAAATCTAAAACAAGATTTTTGTTACCAAGAAGAAAAGACCAAACCAAGGACAAAATAAAGAAATGTAGAAGTATTAATGATAATAATATCTTTGCAATGGAATCACAAATTTACTCACATTTTACACTCACATTTTATATTAGTCCCTGAAACACTTAATTCTATGAATGAAGCTCATAAAAATAATATATTAAACAAAAATAATTTTGGGATGGGGAAACACTACTGTAAAATATCTTAAAAACAAGGTGATTATCAACATAGCCTCTGACACAGTAAGATACTATTTATCCATCTCCCATTTCAGCACCTCTATACTTACTGTTCCTTCTTCCTGGAATGTTCTTCCCTGAAATGCCTGAGTGGCTGAGACTTTACTGCTATCAGATCCTTATTTAAGTCATTTTCTCAGGGAGGCTGTCTTCCTCCCCTATATAACATTCCACCTCCTTCAAACCTTCTGTACAAATAACTCCCAAATATGAGTGCCTTAACATGAGAAGTGTTTATTTCTTACTCCTGTCCTGGTCTGGGCATAGGTGCTATTCTCCTGGGTGGCTTATCTCTAAGCACTGCTCAGAAAGCCAGACTTCTTTTATGTTGTAATGCTGCCATCTTTCAACATGTAGCCTTCATGGTCTCGGGAAAGGAGAAGAGGTGATAAGGAAGGTGCACTGTATAATTAATCATCTCAGTCTAGAAATGACCATCGTTAGTTCTGCTCACATTTCATTGGATAGAACTAGTCACATGGCCACTTAATCATAAGGCAGCCTGGAAAATATAGAAGCACATAGTGATTGGTAAAAACCAATATATTTGCCTTCTGGTCACCAAATATCTATTTGTTCTCCTTTTCCCTGTGGCAGACAATGAGCTAAGTCCCCTTGTAAAATATCTTTCCTTGAGTGTGGATGAGACCTGTGACTTGCTTCTAACCAATAGAATATGGCAAAAATGATAGAATGTTACTCAATTGATTAGGGTATACTGTATAAGACTCTGTCTTAGAAGACTGGAAAGGTAGATTCTCCTGCTAGCTTTGAAGGAACAAGATGCCATTAGTTCTAGAGCCATAAGGAAATGAATTTTGCCAACACATTGAGTGGGTAGATTTTTGCACAGTCAAGCCTTCAGATGAGAATGTAACCCAGCAGACACCTTGTGAGACCATGAGCAGACATCCCAATTAAGCTTTGTTCAGATTTTCAACCCACAGAAACTGCCAGGTAATAACTGTGTGCTGTGTTAAGCCACTAAGGTTGTGGTAATTTGTTATGCAACAATAAAAAACCAATACATTCCTATATTTTAAAAAAACATTCATTTTTTCACTAAGGAAGAAAATACAGTCATTTGCCCTAGATCTTTGGGTGATGTGCAGTTCTCTCCATCAAGTCCAGATGTGGTGACTCCTGGTATAGCAACTTAGGGTATATAGCAACCCATGGTCAAAAGGACAAGAGATCTGCCTCCTCTGAAATCCAATAGATAATGGACACCCACAGTAGATACTCACATTTGGGAAAAAAAGAATGGAAAACACACAGCAGTCTCTTGTCCAGAATAATTCTGAAACCCTGTGATTAGGCACTGTGATATATCCCCACCTGCCCTGGCAGTTTGGGAAGTTTCATGATTAAATTCTGGTTCTGCCCTCAGGGAGGACCACCCTTGTACATTGTTCCCTCTACCTCCATCCTTTCCTTTTTCTCCTCTGTGAGGTTCTTTCTTTCCCATTACTCTCCTTGAGATCCTTTGAGGGATCTCCTTGGTGGGGTGTGTATAGCATTCAAAACCTGCTTCCTCACATGGAAAATTGTTCTGAAACTTAAACTGATAAATAACTTTTTAGTCTGGGTGGGCTAATAATTTCTCTGGTAATATAATTTCTTCTAAAATAAATAGGTTTCTATCTCGACCTTCAAGATGGCAGAGGAGTAAGACATGGAGATCACCATCCTCCCCACAAATACATCAGAAATTCATCTACGTGTGGAACAACTCCTACAGAACACCTACTGAACGCTGGCAGAAGACCTCAGACCTCCCAAAAGGCAAGAAATTCCCCACGTACCAGGGCAGAACAAAAGAAAAAAGAATAAACAGAGACAAAAGAATAGGCACGGGACCTGCACCAGTGGGAGGGAGCTGTGAAGGAGGAAAGGTTTCCACACACTAGGAAGCCCCTTCACTGGTGGAGACGGGGGGTGGGCGGCGGGGGGAAGCTTTGGAGCCACGGAGGAAAGCGCAGCAACAGGGGTACAGAGGGCAAAGCGGAGAGATTCACGCACAGACGATCCGAGCCGACCAGCGCTCACCAGCCCAAGAGGCTTTTCTGCTCACCTGCCATGGCGGGTGGGGGCTGGGAGCTGAGGCTCCGGCTTCAGAGGTCAGATCACAGGGAGAGGACTGGGGCTGGCTGCGTGAACACAGACTGAAGGGGGCTAGTGCACCACAGCTAGCCAGGAGGGAGTCCAGGAAAAAGTCTGGACATGCCTAAGAGGCAAGAGACCATTGTTTTGGGGTGGGCTAGGAGAGGGGATTCAGGGGACTGCCTAAACGAGCTCAAGAGATGGGCACGAGCCACGGCAGTCAGCACAGACACCAGAGACACGCATGAAACTCTAAGGCTGCTGCTGCAGCCACCAAGAATCCTGTGTGCAAGCACAGGTCACTATCCAGACTGCCCCTCCTGGGAGATTGTGCAGCCCGCCACTGCCAGGGTCCCGTGATCCAGGGACAACTTCCCTGGGAGAACACACAGCACGCCTCAGGCTGTTGCAATGTCATGCCGGCCTCTGCCACTGCAGGCTCGCCCCGTACTCCGTACCCCTCCCTCCCCGTGGCCTGAGTGAGCCAAAGCCCCTTAATCAGCTGCTACTTTAACTCCATCCTGTCTGAGCGAAGAACAGTCGCCCTCAGGCGACCTACATGCAGCAGCGGGGCCAAATCCAAAGCTAAACCCCAGGAGCTGTGCGAATAAAAAAGAGAAAGGGAAATCTCTCCCAGCAGCCTCAGGAACAGCGGATTTAATCTCCAGAATCAACTTGATGTACCCTGCAACTGTGGAATACCTGACTAGACAACAAATCATCCCAAAATTGAGGCAGTGGACTTTGGGAGCAACTGTAGACTTGGGGTTTGCTTTCTGCATCTAATTTGTTTCTGGTTTTATGTTTATCTTAGTTTAGTATTTAGATTTTATTATCATTGGTAGATTTGTTTATTGATTTGGTTGCTCTCTTCCTTTTTTAAAAAAATATATTTTATTTCATTTTTTTCTTTTTGTGAGTGTATATGTGTATACTTCTTTGTGTGATTTTGTCTGTATAGCTTTGCTTTTACCATTTGTCCTAGGGTTCTGTATGTCCATTTTTGGGTTTTTTTTAGCATAGTTTTTATTGCTTGTTATCATTGGTGGATTTGTTTTTTGGTTTGGTTACTCTCTTCTTTCTTTTTTTTCTTTTTTTATTACTTTTTAATTTTTAATAATTAAAAAATATTTATTTAAATAACTTTCTTCTTTCTTCGTTCCTTCCTTCCTTCCTTCCTTCCTCCCTCCCTCCCTTTTCTTCTGAGCCGTGTGACTGACAGGGTCTTCGTGCTCTAGCCGAGTGTCAGGCCTGTGCCTCTGAGGTGAGAGAGCTAAGTTCAGGACACTGGTCCACCAGAAACCTCCTGGCTCCACGTAATATCAAACGGCGAAAGCTCTCCCAGAGATCTCCACCTCAAAGCCAAGACCCAGCACCACTCAACGACCAGCAAGCTACAGTGCTGGACACCCTATGCCAAACAACTAGCAAGACAGGAACACAACCCCACCCATTAACAGAGAGGGTGCCTAAAATCATAATAAGGTCACAGACAACCCCAAAACACACTACTGGACATACTCCTGCCCACCAGAAAGGCAAGATCCAGCTTCATTCACCAGAACACAGGCACGAGTCTCCTCCACCAGCCTACACAACACACTGAAGCAACCTAAGCCACTGGGGGAAGACACCAAAAATGATGGGAACTACGAACCTGCAGCACTGGCAAAGAAGACCCAAACACAGTAAGTGAAACAAAATGAGAAGACAGAGAAACACACAGCAGATGAAGGAGTAAGGTAAAAACCCACCAGACCAAACAATTGAAGAGGTAATAGGCAGTCTATCTGAAAAAGAATTCAGAATAATCATAGTAAAGATGATCCAAAATCTTGGAAATAGAATGAAGAAAATACAAGAAACGTTTAACAAGGACCTAGAAGAACTAAAGAGCAAACAAACAATGATGAACAACACAATAAATGAAATTAAACATTCTCTAGAAGGAATCAATAGGAGAATAACTGAGGCAGAAGAACGGATAAGTGACCTGGAAGATAAAATAGTGGAAATAACTACTGCAGAGCAGAATAAAGAAAAAAGAATGAAAAGAATTGAGGACAGTCTTAGAGACCTCTGGGACAGTATTAAATACACCAACATTCGAATTACAGGGGTTCCAGAAGAAAAAGAAAAAAAGAAAGGGACTGAGAAAATATTTGAAGTGATAATAGTAGAAAACTTCCCTAATATGGGAAAGGAAATAGTCAATCAAGTCCAAGAAGCACAGAGAAACCCATACAGGATAAATCCAAGAAGAAACACAAGAGGACACATATTAATCAAACTATCAAAAATTAAATACAAAGAAAAAAAATTAAAAACAGCAAGGAAAAAACAACAAATAAAATACAAGGGAAGGGCTTTCCTGGTGGCACAGTGGTTGAGAGTCCACCTGCCGATGCAGGGGACGCGGGTTCGTGCCCCAGTCCGGGAAGATCCCACATGTTGCGGAGTGGCTGGGCCCGTGAGTCATGGCCGCTGAGCCTGCGTGTCCGGACCCTGTGCCCTGCGGCAGGAGAGGCCACAATGGTGAGAGGCCCGTGTACCGCAAAAAAAAAAAAAAAAAAAAAAGGGAAATCCCCATAAGGTTAACAGCTGATCTTTCAGCAGAAACTCTGCAAGCCAGAAGGGAGTGGCAGGACATATTTAAACTGATGAAAGGGAAAAACCTACAACAAAGATTACCCTACCCAGCAAGGATCTCATTCAGATTTGACAGAGAAATTAAAAGCTTTACAGACAAGCAAAAGCTAAGAGAATTCAGAACCACCAAACCAGCTTTGCAACAAATGCTAAAGGAATTTTTCTAGACAGGAAACACAAGAGAACGAAAAGACCTACAATAACAAACCCAAAACAATTAAGAAAATGGGAATAGGAACATACATATTGATAATTACCTTAAGTGTAAATGGATTAAATGCTCCAACTAAAAGACATAGACTGGCTGAATGAATACAAAAACAAGACCCATATATATGCTGTCTACAAGAGACCCACTTCAGACCTAGGGACACATACAGACTGAAAGTTAGGGGATGGAAAAAGATATTCCATGTAAATGGAAATCAAAAGAAAGCTGGAGTCTCATATCAGACAAAATAGACTTTAAAATCAAGACCATTACAAGAGAAAAAGAAGGACACTACATAATGATCAAGAGATCAATCCAAGAAGAAGATATAACAACTGTCAATATTTATGCAGCCAACATAGGAGCACCTCAATACATAAGGCAAATGCTAACAGCCATAAAAGGGGAAGTTAACAGCAACACAGTCACAGTAGGGGACTTAACACCCCACTTTCACCAGTGGACAGATCATCCAAAATGAAAATTAATAAGGAAACACAAGCTTCAAATGATACATTAAACAAGACGCACTTAACTGATATTTATAGGACATTCCATCCAAAAACAACAGAATACATTTTCTTCTCGTGTTCATGGAACATTCTCAGAATAGATCATATCATGGGTCACAAATCAAGCCTTGGTAAATTTAAGAAAATAGAAATCGTATCAAGTATCTTTTCTGACCACAACGCTATAAGACTAGATATCAATTACAGGAAAAATTCTGTAAGAAATACAAATACATGGAGGCTAAACAATACACAACTAAATAACCAAGAGACCACTGAAGAAATCAAAGAGGAAATAAAAAAATACCTAGAAACAAATGACAAAAAACGACGACCCAAAATCTATGGAATGCAGCAAAAGCAGTTCTAAGAGTGAAGTTTATAGCAATACAATCCTACCTGAAGAAACAAGAAACATCTCAAATAAACAACCTAACCTTACACCTAAAGCAATTTGAGAAGGAAGAACAAAATAACCCCAAAGTTAGCAGAAGGAAAGAAATCATAATGATCAGATCAGAAATAAATGAAAAAGAAATGAAGGAAATGATAGCAAAGATCAATAAAACTAAAAGCTGGTTCTTTGAGAAGATAAACAAAATTGATAAACCATTCTCCAGACTCATCAAGAAAAAAAGGGAGAAGACTCAAATTAATAGAATTAGAAGTGAAAAGGGAGAAGTAACATCTGATACTGCAGAAATACAAAGGATCATGAGAGATTACTACAAGCAACTATATGCCAATAAAATGGACAACCTGGAAGAAATGGACAAATTCTTAGAAATGCACAACCTTCTGAGACTGAACCAGGATGAATAGAAAATATAAACAGACCAATCACAAGCACTGAAATTGAGACTGTGATTAAAAATCTTCCAACAAACAAAAGCCCAGGACTAGATGGCTTCACAGGCGAATTCTACAACATTTAGAGAAGAGCTAACACCTGTCCTTCTCAAACTCTTCCAAAATACAGCAGAGGGAGGAACACTCCCAAACTCATTCTACGAGGCCACCATCACCCTGATACGAAAACCAAAGATGTCACAAAGAAAGACAACTGCAGGTCAATATCACTGATGAACATAGATGCAAAAATCTTCAACAAAATACTAATAAACAGAATCCAACAGCACATTAAAAGGATCATACACCATGAACAAGTGGGATTTATCCCAGGAATGCAAGGATTCTTCAATATATACAAATCAGTCAATGTGATACAGCATATTAACAATCTGAGAGAGTAAAACCATACGATCATCTCAAGAGATGCAGAAAAAGCTTTCAACAAAATTCAACACCCAGTTATGATAAAAACCCTCCAGAAAGTAGGCATAGAGGGAACTTACCTCAACATAATAAAGGCCATATAACAAATCCACAGCCAACATCATTCTCAATGGCGAAAAACGGAAACAATTTCCTCTAAAATCAGGAACAAGACAAGGCTATCCACTCTCACCCCTATTATTCCACATAGTTTTGGAAATTTTAGCCACAGCAAACAGAGAAGAAAAATAAAAGGAAACCAAGTCAGAAATGAAGAAGTTGTCACTGTTTGCAGATGACATTGTTACTACATATAGAAAATCCTAAAGACGCTACCAGAAAACTACTAGAGCTAATCAACAAATTTGGTAAAGTAGCAGGATACAAAATTAATGCACAGAAATCTCTTGCATTTGTATACACTAATGACGAAAAATCTGAAAGAAAAATTAAGGAAACACTCCTGTTTACCGCTGTAAAAAAAAAGAATAAAATACTTAGGAGGAAGAAACCTACCTAAGGAGACAAAAGAATTGTATGCAGAAAACTATTAGACACTGATGACAGAAATTAAGGATGATACAAACAGATGGAGAGCTATCCCATGTTGCTGGATTGGAAGAATCAACATTGTGAAAATGACTCTACTACCCAAAGCAATCTACAGATTCGATGCAATCCCTATCAAACCACCAATGGCATGTTTCACAGAACCAAAGCAAAAAATTTCACAATTTGAATGTAAACACAAAAGACTCCAAATAACCAAAGCAATCTTGAGAAAGATAAACAGAGCTGGAGGAATCAGGCTCCCGGACTTCAGACTGTACTACAAAGCTACAGTAATCAAGACACTATGGTACTGGCCCCAAACCAGAAATATAGCTCATGGAACAGGATAGAAAGCCCAGAGATAAACCCATGAACATACGGTCACCTTATTTTTGATAAGGGAGGCAAGAATATACAGTGGAGAAAAGACAGCCTCTTAAATAAGTGGTGCTGGGAAAACTGGACAGGACACATGTAAAAGAATGAAATTAGAACACTCCCTAACACCATACACAAAAATAAACTCAAAATGGACTAAAGACCGAAATGTAAGGCCAGATACTATCAAACTCTTAGAGGAAAACATAGGCAGAACACTCTATGACATAAATCAGAGCAAGATCCTTTTTGACCCACCTCCTAAAGAAATGGAAATAAAAATAAAAATAAACAAATGGGACCTAATGAAACTTAAAAGCTTTTGCACAGCAAAGGAAACCATAAACAAGATGAAAAGACAACCCTCAGAATGGGAGGAAATGGGAGGAAACATTTGCAAATGAAGCAACTGACAAAGGATTAATCTCCAAAATTTACAAGCAACTCAATATCAAAAAAACAAACAATCCAATCCAAAAATGGGCAGAAGGCCTAAATAGACATTTCTCCAAAGAAGATATACAGATTGGCAACAAACACATGAAAGAATGCTCAACATCACTAATCATTAGAGGGATGCAAATCAGAACTACAATGAGGTATCACCTCACACCAATCAGAATGGCCATCATCAAAATTCTACAAACAATAAATGCTGGAGAGGGTGTGGAGAAAAGGGAACCCTCTTGCACTGTTGGTGGGAATGTAAATTGATACGGCCACTATGGAGAACAGTATGGAGGTTCCTTAGAAAACTATAAATAGAACTACCACACGACCCAGCAATCCCACTACTGGGTATATACCCTGAGAAAACCATAATTCAAAAAGAGTCATGTACCACAATGTTCATTGCAGCTCTATTTACAATAGCCAGGACATGGATGCAACCTAAGTGTCCATCGACAGATGAATGGATAAAGAAGATGTGGCACATATATACAATAGAATATTACTCACCCATAAAAAGAAACGAAATTGAGTTATTTGTAATGAGGTGGATGGACCTAGAGTCCATCATACAGAGTTAAGCAAGTCAGAAAGAGAAAAACAAATACTGTATGCTAACACATATATATGGAATCTAAAAAAAATGGTTCTGAAGAACCTAGGAGCAGGACAGGAATAAAGACGCAGACGTAGAGAATGGACTTGAGGATACGGGTAGGGGGACGGGTAAACTGGGGCGAAGTGAGAGAGTGGCATGGATGTATATACACTACCAAATGTAAAATAGCTAGCTAGTGGGAAGCAGCCGCATAGCACAGGGAGATCAGCTTTGTGTTTTGTGACCACCTAGAGGGGTGGGATAGGGAGAGTGGGAGGGAGACGCAAGAGGGAGGAGGTATGGGGATATATGTACATGTATAGCTGATTCACTTTGTTATGAAACAGAAACGAACACAGCATTGTAAAGCAATTATACTCCGATAAAGGTGTTAAAAAAATAAAATCATAATAACATTAAAAACATAAGAAAACAAACCAATAGGTTTCTGATCTTTTTCTTCCAGTCAGTTATGTGTGCCAGTAACTATACCCAATGTTTTTGTAAATATAAGGCTAAACCTTCCTCAACTTAGTGGTAACCTTGAACCTATCTAACCACACCCTTAAATGTTATCTTTTCCCTGGCTGAATTTTACTGGGGCTTTGTCAAAGCTTTTATAAATCCCATCTTTTACTGTTTGGAATGTAAAAGCAGTCAGGTTTTCCATCTCTGTGAAGAATGAACTTTCTAGACTTTTTGTAATGTCTCATTTATTTTTGAAAACTAGTTAGTTCTTTCCTCAACTCCTATCTTTTTTGTGATACTCTGCCATATGCAACCAGTAGTCTCTATCACTTCCTAATTGATTATTTCCAATCACTTATCTTACTGCTGCTGACTCAGTGGCTCGAGATAAGTTATGTGCTAATGGTAACATTTTACTCATTGTTTTGCCACTGCATGCTATTATCACCATCTTTCTAGCTTCCAATGTTAGTTTTTTTGCTACTTGCTACTGAACTCCTAAGTAAATGCCACATATTTTAGGTTTTAATTATAGCAACACCCTATTTCAAGGTATTAATTTCCATTGTAGTCAGGATCATCTATTTATTTATTTATTTATTTTTGGCTGCGTCGGGTCTTAGTTGCGGCACGCGGGATCTTCGTTGATGCGTGCAGAATCTTTCCCTGTGGTGCATGGGCTTCTCTCTAGCTGTGGTGTGCGGGTTTTCCTCTAGTTGAGGAGCGCGAGCTCAGTAGCTGTGGAGTGTGGGCTTAGCTGCCCCACGACATGTGGGAACCTAGCTCCCCGACTGGGGATTGAACCCACGTCCCCTGCATTGGAAGGCAGATTCTTTCCCACTGGACCACCAGGGAAGTCCCTAGTCAGGATCATTAATACTGGCTGCTGTAACAAATAAGTAGCTTAACACTTTATTTCTTGCTCTCATCACAGTCTTATATCAGTTAGCTTTCCTCCAAGTGATGGCTCAGTGATGCAGGCTCCTTCCATCTTGGGATGACACCATTTCAACAGGTGGCCTCTGTGGTATCCAGTGAAGGTGAAGAGAGGGAAAGAAGTCACATTGGATTTTTAGCTCCACTGTTAGAAGTGATACCCATCACTGCTGCTTAAATTCTATTTGCCAGAAGTAGTCACACAGCTATCCTAAATGCAGAGGAGACTGGGAAACAGATAAGAACATATGGATATTGTAAACACTAACATTTTCTGCTACAACTTATTATTTGACCTCTCCTTCCCTATTCTATCAGAATATAAGATTCACAAGGGCAGGGATTTTTTTTCTGTTCCTTTTACTTCTGTATCGTTAACACTTAGAAGAATGCCTGACTCATAGTAAATGGTTATTAAATATTTCCTTAGAGAATATGTGAAAAGGAGAATCCAGGGCTTCATACCATTACTAGTGAGTGACAAATTGGAAGAAAATAAGAAAGGATTCCAAGCAACCACAACAGATACCATGAAATGTATGCACTAAAGCTCACGCGTATTATTCACTGAACCTCCCCCCTCCCACAAGGCATTTTAAACAGAGTCCTAATGAGAATATTTATATAGTTTATCAATTCCATACCAGACCATAAACAGGAACTTAAAGTGAGACAAGAAAGATTATCAAGAAAAGAAAAGGTTATAGGAAAAATATGCGGTTCAAAGGAAAAAGTTACTTTTAAAGTACAACAGCAACAATGAAAACCATAGGAGCCTGAGGCCATTTAGCGTAGAGGCATAAACATTTATGCCTAGATAGGTCCTAAGGGTATCACTGAATCATAGCATAGTAAATATATTACAGCCACTATGAAAATGATGAATCAATTAGGTTTGGTATACTTTCTTTAAAAAGGCAGAGAAGTTGTAATACATTTAAGAAATTTTCTTTTTTGTGTGTTCAAATGGACATTCTTCAGTCATGCCCTAAATTCCCTAGTTGTAACTAGTCATTCATTTCTCTATGATGGTTGACAGATGAAATAGGACAGTAATGGATGTCTCAACTATTATTGTGTTTAGTTATTTCTTCCATTGGAAGCTCCCACTCCCTGAATGCTACACTGATTAGACTACATTCAGAGTATCAGGTTCAACAGGGGATAGATCCACGTTTTGTGGAGTCTGAAGATTACACAATACAGAGGCTTCTTTAAGAAAAAAACCCACAAGTATAAAAGAAGGTACAAAAAGTATTTATTTAGAATAAAAGTCACAACCAATTACAAATTAAAAAATTCACAAGAACCAGACATCACCAAATTCAGAAAAATATCTTGATGTTTTAAATTAATTAACTGCCTAGTATACTTTTAACAATACTTTTTCCTACATCTTTTGACTGCATACTCTTTGATTTCTTCTTCATATGAAAATGATTTTGTTACATTTTGTTCTATAGAGTTAATAGATAGTTCAGTCTTTCCACTAGTGGAGTTGATTGAAATTTATTTTTATTATTGGTAGTTTAGAAGAGTTTCTTTCCAGTCTACAACTCATTACTGGGAAAGTTACATACATTTTTTAAGATAGTGGTCAAATTTGGGAAAATCTGTACCAAATTTCTTTTTTTTTTTTTTTTTTTTTGCGGTACGCGGGCCTCTCACTGTTGTGGCCTCCCCCGTTGCGGAGCACAGGCTCCGGACGCGCAGGCTCAGCGGCCATGGCTCACGGGCCCAGCCGCTCCGCGGCATATGGGATCCTCCCAGACCGGGGCACGAACCCGTATCCCCTGCATCGGCAGGCGGACTCTCAACCACTTGCGCCACCAGGGAGGCCCCCAAATTTCTTTTACATATACAGAATAAGATGTGGGAGGATTTTCCAATTCTATTTCTGGATCCGTACATTTCAAACATTACCCCATTGCCTACATGCTTCTGTGCTGGGTCCCAAAGCATTCATCTGCTGATCGGTCTCTGGCCATCCACCTTTGTGTCACAATACCAAGTGACCCAGGTGATGGTAGGCCTTCAAGCAGTCAGAATAGATGCTACTGTTCCAATGGGCTGTAATGCCCATGAACCACATAATTTTTTTTCCATTTAACTAACTCAGCTTCCCCTTAGCCAGATCCCCAAAATGCCAGCAATCACTTCAGTGCTTCTGAAAATTATGACTGAAGGGAAGTTAGAGTACACAGAGACAGCAATCTTTTAAGATGAAAATATTTTACTTCCAAAACTTTTACAGGAACATAATACCACATGAATATACTTCTAGGACCCCTCTTGTGGTGCTGGAAGAGGCTTGAATTTTTTTTTTTTTTTGCGGTACGCGGGCCTCTCACTGTTGTGGCCTCTCCCGTTGTGGAGCACAGGCTCTGGACATGTAGGCTCAGCGGCCATGGCTCACGGGCCCAGCCGCTCCGCAGCATGTGGGGTCTTCCCGGACTGGGGCACGAACCCGTGTCCCCTGCATCGGCAGGCGGGCTCTCAACCACTGCGCCACCAGGGAAGCCCCGAGGCTTGAATTTTAAGTTTCCTGGAATCTGCCTTTGGGTTTAGCTTTGAATGCTTCAGGAGGAGTGCTCAAAGGTGAGCACGTTCATAGAAAGAAGGTAATGGAGGATGATGAAGGGTCAGGACTCTCTGCCTTATGATAAACAGCTAAGGGCCATGCAAAGATCTTGGAAGAGAAAATTCAAGGGGTTCCCAAGTCTGTCTTTAGTCCTTGTAGTCCTGTGAGGTGAAAGAAGTATTTCAACTCAATATAAGGAATCACTATCTAATGTTAGGCCAGTTTAAATGTAGAATTGACCAGCTAATGAAATACTGAGTTTTCTTCACAGGAACAGCTCAGGAAGAGGCTAAATGAGAACCAGTCAGGGATCCTGTGAAGGGGAGGCCCCAGTTTGGGGAGTGGTATTGACAGGGATGGGGAGTGTGGTATGAAAGAACCTAACGTTTACACACTTTTGCAAGTCTGAGATTTTAAGATGACTTTGCTATTAACCTTATTTGAAGCCTCAGCCTCATGTTTAATGCCTGATACATAGAGAGTTTTAAAGACAGATGGGACCGCTTTTAAGGTGAGAGAAAAAGGTTTTGTTTTTGTTTTTTTAAACCTAAGGGCAGCAAGAATGATCCATTTTAGCTCTATTTAATTTTATGCTTTTTTGTTTAAAGCCAGATTGTAAGACAGTGCTTAATCAACACAGGAGGTTAGGGGTTGCAGTTGTGGGGTTGCTGAGTCTAGAGCAAGTTGTAGGAAGAGAACATCATGTGGGATCTTTCGGGATCCCTACTCTTCCAGCAAGTACAAGAATAGGACCATTTTTTTTTCTTTTGTGTGTGTGTGTGTGGGGGGCGTGGGGGGTTGTTCATCAATTCATTGGAGTAGCCTAGCAATGATGCCTGGGATGGAAAGATCCAGAGGAATAATGAGTCAGGGCTTTTTGTGACATGTGACAGAACACAACTGAAACTGCCTTGAGGAAAGGAGGGGGATTTTTGCCTTCGGGGGTAGAGTTCACTTCAGATATATTTGCCTCCTAAGTCTCCAAAGATATCATCCCCTCTCCCACAGTTTTCCTTCTCTTGAAGTTGACCTGACTTCATTTACAGTCATTGGTGGTACTTATCACTGGCTTATATCCTTCCAAATAAGTTATTCTAGTTTGAAGGGCTTCTTTTTCTGAACTGATTCAGCAAAAGCCCCAGATTGAGTTCTTGGACCAATATGCCCATCCCAGAACCAATCACTGTGGTCTGGAATATGAAGACTGGCCAGTTCTGGGGAGTGAGGGTGGGAGGTGTCAGTATCCTGGAACCACAAAGACTCGTGGGCAAGGGGGGAGGGGTAGTTCCCAAAGGAAAAATGAATAGCTGTTATCAGAGAAATGGATAATACTGAAAGTACATACTCAAAACACCGTAAATAAGGATATCCATTATTTGTGGAAAAAATGTTTTGGGACTTCTTTCCTATGGTTGTAGTTAAACTGTAAAATCGAGTAAATCTTTCCCTTATCCAGATAGATATCACGCATAGGGGGTAATCATTTTATATGTCAGCGTTTTTACTCTTTCTCCTAAGTGGGACTGAGTCAGTGGAGATGCTACAAAAGAAGTAAACAGAGAGCTGAAAGTATTAATACGGTAATTTTTAATTTGAGTGCGCTCTTTAGGCAAAGTAGCTGGGAGGGCTTTCAATAATCCATTTTTAATCGTGACCACACCCCGTGTAGGTGACCTGAGTATTACCGTCTTGCCCTTGCAGTTAGGGAAACCGAGGCATGACACTCCTCCATTCAGCCTTCCGGAGGGATTTGGGAAGAGTCCAGCCTGCTTGACCTCAGAGGGTCTTCTTCTTCCTCCGCGGCGCCTCTCGGAACCCTCATGTCCTTCGGCGTCGCAGAAGGAGAGCAGCTCGGGCTCCGCCGCAGCCTCGGCATTCGTCCTTCGCCCAGCTGCATCCGCCCCGCTCTCCCACACCGTCCCCGGGAAGGTCCAACTGGCCAAGGTCTGGCAGTCCCTCCCGTCCTCTCCCCTCACCCCTCCCGCCTCCCCCACTCTGGTCCCTGACGTGCAGGAAGCCCCCAGCCCAGCGCCCCGCAGGGAGGTGCGGGCAGATGCCGCCCGGGCGTCCAGCGGGGAGGGCCGCGGACGCCGCGGGAGGTGAGCGGCCCGCACCCTTAGCCCCCCGAGGGCCAGGGCGGGCACCGGGCACGCTGGGCCCGAGGAAGGTGGCAGCGCGAGGGAGGCCGGGCGAGCCCGCGGGGAGCGGCGAGAGAGGGCGACGCGGGCGGGCCGGCGCGCGGCTCGCGGGCGACGCCTGGAGAGCGAGCGGCGGGGAGCCAGGCGCTGCGGGGCCGCTCGGGGACGCGCCGCGCCCGGGCCGCCGAACTCGCCCGTAAACCCGCTCCGGACGCCCAGACCCCTGGCACCTTCCCGAGCGCGGGCGGGAGATATGGCTTCGCGCGTCCCCGCCGCTGCCGCCGCCGCCGCCGCTGCTGCTGACTCGACAGAATCGGCGGGCCGCGCGGGGGGCGCGGCGTAACCCGGGGGTGGGCGGCGGCGCGGAGCCGCCCGGGGAGCTCCGGGCGTCGTCGGGAGCGAAGGAGGATGCCAGCACAAAGGCGAGCCGAGACCCAGCCCGCTGCGGAAGGCGGCGGGAAGAGCCGCTGAGGGGCGCGCCGGGCGCGCTCGGCTCCGCGCTGCGTCTCTCGTCGTTGCCTCGGAGTCGCTGGGTCGGAGACGGCCGCGTAGGGTCCCTCGGCCCCGTGGCAGCGGCCACCGCAGCCGGGAGCTGCATGCTACGCGCGGCGGCGCCCCCGGTCGCCTGCTTTCCCCGCGGCGTGCGCGGGCCGGCCGGAGGGCGCCGGGGCCGTGGGTCCGGGCGACTGTGGGGGCGCCCTGCCGCCCGGCGGCCCCGTCCCCACCCGCAGTCGGCGGCAGCGGGCGCCGAGACCCAGGTGAGTGCGCGGCCCCGGCCCGGCCCTCGCGCCGCAGGTACCGGACAGCGGGAGGTGGCTTTGTTTTCCTCCCTCTCGCTCCGGCGCGGTCATTCATTTGACATTTCGGCTTCCGCTGCCCAGAGACGCGGGTGAGAGGCACTGGGACGTGTTTCAAGGTTTGGTTCTCCCGGGGAGCTGAGACTTTTGGGTCCATCTGAGGGTCACTTGAGGGAGCGGAGGCTTCATTTCCTTTTCGGTTTGGAACGTGTTGTGAACATCCTCTGCGGGGCTTGGGGCCTGGAGGAAACTGGGGCTGCAGATTTAGACGTAGACGTTTCCGAGGACATGCATCTGCAGAGGTCTGGCTCTTCCATGCCTTGTGTTTTCCGCTATTAGCAGAGCTCAGGTGTTTTTCCTTGATTATTATTATTAATTTAGGAACATCTTTACAGGTACATTTATTTCCTTTAGAGTTGGAAGTCTTTGGAGACAATACAGAGAGCTCACAGAGTTACAGGGGATCAATCGATATTAAACTTGGAGAAGGCAAGCATCAGCAGTCCTCGTAGGTAGAGGTGGACGGTAGGCAAACTTCCCCGGGGGCCTTTAGCCTTCCCAGTATGGTTTCTGCTTTCACCGTCCTAGAGTCAAGCAAACTCTGAATTCTCATTGTACGTATGCCTTTGTCAAAGTGTGAAACTTGTCTTTTTTTGAATAGTTTTCTAGTTTGTCATTTGGAAGAAAAAGATTTTAATGTAATTATTAGAGTCCTCTATTAGACCTGGTGAAATTTCATGTTTTCATTTGTCTCATAAGTATGATTTTCATTTTACTATTTCTCCTGTTCCCTCAAGGGCTCATTTCTTCTGTTGCCTAGAGAGAGCTCCACCCGCTCCCCCTCCAACAGATGGCTGTGTGTTCTGAGAGGTTATCTTTAAAATGACACTCACATTACCTGTAAACAAAAAGGATCAGTTATTAGGCTTATCTTTGGAGTTATTAAAGCAAGAAGCCTAATCTGGATGGGGATATTATTAATGGTGTGAAAATCTGGAGTTTGCTAATCTGTTTGGGCATCAGAAGATTCCTGCAGGGATTGTTTATATAGTGTGGGAGACAGATGGCATCCCTAGCAGACAAGAGAAGCCCAGCATAAAGGCTCATTGTATTCTTCAGAAATTATCCACTTCACTGTTGGGAGATGGGGTCAGGTGGGGAAGACATAATTTTCATCTCCCAAAGGAGGCATTCTAACCTTATCATCCAGCAGCCTAACCAGTTAGTTTCTTCTTTCTCTGAACATTTAAAAAGTCATTATTGAGCTGTTTGTTTTGATTATTCCTTCGGCCCATTTTGGCCTCAATTGTGGTTATGTGAAGCAATTTAAACAGTTATATTAACAAAAATGTCTTTGAATTTAAGATTATCGTACCACTGGGAAAACAGCAGTTCTTGTATACAAATGGCCCCTTGGACTCAGTGTCTCCTAGCTGGAAGGACTTTAGTCCAATCTGCATGAATCCAAAAGGAGTTTCTTCTACCATCTCCGTGACAGGTGGTTCCCTGGCTCCCAGCATTTGTCATGAGACTCTCAGCTATGGGTAGTACTCTACTTTTATAAGGCTTAACAGCCTAAGACATTTGCTTTATCATTGCCTCCATCACAGCACTGAACAGCCTTGGGCAGTGAATCTTTTTGAATGACTGTGGAGTCCGTGAAGAAATCAGTCATTCTGACCATTTGAGATAAGCCCGCTGGAGCTTTTCTGCTCCTACCACCATCATGGGTTCTTTATGTGCTGTAGATTCCAACTAGATTGCAAAATTGGTCTCCCCTCTGGATGCATGTGAGGGAGAATATTCCAGTAAATTAATAGTCACTAACCACAGGACTAAATTTAATGAAGAACATGAGCAATGTTTGACCCCCCTGAACAGGAAGTATGGGGTAAAAGTAAGCATTGGCTCTGTTTAACGTGAGAACTGTAATCTTGAGGGAAAAAAAACATATTTTCTTACTTTTTTCAAATCCTTCTGCGCCACTGATCTCAGCAAAAGGCAAAGAAACCAAGGTTGTTACCTGTAGCTGAGGACAGATGCCATAGCTATTTCTTTTGGATGAATGTGTGCTGCTGGAGAGGTGGCTTTCGGGCTCTGTCCAGTTTCAGCGTGTGCCTTGGCATCAACAAAAGGGTCTAACATTCAAATTCAGATTGTTAAATCTGCGGCTGGTATCTGTGTACCTTCTCACCAGGTTGCTTCCTTTCTAGTGAAATATTCCTTTATGAGAAACCCGAGGCACCAGGCCTGGGGCTTACTGGGCGCCTGGCCTGCATCCACATTCTAGTGTGTTGCTGCCTGCTTTCTTGAGTAAAAATGGAACCAGTTTTGCACGAATAGGGAATGGCAGGGTGGAGTGAAAACATTTTCAGCTCCATTGTGGAAAGCCAGGCCTGGCCTAAAAGAGAGAGGACTATATTTGAAGTTCGCTTGATGTAGCAGAGGCAGAATTGCTTCTTTATACACAGGATGCCTTTTGTGTGGGAAAATGTATGAGGGATTAGAAAGGTGACTACACCCTCTGCTTAGCCTGCAGTACTGGTTTTTTCCTGTTGACCTATCTGAATTATCAAATGCATCCCCTTTCACATTTAAAAGTGCCCTGGTTTGGATGATAAATTATGTGGTCACCCTAGATATTAAGGAATCTTCACTATTTTCTTTTTTTTTAAATTTCTTTTTATTTTTTGCTTTATAACAAATTTAATCAGTTATACATACACATATGTTTCCATATCCCCTCCCTTTTGCATCTCCCTCCCACCCTCCCTATCCCACCCCTCCAGGCGGTCACAAAGCACTGAGCTGATCTCCCTGTGCTATGCAGCTGCTTCCCACTAGCTATCTACCTTACGTTTGGTAGTGTGTGTATGTCCATGCCGCTCTTTCACTTTGTCACAGCTTACCCTTCCCCCTCCCCATATCCTAAAGTCCATTCTCTAGTAGGTCTGTGTCTTTATTCCTGTCTTACCCCTATGTTCTTCATGACATTTTTTTTTCTTAAATTCCATATATATGTGTTAGCATACAGTGTTTGTCTTTCTCTTTCTGACTTACTTCACTCTGTATGACAGACTCTAGGTCTATCCACCTCATTACAAATAGCTCAATTTCATTTCTTTTTATGGCTGAGTAATATTCCATTGTATATATGTGCCACATCTTCTTTATCCATTCATCCGATGATGGACACTTAGGTTGTTTCCATCTCCGGGCTATTGTAAATAGGGCTGCTATGAACATTTTGGTACATGTCTCTTTTTGAATTATGGTTTTCTCAGGGTATATGCCCAGTAGTGGGATTGCTGGGTCATATGGTAGTTCTGTTTGTAGTTTTTTAAGGAACCTCCATACTGTTCTCCATAGCGGCTGTACTAATCCACATTCCCACCAGCAGTGCAAGAGTGTTCCCTTTTTTCCACACCCTCTCCAGCATTTATTGTTTCTAGATTTTTTGATGATGGCCATTCTGACTGGTGTGAGATGATATCTCGTTGTAGTTTTGATTTGCATTTCTCTAATGAGTAAAGATGTTGAGCATCCTTTCATGTGTTTGTTGGCAGTCTGTATTCACTATTTTCTTTACTACCCTCTCCTGACTTCAAATTTTGAGTCTGGCTTTGTTTCAGTCTTTAATTTGTTAAATGCAAAGGTAAGAAAGGTAAAAAAAAAACAAACCCAGAGCTTCCCTGGTGGCGCAGTGGTTGAGAGTCCGCCTGCCGAGGCAGGGGACGTGGGTTCGTGCCCCGGTCCGGGAGGATCCCACATGCCACGGAGCGGCTGGGCCTGTGAGCCATGGCCGCTGAGCCTGCGCGTCCGGAACCTGTGCTCCGCAATGGAATATATATATATATGTGTATATATATATATATATATATATATATATATATATATATATATATATATATATACCCCAAAACCCCCAAAAATGCATAAGGAAAAAAGAAATAGCAAGGAAGACAAAAGACTGACGTAATTGGTTGCTTGTCATCTATTTATACATATAGGAAATAAAATAGCTTTTTCCTTGACATATTAAGTGTCTACTCTGGCTCTGAGCCCAGGTTATTATTGTCTTCGAGCACAGTAAGAATGAGTACCTGTTTACCTAGGGCCGGCATGAATTGGGACAACTATGATTTGGGAGAGCAGCTTCAACAAAATTCTGTTTGCAGACCTGATGGGTGCATGGCATTTGCAGATATGAATGAAAGTTTCAAGATCTAGTGTTTGGTCAAGTTCTTGGAATTTACTGAGAGACCAAAACACATGTGTCGTTGTGAAGACTTGACTCCACATTCTCCTAGTTTCCAAGCCCTCTGGGCCACGGGGATAATAGAAGAGCCTTTGTTTTCTGCCCTCTCTTTTGACTAGAGTCTTGGGTTTGGGTCTCAGTTTTTCAGACAAAGGGCTTGCAGAGCAGAATGTGCTGTGCCCACTCATCACGTGAACATTCTTATAGGGGCTGGAGATTGTGCAGGTGACCTGGTGGGGGATTTGAGTTCTAAAGCTAGATATATGAAGCTTGTGGCATGTACTTCAACAATGGCTGTGTTCCTTGGCTAAAGAATTGCCTGTTTGAAAGAGTTCACTTGCAGTGCTGGCCAGCAGGTGTTACAATTAATTATGGCTGTCACTTTTTCCACACCCACTCCACTAAAAGCCTCAAAAGCTTGGTCGGCATGCTTGAATAAGAAGAAATGTATATGCCGCAGAGCGGCTGGGCCCGTGAGCCATGGCCGCTGAGCCTGCGCGTCCGTAGCCTGTGCTCCGCAACGGGAGAGGCCACAACAGTGAGAGGCCTGTGTACCACAAAAAAAAAAAAAAAGAAGAAGAAGAAATGTATGTATCTTCTTTATGAGTAGGATAACCATGTAGTTATTTTTGCTCAGATAAGGACACTTTTGAGAGTAAAAGGGGATACTAACTGGAAGGGGCACCAGATCAAACAGTATAAACTGGACTATCCCAAGAAAATTATGATGGATGGTTGTCTTAACTATTACCTAAGTCATTAGCTTTTATATGAAGACTACCCATATGATGGAAAAATGTCCCTAGCTTCTTCTAGATATGTTCAACATATGTCTAATGTGTGCATGCATATATGTGTATGTGTATATATACAAACATTGATCATATATCTATAGAGATGTGTATTGTGGGGTTGAAATTAACTACTTACGAAGACCTAGTCATTTGGAAAATTGTGACTTTCATCATTTTTGTCATGGGTTGACTTTTAAACTAAAAAAAAAGTCCAGCCTCTCCAAACTTTAAATCATCTTCTGACCTTCTGTAGTTCTCTTGCTTAAATCATTTGATAGTTCTCCATTTTCTGTTTAATTCTCAAAGTAAGATCCACAGACAGATTGGTGGTTAAAAAGGAAAAGCAGTGAAAAAATTTCACTTATTCATTCATTCATTCAACTACTATTTATTGAGCACCTTCCATGAATCTAGGTGCTGAATGAATAAAACTGCCCTTGTGAAGTTTTCTTTCAGTTGGGAGTGGAGGGGTAGGAGTGGGAGATGCACAATAAACCAAATTATATAGCATGGTAGAAGGGGAGAAGTGCTTTGGAAGAAAGAAAGTAGAACAGGATAGATGTAGTTGAGTAGCTTTCATGAAGAAAGAGACCTTAAGCAAAGACTTAAAGGAAGTGACAGAAGTTACTCATACAGATACCTGGGGAGGAGTGTTCCAGGCAGAGGGAACAGCCAGTGCGAAGGCCTGAAGGTGAGAATGTGTTTGGATGTGTTCAAAGGTTAGCAAGAAGACCAACACAAGGGGGTGTGGGGTGTTGGGGGAGACTTCGAAATGTGAATCAAAAAGATGGTGTAGGAGTGGCAGAGCATGTAGGACCTTGAGACGTGAGAGTAATTATAATTTCAGCAGCAATCCCATTATGTTCTTAAAAGTTATTATGGTATGAAAAATTGTGTTCATGCTATGAAGACTGCACTGGTCAACGTAGCTTACATTTCATAAGCACTTCATCATGGTGCACTTCATCTTGGTTAATATACTTTTTATGTCATTTGCTTATTGTTTATTTGTTAAAATAGCATAGTTTGTTGTTGCTGGTCTTAAATTGTATCTCAATTTCACAAAAATAGATCAGTGGCTCAAAAGTGGTTCATTGGGCCTCCCTGGTGGCGCAAGTGGTTGAGAGTCCGCCTGCCGATGCAGGGGATACGGGTTCGTGCCCCGGTCTGGGAGGATCCCATATGCCGCGGAGCGGCTGGGCCCGTGAGCCATGGCCGCTGGGCCTGCGCGTCCGGAGCCTGTGCTCCGCGACGGGGGAGGCCACAACAGTGAGAGGCCCGCATACCGGAAAAAAAAAAAAAAAAAAAAAAAAAAAAAAAAAAAGTGGTTCATTGCAGTGTGAAAATAGTGATGAAAATAGTAATGTAAATGCTGCAGTTCAGAATGTCATAAACATACTTACAGAACCGAATCCCATTCCAAATATAAAATGTGTATCTGTATGTGTAAAAACAAGGACGCTTGTGAGAGTGATGATTTCAAAACAGTAGCTGAAATAGAAAAGTGCATATGGAAGTATGATGATGACTATCTCAAAACTGCTTTTTATTGGGCGTGCCATCCATTCGCTCCTAGTCCCCAGTCATTGCCTGTTATGAAACTTTGTCTGTGAAGCCATGGATGTTTTGGTGTCATTTTCAAACAAAGCACAGTGGCTTCCTTGTTATACTATTCAAGTTTCCCAGGGCAAGTACCCAATGATGTTTTCCGTTACAAAATTAATGTATTATACTGCTAACGGTGGGTAAGAGATTAAAACTCTAGTAGCTTCATTAAAGGATGCTTGTAACAGAAGTAAGTATAAGTCATTTTATTGAAGAGACCCCTGGAAAATCAGCTGGAAAGTTAAAGACAAACATTATCCTTAGAGAGAAACCAGAAGTTATTGAGAGAATTCCTTTGTCAAATGACATGGTTGGCTGTGGCATAATATCAGTGGAGTAGGGAAGAGCGATTACTATCAAGTGCACGCTAGCAGATATTTCACTTTATGGTTGGATGAAACCACCAATGTCATGCAGAGAATGAATCAGCTTTTGGCATTTGTTCAAGGAGGAGCACTTGGTGATGCTTTGTTCATTTATCACTGAAAACTTGTGCTATAGGGGAAGAGATTTTTCTTTTGGTTCACCATTATATATGAGACTGGAAAAGTCCTCAGGAGGCAGGACTGACAGAGCATAAGTTTCATGTACAGATAAGAAGTTGATGGGTTCATGAAGAAAAGACGTTGTACCTAGAAGCCAATCCACATGCTCTTCCATTCACAGCGAAGATGTAGCACCTTCTGATCTTGAGGAAATACTAAAAGAAAGTGAAAACTGGGTACAGCCAAGTTGCGGCCCCTGAGTACCTGCATGTGCTGTGCAAAGTGATGGGCAGGGAGTATAAGGCTGCTTCTCTGTGCTGAGGTGCCCTGGCTGTTTAGGGGAAAGGTGCTCATATGATATTTTATCTGTGGTGTAAGATATCTGTGGAGCAAGAAAAATGTTTCTTCCTGACGCAGATTAGAAATGATTTCCCTTGTATCAAGTGGCATGCCTCAGTACTAACCTCTGCCCACAGGGAACCATGTCAAGGACAGGGAGGGAAGGAAGAATTGTTAACAAATAAAACAATCCACCACAGTCATAGGACTGAGACATTTTTTTCATTAGAGAGAGTCGGAGGTCCACATTGACCATAAAGAGTAGAGGAGGTTAAAAAAAAAAAGAGTTGAGGAAATATTTTCAGTAACGGACAGTCCTTTAAATCAGAAGCACAATACCTCTCAGTGACCTATTGGAAGAATAAGAGCACAAAGGAATAGAACTTAGATCCAGTAAAGTTGATGCAGAGAGAGTACAAGTGTATACTTAATATTTGAGAGCATGTAGGGAACCACAGTGGGAGGAGCCCAGGCTTTTAGGATTTTGTGTTAAGACACTGGCTGGCCCGGAGTAGAGGTAAAAGGAGGTGGAGAAGTCTGACAATTGGACATGACTTTTCTTATACTTTTTCCTTAAGCTTGGCTTCATTTCAGACAAATGGACTGGATACTCGAGGGTTTTCAGAACACGATCTGTATTGCCTCCAACCTAACCTAGAAGAAATACAAATGTTCTCTAGTGGTCTAGGGTTCTTTGCATAGGACTCCTGTCCTTCCTTCCCTCCTTCCTCCCTCTCTCTTCCCTTCCCTCCCTTCTTCTCTCCTTCTTTTCTCCCCTCCCTGCCTCCCTCTCTTCTTTTTTTCTTTCCCTCTTTAAGCTATTGAGTTAGCATCTTTAAACTAGAAGATACTTTGAGAGCTCATCTCCTCTCTGTCCATGTCTTTTAGCAGATATGTGTGCTATCCAGGGCAAGAGGGATAAGGGCCTCTAGGGAAGTTCTGTTTCTCGTTCAGCTAACCCACTCTAATGTGGAATATCCAGTTATAGCACACATTTAAATTTTAACCCTCATCCTTCAATAAAGGTCCATTTCTTGGGGAGTTCCCTGGTGGCCTAGTGGTTAGGATTCTGGGCTTTCACTGCTGTGGCCCGGGTTCAATCCCTGGTTGGGGAACTGAGATCCCACAAGCCTCAGGTGAGGCCAAAAAAAAAAAAGAAAAAGAAAAAAAAACTCATTTCTCTCTTTTTTTTTGGACTTTAATAAAGATGGAGTCATTGTCTTTTGTCTAATAACTCTTCCATAGTGATGGCCATTATTTCATTCTAGGACAGAAGTCATTCATGCATTATTCATTGAACAAACTTTGAGAATCTTACATGTGCCAGGCTCTGTGCTGAGTGATAGTTATAAAAGAGGTCAGTATTCAGACATGGCCCTAACCAGATAAAACAGAAAATTGAATTAGGATATAGGCAATGGTAACAAAAATGTGAATAAACAAGTAAAGATGTAATTGCAAAGCAAATGTGGCAGAAATGTAAACAGTTTTACATTAGGGTGGTGGTATTTCTGCTACTTATTATATATTAACTTCTGAACGGTATGATCTTCTGAATGTAATTTTGAAATATTTTGTGAGTAAAAAGTGAAGAAAACATAGTTGAAGGTGTGATAAGTGCTTTGTAGAGGAGGACCTTGATAGAGAAGGAAGTATAACTGAGACTTCCTTTACATGGGGTGGTCAGGGAAGACCTGGAGTGTAATTCATCATTTGCCTGTGTGAGAGGGATGAGGATAATTTGGACAGGGCTCAGAGAAGAGTCGCAAAGATGATTGACGACAGAGTTGAAAATAAGACCTTCGGGAGCCGTCTCAAAGAACCAGGGGTGTAGAGCAGCCATAGAATTTAACCCGACGCGATGACTTAGGCTCTCTTTTTCTTCAATTTATACACATCCACTTCTACATGTTCACATTCTCTTCACTCATTTCTCATGGTCAACATCAGGCAAGGCACGTGATTCAGGTTAGAATTCCATGTTAGAGGAAAATTGAAGTTTTGTTCTGCAGCTGAGGAAAAATTGGAAGGGACCTGAGAGGCAAACTAGTTCAGCCTTTGTATGAAGGAATATCTTTTCAAGGTTGTTAACGGTGGTCATCCAGTTCTTAGGAGATTGTTTCCATGCTTCCTCCACCTAGAACGGGGCGGTGGTAAGTGGAGCATTCTGGTTTACTCACAGTAGGCACGTCCTCTTTCCATTGTATAAATACCCCAGACTGATCTCCACCTCAGCACTTCTACCACAGGAACACTTCCCACCTGGAATGCCTACCTGTTCTACCTACTTTTCTGTGTGTCATTTAAAAGTGGTGCTTTTCATCATTTCCCCCCCATCTTACTCTTATGAAGAATATGGCATTTCTAGAAGTAAATGTAGCTTCCTTTGTCATTGATTGGCAATAAGGTTGGGGGTAGAGTGAGTATCCTAATCTGGGAGGGGATTGAGGGCAGTGTGTTTAGTTTGATACCTTCCCCCCACATGCTAGTATGCCCCACTCTTGGGAATCACTATCTTATAGCAATTAAGATCTTAATCATCTGCTGCTTTAGGTGGTGCACTGCTTATTTTGTTTGCTATTAGTCTTTTTGCCAACTAGACTTTAAGTTCTCTGAAGGTATGGAAACTTGGCTGATACCTCTGTATAATGCCCAGTATTGATCATGAAGTGAATACATATACAATGATCAATGCCTCATGGCTGAAGGAACCACGTGTTTCTTTTTCATGGACCATTATGAAAGGCTATTATTTATATAAATCAGATTTTAAGTTGGCACAGATGCTAAAAGATTACTATTTTTATAGTTTTAAAATGGCAGAAAGTCAAGTCTTGGAGGTCTGATTCATTGAGATAATTCCCATATCAGAAACCTCCTTCTTCCTTTGTAAGCCTTTTAACTCCTTGCTATTCAAAGTGTAGTCTACAGACCAGTGGCATCAGCATCACCCGGAAGCCAGACCTACTGAGTCAGAATCTGCATTTTAACAACATCCTCAGATATGTTCTATACACAGTAAAGTTTGAGAAGCATTTTATTATTAACACAAAATTCAGAAATTTAGGAGGAGCATTTATCTTCAAAGAGAAGTGAGTCTGGAAATGAAGATTTCATTGGTCTGTGGGTGAGATCCTCAGTGCTTTCTGTCATGTTGGCCTGGAATTAACACTGCTTCTTGCCAGGCCAGAATTATGTAGGAGTGCCCCAGGGTAATTTAAGTAAGTGAGTGGTACAGATGTTAGACATGATGGTGATTACAGGAAGTTGAAGCAGTTTGGAGTGAGAAACTAGGAGAGCCTGGCAAAAGTAGAGGAAATTGGCCATGCAACCTGAAACCAAATATAAGGGAAAAGGTCTTCCCTTTATGATTAGAAACAACTTCTAACTCTCTGGATTTGGACTCGGTTCTCATACTCCAACCCCTCCAGAGCCAGCAGGACACAAGTGAAACTGGCTTAAAGTGCTGTGCACGGAAACCTCGTGGAGTGGTGAGGATCATGGAGAGGCATTCTTCATCGGAGGGGAAGGAGGTGTCACCACTCAGGTCACCCAGTTGTTGCCACATGGGAATTTGGGTGCAGGATGGCCAAATCGTTGGATTTTTCAAATGAAGCTAAAAATATAAGTTTGTACATAAAACATCTCTTGGGTATAGTATGTTGGTAATTAAAATGTTTTTAGAATGGCTCAGGCCAAACAAAATTCATATGCTGCCTGCATCTGTTTTGTAACCCCTGTTCTGGAGCAACAAAACATATGTGGTGGTGTGAATACCTGGGTTTTTTAGAGCAGGGCACCAAACACAGGGAGAGGCCTTTTGGTCCTGGTAAGGACCATTTTGGATCTTTACTAAATAAAAGAAATAAAAAGACATAAAAGAAGGGAGCTGCACTTGCTTTGATGACCTGATTTAAAATGTATGTCTGAAGAACCTCAGTAACTAATGGTGTTTGAAAGAAAGAGTTAGATGCCTAAAGGCATAAAATTTTGGCCCTGTAAAATCTGAAGGGGAAGTAAGCATGGAGTTGGGTCCAGGGTGAGGAAATGAGGTCATGGAAATTTCTTGGCACCCCCAAGCTAGGATCACATGGTGCAACAGAGCTGGGAGGCTGGACCACAGCTTGGAACTTACTGTGCTTGGAGAGAAGTGTGACTGGAGATAGAATTCGAGTTAATTTACCTTTAGCATCTGGTTGTTAAATTTAGGTGGTGGCTAATATTTATTTATTAAAAAATTTTTTTTAAACATACTTAAAAAATTATTTATTTATGGCTGCGTTGGGTCTTCGTTGCTGCGTGCTGTCTTTCCCTAGTTGTGGTGAGTGAGGGCTACTTTTCCTTGCAGCGCACGGGCTTCTCATTGCAGTGGCTTCTCTTGTTGCAGAGCACGGGCTCTAGGCATGTGGGTTTCAGTAGTTGTGGCACATGGGCTCAGTAGTTGTGGCTCATAGGCTCTAGAGTGCAGCCTCAGTTGTTGTGGTGCATGGGCTTAGTTGCTCTGCGGCACGTGGGATCTTCCCAGACCAGGGATCAAACCCATGTCCCCTGCATTGGCAGGTGGATTCTTAACCACTGTGCCACCAGGGAAGTCCTGGCTAATATTTAAAGTTTGCTGGAATTGAGTTTTCTATTAAAGTTTGTCATGGTAAAATTAGCATTTTATATATTTCGAGAGTGAAAACTAGGTGAAGGAATCAAAATTCTTTCCAAAGATTTGTTGTTGATTATACTTCTTGTTAAAAACTAAATACCTTAAAGATTAGCACTGTTTATTATTCATCTTTACATTATTATCATCTTTACATCCACCGCAGTCTGGGTCATTGATCTGTACTGATTATAAGACAGAATATAGTTTATTTTCTATCTTGGTGAGTCATTCTGTAGGTATTCATTTTCCTTACTGGTTTAAAAAAGTAATGGCTTTGTTGAGATATAATTCACATAGCATAAAATCCATCATCTTAAAGTGTACAATGTAGTGGGTTTTAGTATATTTACAAAGTTGTGCAACCATCACCACCCTGTAATTTCAGAACCTTTTTATCACCCTCAAATGAAGTCCAGTGCCCTTAGCAGTCACTCATCTCCCCTGCCTCCAGCCCCTGGCAACCATCACTCTAGTTTCTGTCGTTATAGATTTGCCTCTTGTAGACATTTCATAAAAGTGGAATTATATAATATGTAGCTTTTTGTGACTAGCATCTTTCACTTAGCATAATGTTTTCAAAGTTTATCCATATTGTAGCATGTGTTAGCATGCCGTTCTTTTGTATAGCCAAATAAAATTTTATTGTATATATACCACATTTTTTTATCCATTCATCAGCTGATGGACATTTGAGATGTTCTCAATTTTTGGCTATTATGAATAATTCTGCAATGAGCATTTGTGTAAACGTTTTTGTGTAGATATATGTTTTCAGTTCTCTTGAGTATACACCTAGGAGTGGAATTGCTGGGTCATATGGTAACTCTATGTTTATCATTTTGAGGCTCTGCCAAACAGTTTTCCAAAGTGAGTGCACCATTTTACATTTTACTCAGCAATGTCTGAGGGTTCCGATTTCTCCATATCCTTACCTACGCTTGTTATTGCTTTTCTTTTTGATTTAACCATTCTGGTGGGTATGAAGTGGTATTTCATTGTGGTCTTGATTTGCTTTTCTGTAATGACTCATGATGTTGAGCATCTTTTTGTGTGGTTATTGGCTATTTGTGTATATTTTTTTGGAGGCATGTCTCTTCAAATTCTTTGCTAATTTTAAAATAAATTTATTTATTTAAAAATTTTTGTGTTGTACAGATTTTTTTTTGTAACTTTCTGGATTCTAGACACTTATGAGACATATGACTTGAAAATATTTCTTATGTTTTTTGGATTTTCTTTTCACTCTCTTGACAGTGTCATTTGAAGCGCAAAAGTTTGTAATTCTGATAAAGCCCAAGTATCTTTTTTTTTCTTTCTTGTGATTTTGGTGCATATCTGTCCTTGTTGATCTCCTAATTGTTCAATCCAATATGGAAAATGGAGTATTGACATCTTTAACTATTATTGTTAAATTGTCTTTTTCTCCCTTCAACTCTGTCAGTTTCTACTCATGTATTTTGCAGCCCCTTGTAACATACATGTTTGTAATCATTATGTCTTCCTTTTGAATTGACCCATTTATCTTTATAAAATACTCTTTCTCCCATTACCATTTTTGCCTTAAAGTCTATTTTGTCTGTTGTTGGCATTGTCACTCCGTCTCTTTTTTTAGTTACTGTTCCCATGATGTCTCTTTTTCCATCCTTTTACTTTTACCCATTTGTGTCTCTGAATCTAAGTTGTCTCTTTTAGACAGCATGTAGTTGAATCATTTAAAAATATATTCTGCCAATCTCTGCCTTTTGGTGAGTGTTTAACTCAAATGTTTGATTGGAGTGTTTAATTTATTTACATTTAATGTAATTACTGTTTATCAGATGGATATATATCTGCCTTGTTTGCTGTTGGTTTTCTGTGTGTCTTATGTTTTATTTGTTCCTCAGTTCCTCCATTACTTTCATTAAATATATATGTTTTGTAGTGTGCCATTTAAATTTTCTTGTTGTTGCTTTTCTGGAGAAGATAATTTTCATAGGCCTTTATTCTGTCATTCCTGATAATATTGTTATGATAATTTTTGAGTTATTTTCTTAGTTGTTGCCTGGTTATTAACAGTGAAATTTTTAATTTAAAACAATCTAGTTCAGATCAATTTCAACTTCTTTCAAAAGTATACAAAAACTTTACTTCAATATGGCTTAATTCCTTGCTTTATACATTGTAAGCCCATCATTAACACTTTTATAGTTATTGTCTTATGTAGTTGTTTTTAAATAGAAAAGCGTTGTAAACAAAAATACATTTATAATGTACTTTGCATTTAACTATGTCGTTAGCTTTTCCAATTCTCTTTATGTCTTCATGTGGATTTGAGTTAATATTTAGTGATTTTTATTTCAGCCTCAAGAACTCCCATTAGTATTTCTTGTAAGACAGATTTGATAGTGATGGATTCTCTCAGGTTTTGCTTGGCTGGGAATGTCTTAATTTCTTCTTCATTTTTGAAGGATAATTTTGCTGGATATAGAAGTCTTGGTTAACTTTTAAAAATTTCACTGATTTGAATGTGTTATTCCAATGCTCTCTGGCCTTCATAGCGTCTGATGAGAAATCAACTGTTAATCTTATTGAGAATCCTTTGGTTGTGATGAGACTTTTTCTTGCTGTGTTCAAGTTTCTCTCTGTCTTTTGACATTTTGACTATGATGTGTCTTGGTGTGGATTCTTTTTAGTTATCCTACTTTGAGTTTATTGAACTCCTTGGTTGTATAGATTAATGTTTTCATCAAATTTGGGAAGTCTTTGGCCATTATTTCTTCAAATAATGTTTCTTTCCTTTCCTTCTGGAATTCCCAGTGTGCACGGCATGATACAATATCTGTAGTTTCATAGGTCTCTGAGGCTATGTTAATTTTTCTTCTTTCCTTTTCTGTTCCTAAACCTGGATAATCTTAATCCACATATCTTCAAGTTCACTGATTCTTTCTTCTGCCTATTAAAATCTGCTGTTGAACCCCTCTAGTGAATTTTCCATTTGAGGTATTGTACTTTTCAACACCAGAATTTTAATCTGGTTCTTTTAAAAATAATTTTTAATCTCTATATTGATATTCTTTTTTTAAACTCTTTATTGAATTTATTACAACCTTGCTTCTGTTTTATGTTTTGGTTTTTTGGCCACGAGGCATGTGGGATCTTAGCTCCCTGACCAGGGATCGAGCCTGCACCCTCTGCACTGGAAAGCAAAGTCTTAGCCACTGGACCGCCAGGGGAAATCCCTATATTGATATTCTTTGTTTGGTGAAACAATGTTTTTAAATTCTCCTTTAATTCTTTAGACATGGTTTCCTTTAGTTATTTGAACATATTTTTAGTATTTTTAAATCTTTGTCTAGGATGCCCCAAATCGGGGCTTCTCAGGGACATATTTTGTTTAACTACTTTATTTCATGTGTGTGGGCCATACTTTCCTGTTTATTTGTGTATGCTTTAAGTTTTTATTGAAAAATGGGCATTTCAAATAATATCATATGGCAACTCTGAAAATCAAATTGTCCTACCTCCCCAAGGTTTGGTGTGTTTGCTCTTTGTTGCTGTTTTTTGTTTATTTACTGACTTTACTGAATAAATTCTGGAAAGTCTACATTCTTGTCATATGTGGCTACTGAATTTTTGCTTTGTTCCCTTAGTGGTCAGTTAATGATTAGATAGAGATTTCCTTAAATGTCTGAAACCAATAAGTATCTCAGTCTTTGCTGAGCAGCTCTATGTGCATGTTGGGGCACGCCTTCAACAAGTAGCCAGGCAGTTGACAACTGTGCTGTAGCCTTCATTTCCTGCATGCACAGAGCCTCAAGATCAGCCAGAGCTGAAAGAATGGGGTCTCCTGAGATATTTCTTAGGTATGTGCATATTGCTGCATGTGAATGTGGTCTTTTAAATCATAAGGAATATGTCAGAGCCTTTCAAATCCGTCCATGGACATTTCGTTCTCCAGATCTCTCTTTTAAGTTTTTAAGCCAGCCTCTTCTTTGCTCCAGCTGGTATTGCTGCCATAGACATCTGTATTGTTAAACAATTGCAGCTGAGTGTTTTCAACAAATGCTATGGGGCTAGAGCTTTTTCCATTGAGTGATCTCTGAGTTAGGTCCAATAAACACAAGCCCTGGGAGTAGGGCTTTTCCAAGTAACTGCCAGGTCAAATAGTGACAATTCACTGGGATAGAGCCATTTTGTGGAACTCCAAACCCATTTGCTCTCTCCGTTGCCTGCTAGATTATGGGTTTTTTCAGTCACTGTGGCTGTAATGATGCTGATTTTTAGGGGTATTGTGATGCTGGGGAGAAAGTGATTGGAAATAGGGAAAATGAAAATGCCACTAAGCTCACTGTACTTATTGTGACATGGCCAGTTTTTGTGCCTTAATCATTCTCATAATGTAGTAAGCCTTTCATTCATTTCCAAAATTGTGAAAAAGTTGACTTTGACAATTTTTGCCAGTGTTCTCATTGCTTTTATGGAGGATCAGATTTTTGGGGGTCCTTACTTGGCCATTCTGGAAGTGCTTCTCCCTCCTACTGAATTTTACAACTGCCTACTACACTTGTGATGTTATACTTTGATTAGCTTCTTGCTTGCTTTCAAGATTTTGAAACGTAATTTTTATTTTTTCATCTTTGTTATCTCTGTTTTGTTCACCCCTCCCATAGGTACATGCTTTTTAAAAAAAAATCCATGAGTAGATTGAAGAAGTTAATTGAGGTAAAATACACGTAACATAAAAATTTTCCACCTTAAATAACCATTCTTATATGTAAAACTTAGTAATGTTAAGTACATTGACATTGTTATGCAAACAATCTCCAGAACTCTTTTCATTTTGAAAAACTGAAAGTCTATACCCATTAAACAAAGCTTCCCATTTCTCCCTACCCCCCCCACACCATGCCCTGACAAGCACCATTCTATTTTCTGTCTATATGAATTTGACTATTCCAGGTATCTCATATAAGTGGAGTCATATAATATTTGTCTTCTTGTGACTGGCTTATTTCATCTAGCATAATGTCTTCAAGGTTCATCCATGTTGTAGCATGTGTCAGAATTTCCTTACTTTCTAAGGCTGAGTAATATTCTGTTGCATGGATATGTCATATTTTGTTTGTACATTCATCCATCAATAAACACGTGGGTTGTTTCCACCTTTTTGCTATTGAATTGCTATTGAATTCATTGCTGTGAATGTAGGTGTACAAATATCTCTTTGAGACCTGGTTTCAATTCTTTTGAGTATATAATTATTTTTTTGTTGTTGTTTTGAATGGAAGCATCTACAGAAATATCCCATTTGATAGTTTTTTTTAACTGACTGTCTCAAATTTTGCTATATAATACATTTTCATTAGGCACAACTAAGTATTCTTTCCTGATTCTGCTCAGACACAGACATTATCTCTCTTGTTCTCCCATTTTTAAGCTGCTAAAGTTTAAAAAATTTTAAATGACTTGAAGCCATGTCAGGGGTTAGGAAATGAGTAAATTACAAACTTAAATGGAATCCAACTTCTCATTCTAGTTGAAACCTAAAATTTCAGGAGAATGTAGGGATAAGAATCATTATAGTTCTTCTGAATAAGCAACCAACACAACATCGTGTCTAAATTTCACTGTTAAATAAGTAGGCTATTGGGAAAATATATTTAGGAATAGAAAGTAGCAGGCATTTCTTGGATAAATTTTGGTGTTTATCAAGAAGATGACATTTGAGACAAAGTTTTATTTCTATAATTTTTCTTAGTTTTTTGACTAGTTCTTTTTTTTTTTTTTTGCAGTACACGGGCCTCTCACGGTTGTGGCCTCCCCCGTTGTGGAGCACAGGCTCTGGACGTGCAGGCTCAGCGGCCATGGCTCACCGGCCTAGCTGCTCCGCGGCATGTGGGATCTTCCTGGACCGGGGCATGAACCCGTGTCCCCTGCATCAGCAGGCGGACTCTCAACCACTGCGCCACCAGGGAAGCCCGACTAGTGCTTTTTTAGGCTCTTTCTTTTACTTAATTTTATTCATACATCTAGTCTCCATTTTGTAGTAGGTGGGGGTGGGTGAAAGTACTGTGAGTCTTTAAATTGACAGCACTTTTAGGAACCAAAGTTTCATATAATAACTAACATAACACTGAATTTTTATTTACACATATATTTGAGGATTATGACTTCCTAGTTTTTTAAAGAAACACACAACTTGACCTTGAATGAAATTCTAACAAATCCTTAGCTAAATTTGGAAATGTAAAGATAATGTAAAGATAATAAGAGAGAGAGACAGAGAGAGAACAAGTGAAGCAAAATATACAAAATCTCCAATTAAAATAATTAAACATTTCTAAAGGAAGTGTGTTTGAAATAATATATTACTAATTGTTGTATTTTTAGATGTGTGTAATATTAAAGTGAAACAAAAGATTTACTGGATAACTGTGGTATATAAGATTAAAAATTTGTTTTCCTCTAAGAAATTTTTTGGGAAATAAAATATTCCATTTCTCATTTTCCAAAATGTGAGAAGGTTTTATTTAGTGCTTTCTGTTCAATTCTCATTGAGGGAAGGATGAAACTAATTTAGAAATAGATGTACTAAGGCATCTTAACACTGATATTTTTATTGTATAAGGTAAGAAAGTCTTAGACTTTTGCTAAAGAATGTATGCAGTTAGTTCCAGGAGTTCTTTGTGACAATAGCCCCATCAATGTTAGACAGTTAATTCTGGTTGAATACCTGGAAATTACAGAAATAACCCATTCCTGCACTTTCCATCTACTTTTCTTAGATCAGTAGGTTCTATAGGCATGTTGTTCAGCTGCCTTACAGATTGTCTCAGGTGACAGATTCACCAACTACTTTACTGTGACAAACAAGGGTCACTAGTTTATAACCTTTTCCAGTTAGCAGTAGCTTCTTTCTTGTTACCTAGCACCCAATTGCTAAGCCAGTGCCTCCTATTTTATATTTGTATAATATCAGCACCCCATTTCTGTTACCAATTTCTAAGATTCTCTGAGTATGAGCTAAGCTGGTATAATTGACACTTCCCTAAAACAGTGGCTCTAAAGATAGAAGCTCACTGCTTGCTAACATTTTCTCTAATATTTCTCTTGTTTTTACCTGAAAGAGCGTTTTGGAAAAACTTCATTCCTTCCCCCCTGTGTGTCTCCTTTTCTTTCACATAGAACACTTCTGATGCCTCTAGTTGCCAAATGCTTGGAGGTTTTCCCCCAATAAGCAATCCTCTGGGACACCACCTGGGTGTCCTACAGTTTAAGTCAGTTCTAATACTATCTACCTGGAGATAGCATCAGATCCCACAGGTTAAGGGCTCAGTCCCATGACTCTGTCCCCCCAATTCACATGCCAAGGGCAAGAAGTAGGTCCCCAGGTTACCTACAACTTCTGTCCAACTTGGCTGCAAATCAGAGGTTCTTAGGACCTCCTCCCACCTTGGATCAGATTAATTTGCTAGGGCAGCTCACAGAACTCAGGGAAACATTTACTTTTGTTTACCAGCTCATTAAAAGATATGATAAAAGGTACAGATGAACAGTCAGATGAAGAGAAATATGAAGGACCCTCTCAGGTCTGGGAGGGTCCTGAGTGCAGGAGCTTCTTTCCGTGTGGGTTGGGGTACATCATGCTCCCAGTATGTGGATGTGCGCACCCACCTGGAAGCTCTCTGAGCCCCATATAATTGGGATTTTTATGGAGGCTTTATCATGTAGGCATGACAGATCATTAAGTCCATTTTCAGCCTTTCTCCCTTCTCAAGAGAATGGGAGGCGGGGCTGAAAAGTCCAAACTTCTAATCATGGCTTGTTCTTTCTGGTGACCAGCCCTCATTCAGGAGCTCACCCAGAGTTACCTCATTAGACCAGGAAATGCTCCTTTCACCTGGAAATTATAAGGGTTTCAGGAGCTCTGTGTCAGGAACCAGGACCAGAGACTACGGTATGTATTTTTTCCATTATTTCACAGGTGGACGATAGTCCAGGGTGGATAGGCACTTTGAGCACTGCTTATTTCTTTTATTTTGGTTCTCTGCCATCCCTTAGGGCTCTGTCATCATCTGAATGGTTGAAGTTGCCTCAGTTCTACATTTGTGTTCCACTGTGAGAAGGGAGAGAAGCACATGACATGGAAGGTGCATATATCACCTCCACTCACGAGGGAACTTAGTTCACCAGTGAGAACCATTGGTGAGAACTTGGTGTATGACCACAACGAACTGAATGGGGGCTGGATGGCCATGTGCCCAGCTATACCTCTGTTACTAGGAAAGGAAAGATTAGATTTTGGGCAATGCTTAGTGATCTGCCACAGTTACTTCTCTGAATTTTACTTTTCTCATTTCTAAAATGATAGTAATCGTATCTACCTTAGAGGGTTGTCTTCAGGGTTAGGTAAAGTAATACATATAAATTATTCATTCAGTTTCTGGCGTATGAAACATGCTCAGTAAATGTTAACTATGAAGATATTTTTCAAAGAACAAGAGTAAATATTGCTTTCTTGTTTTTCAGTGCTTACAGAACTCTTAAGCAATGCTTATTTTACTTCAGGAAATTATACTGTTTTATTTGAAACAATAAAAGATACTGAGCTAAGTAGGTGAAGACCACAGGTATTATAGAAATATAACCTCTAGGCTTTTTGTTTTAGCTTATTTTTAAACAAAGTATTATTTATGAACAGTATTTCATGCTATTTCTCATACTGGCTTTAATGTAGATAACGCATAAGTAGGTTTTGAGGTAAGTAGTCCATTAGAGTCCATTTAATTTCAGTCGCACAAATTTTAGTTAGATTTTTCTTTTGAAATAGGTCATCGCTAGAAGCAGTTCATTTATTTGGCAAGATATTCTCAGTGTATGGATTTGCTGCAGAAGTGAGAATTTTAAAATGCATCTTAGGGCTTCCCCGGTGGCGCAGTGGTTGAGAGTCCGCCTGCCGATGCAGGGGACACGGGTTCGTGCCCCGGTCCGGGAAGATCCCACATGCCGCGGAGCGGCTGGGCCCATGAGCCATGGCCGCTGAGCCTGTGCGTCCGGAGCCTGTGCTCCGCAATGGGAGAGGCCACAGCAGTGAGAGGCCCGCATACCACAAAAAAAAAAAAAAAAAAAAAAAGCATCTTAATTTTAAAACTTGTTTTCCTGATATTTCCTGGGGGGAATAAACTATAAAACCTCTTACTAATTTAAAGAAAAACAAAACTTCTTTATTGTTGATATTTTGAAACATATACAAAAATAGTTTTTAAACTGTCTGATTTTGGAAGTAGGGAATGTAATCCCTACATTTCATAGTATAATAGTATTGTGACTGTTGGAATGTACTATATATTATTTGCCCTTTGTAGCTCGAAAGAAACTTTTAAATCTATAACAAATTATTATCTTTAATTGTTCACAGCCAATTGTTATTATTTTGGAATATAGAAAGTTAACTTTATTTTGGATTTTGGCTTCCTTACTTATTTACTTTATCCTGTCAATTGTTAAGGATCATTCATTAACGTGTTTGAAGCAGTTCTTAGCAAAAACCAGTTTTTGGTCAGAAAATGAAAATGAAATGTGACAAGCCTATTATTCAGGGATTTTCATTAGTTTTGTGAAATCATATGTTAATTTGGTTAAAGCAGCATCTCTTTCCATTGGAAATGTGTTTCAGAGTTGAGAAAGCTGACCTTTAAATTGATTTGCTCATTAATCCCCTACTTTCTTTGATGATAAGGACATAAGAAATAAAAAATCAAAGAACATGTTAAGTTTTGTTTTGTTTTGTTTTTGAGTTAGTATCTCTAAAATATGTTCATTTGTTGCATAAGAATTCCTTCTTGGTTTGCTATTTCTTGGGCAGAGTGCCAGAAGAGAAATATGTGTGCCATCTGCTTTGTCATCATCAATTTTGGATTCAATTCCCCCAATTTAGGTTGAGTTCTCACTGATTTAACCTGCAGCTTTTGGTACTTTTTTTTTCTTGATCTTTGGACTCGCTGGCTTATCTTGTGGGTGAGCTTAAGATGATCTTTACATGTAGTAAGACATGTGGGGTTACGCAGCTATCAGTCTTGTAATAACTTAGGTTGAACTTTGTTGTTAACATGGTGGGAAGTATTGGGCTAAAGGCAGCTTTGAATTTTACCACAGGGTTTCTCTAACTTTCTGTGAAGAAATAGTTGAAGTTCTTGCCTTGAAAGAAATTGAAAGCACAGAAACAGAAATGAGCACTCAGCTTTTAACGTATTATCTACTGGATGACCCTGTTCATTGAACTTTTGATGCTTTATATTATTTTTAAATATACATTTTATTATGATCTGTATACATTTGGAATATTGACTGCATAGTTCAGAGATAACTGTAATTGCTACCAGTCTCCAAAGGGACGTTTATACTGGAAATTTCTGCAGTAAGGGGCATGAAGAGGTTGAGGAACATAAACTTTTATGGAGAAAATAAGACTTAGAGGGAATAAAAAATATTAATGAATGTTGAAATTGAAAAAAATTGTCTTTTTCCCTCAACCTTTAACTTTTCAAAAATTACTAATTGTAAAAAAGTTGAAATAAAAAGCAAGACACTCGTATACTCTTTGTTTTCCATTATCTTTTTTTAAAACTTTTTATTTTATATTGGAGTATAGTTGATTAACAATGTTGTGTTAGTTTCAGGTGTACAGCAAAGTGATTCAGTTATACATACACATGTATCAATTCTTTTTCAAATTCTTTTCCCATTTAGGTTGTTTCATAACATTGAGCAGAAACTAGCTTTCAATTTTATTGATCTTTGCTATTGTTTCCATCATTTCTTTTTCATTTATTTCTGATCTTATCTTTATGATTTCTTTCCTTCTGCTAACTATGGGGTTATTTTGTTCTTCCTCTTCTAATTGCTTTCAGTGTAAGGTTACGTTGTTTATTTGAGATGTTTCTTGTTTCTTCAGGTAGGATTGTATTGCTATAAACTTCACTCTTAGAACTGCTTTTGCTGCATTACATAGATTTTGGGTCGTCCTTTTTTGTCATTTGTTTCTGGGTGTTTTTTGATTTCCTCTTTGATTTCTTTAGTGATCTCTTGGTTATTTAGTTGTGTATTGTTTATCCTCCATGTATTTGTATTTCTTACAGAATTTTTCCTGTAATTGATATCTAGTCTTATAGCGTTGTGGTCAGAAAAGATACTTGATACGATTTCGATTTTCTTAAATTTACCAAGGTTTGACTTGTGACCCATGATATGATCTATTCTGAGAATGTTCCATGAGCACTTGAGAAGAAAGTGTATTCTGTTGTTTTTGGATGGAATGTCCTATAAATATCAGTTAAGTCCATCTTGTTAAATGTATCATTTGAAGCTTGTGTTTCCTTATTTATTTTCATTTTGGATGATGTGTCCATTGGTGAAAGTGGGGTGTTAAAGTCCCCTACTGTGATTGTGTTGCTGTCGATTTCCCCTTTTATGGCTGTTAGCATTTGCCTTATGTACTGAGGTGCTCCTATGTTGGGTGCATAAATATTTACAATTGTTATATCTTCTTCTTGGATTGATCTCTTGCTCATTATGTAGTTTCCTTCTTTTTCTCTTGTAATAGTCTTGATTTTAAAGTCTATTTTGTCTGATATGAGAATTGCTACTCTAGCTTTCTTTTGATTTCCATTTGCATGGAATATCTTTTTCCATTCCCTCAGTTTCAGTCTGTATGTGTCCCTAGGTCTGAAGTGGGTCTTTTGTAGACAGCATATATAGAGGTCTTGTTTCTGTATCCATTCAGCCAGTCTATGTCTTTTGGTTGGAGCATTTAATCCATTTACTTTTAAGGTAATTATCGATATGTATGTTCCTATTCCCATTTTCTTAATTGTTTTGGGTTTATTACTGTAGGTCTTTTCCTTCTCTTGTGTATCCTGCCTAGAGAAGTTCCTTTAGCATTTGGTGCAAAGCTGGTTTGGTGGTGCTGAATTCTCTTAGCTTTTGCTTGTCTGTAAAGGTTTTAATTTCTCCATCGACTCTGAATGAGATCCTTCCTGAGTAAGGTAATCTTTGTTGTAGGTTTTTCCCTTTCATCAGTTTAAATATGTCCTGCCACTCCCTTCTGGCTTGCAGAGTTTCTGCTGAAGGATCAGCTCTTAACCTTATGGGGAGTCCCTTGTTTTTCCCTTGATGCTTTTAGTATTTTTCTTTGTATTTAATTTTTGATTGTTTGATTAATATGTGTCTTGGCATGTTTCTCCTTGGATTTTTCCTGTATGGGACTCTCTGCTCTTCCTGGACTTGATTGACTATTTTCTTTCCCATATTAGGGAAGTTTTCAACTATAATCTCTTCAAATATTTTGAGTCCCTTTCTTTTTCTCTTTTTCTTCTGGGACCCCTATACTTCGAATGTTGATGCGTTTAATGTTGTCTCAGAGGTCTCTGAGACTGTCCTCAATTCTTTTCATTCTTTTTTCTTTTTTGTGCTCTGTTGCAGTTATTTCCACTATTTTATCTTCCAGGTCACTTATCCATTCTTTTGCCTCAGTTATTCTGCTATTGATTCCTTCTAGGGTATTTTTAACTTCAGTTATTGTGTTGTTCATCATTGTTTGTTTGCCCTTTTGTTCTTCTAGGTGCTTGTTAAATATTTCTTGTATTTTCTCCATTCTATTTCAGAGATTTTGGATCATCTTTACTATCAATACTCTGAATTCTTTTTCAGGTATATTGCCTATTTCCTTTTCATTTGTTTGGTCTGGTGGGTTTTTAGCTTGCTCCTTCATCTGCTGTGTGTTTCTCTGTCTTCTCATTTTGCTTAACTTACTGTGTTTGGGGGTCTCCTTTTCGCAGGCTGCAGGTCTGTAGTTCCTCTTGTTTTCGGTGTCTGCCCCGCATGGCTAAGTTTGGTTCAGTGGGTTGTGTATGTTTCCTGGTGGAGGGGACTGGTGCCTGTGTTCTGGTGGATGAGTCTGGATCTTGTCTTTCTGGTGGGCAGGACCGCGTCCAGTAGTGTGTTTTGGGGTGTCTGTGACCTTATTATGATTTTAGGCAGCCTCTCTGGTAATGGGTGCGGTTGTGTTCCTCTCTTGCTAGTTGTTTGGCATAGGGTGTCAGGCACTGTAGCTTGCTGGTTGTTGAGTGGTGCTGGGTCTTAGCATTGAGATGAAGATCTCTGGGATTGCTTTTGCCATTTGATATTACGTGGAGCCGGGAGGTCTCTGGTGGACCAGTGTCCTGAACTTGGCTCTCCCACCTCCGAGGCACAGGCCTGACACCTGGCCAGAGCACCAACATCCTGTCAGCCACACAGCTCAGAAGAAAAGGGAGAAAAAAAGAAAGAAAGAAAAATAATATAAATTAAAATAAAATAGTTATTAAAAAATTATTAAAAGTAAAAAAATTAAAAGTAAAAAAGAAAGAAAAAGAAAGAAAGAAGAGAGCAACCAAACCAAAAAACAAATCCACCAATGATAACAAGTGCTAAAAACTATACTAATAAAAAACCAAAAACAGACAGATTGAACCCTGGGACAAATGGTAAAAGCAAAGCTCTAGAGATAAAATCACACAAATAAGCATACACATACACACTAACAAAAGGAGAAAAGGGAAAATTATATATATATATATACATATATATATATATAAAGGAAGAGAGCAACCAAATCCATAATAAATCTACCAATGACAATAAACTCTAAATACTAAACTAAGATAAACATAAAACTGGAAACAAATTAGAGGCAGAAACAAACCCCAAGTCTACAGTTGCTCCCAAACTTCACCGTCTCAATTTTGGGGTGATTCTTTGTCTCTTCAGGTATTCCACAGATGCAGGGTACATCAAGTTGATTGTAGAGATTTAATCTACTACTCCTGAGGCTGCTGGGAGAAATTTCCCTTTCTCTTTTGTTCGCACAGCTCCCGGGGTTCATCTTTGGATTTGGCCCCACCTCTGCGTGTAGGTCGCCTGAGGGCATCTGTTCTTCGCTCAGACAGGACCGGGTTAAAGGATCAGCTGATGAGGGGGCTCTGGCTCACTCAGGCCGGGGGAGAGACGTGTACGGAATGCGGGGCGATCCTTCAGGCGGCAGAGGCCAGCGTGATGTTGCACCAGCCTGAGGCGCCCCCGTGTGTTCCCCTGGGAGGTTGTCCCTGGATCTCGGGACCCTGGCAGTGGTGGGCTGCACAGGCTCCTGGGAGGGGAGGTGTGGAGAGTGACCTGTGCTCGCACACAGGCCTCTTGGTGGCGGCAGCAGCAGCCTTGGTGTCTCATGCCCGTCTCTGGGGTCTGCGGTGATAGCCACGGCTCGCTCCCGTCTCTGGAGCTCCTTTAAGCGGTGCTCTGAATCCCCTCTCCTCGCACACCAGGAAACAAAGAGGTAAGAAAAAGTCTCTTGCCTCTTCAGCAGCGCCAGACTTTTCCCCGGACTCCCTCCCGGCCAGCCGTGGCACACTAGCCCCCTTCAGGCTGTGTTCACGCCGCCAACCTCAGTCCTCTCCCTGCGCTCCGACCAAAGCCCGATCCTCAGCTCCCAGCCCCTCCCGCCCCGGCGGGTGAGCAGACAAGCCTCTCGGGCTGGTGAGTGCTTGTCGGCACCGATCCTCTGTGGGAATCTCTCCACTTTGCCCTCTGCACCCCTGTTGCTGAGCTCTCCTCCGTGGCTCCGAAGCTTCCCCCACTCCGCCACCCGCAGTCTCCGCCCGCGAAGGGGCTTCCTAGTGTGTGGAAACCTTTCCTCCTTCACGGCTCCCTCCCACTGGTGCAGGTCCCGTCCCTATTCTTTTTTCTCTGTTTTTTCTTCTTTCTTTTGCCCTACCCAGATACGTGGGGAGTTTCTTGCCTTTTGGGAGGTCTGAGGTCTTCTACCAGCGTTCAGTAGGTGTTCAGTAGGAGTTGTTCCACGTGTAGATATATTCGTGATGTATTTGTGGAGAGGAAGGTGATCTCCACGTCTTGCTCGTCCACCATCTTGAAGGTCTGTCTGCTAGACATTTTAAATAGTTAATTTCTTCCTATCATAAGTTGTTTGATGGAAGGTTCTCCTTTCTTGTAGTTTAGGGGTGTGTGCATAACTTTGATTTACTGAAAAGTATAAGCATAGCAAGAAGGAAGTTTTTGGTGTGTTTCGCAAAGCTGGTCCTTTTCTGATTGATGATTCAGAATAAAAACTCCTGAGTGCTACCTCCTGAGACCCTTTGTTGTCCTGTAGATGCAAGATAATGTGGATACTTAAGGTGGGACCGCAGATATCTGCTCTTTCACACTCCACCCACCCTTTCACTTTGGAAATACAGTATTTGCTGTTGCCCATTTTCCATTATCTTTCCCAACTTTTACTTGGAAAAATCTCTACCGCTTCTGTGGCATCCACTTTACCTCCTTTTTCTATTTCCAACCTCTCTTTACGCGTGACCACTGAAATTGCCATTGTAAACCGTTGACATAAATAACTCATACAGGGAAAATGCCATTAAATTTTAGGCACTGGGGCTTTATCAAGGGTGGTTGCTTCAAAGTATAGTGAAATTGAATCCTTCTTTTGTAAAGTTCTATACTAGTGACTTTACTTCTGTCTACCTTTAAGGTACATGTAAGAATTTCCGTTTCAGTACATGTCACTTGTGATATTGTTTCTAACTTGGTTGGAAGTTGGGAGGGATTGGAGGGGAGAAGGGAAGGAGCTGTGAAGGGATCACTTACTGGGCTGCCAGTGTGCCATCGATCCATTGTCTGCGTGTTCTGTTTAAGCACCTGTGAATCTATGCAGTGCATTATTATTGAGGCCGCCTTTCCTCTTCTAGGCCGCAAACTGTTTTAAGAGACTGAAATACCTTGCTGACATCTAGATAGTCTGTCTAAAGCTCTGTCATAGCCTCCATTCTTAGAAAGCCTGTCAAAAAGGAAAGTGTTTGGTGTAATTTATTCTTAGCAAAACCATCCTGTTTTCTAGTGAATGCCTCGTTTCATTGCCCCTCATTTCTCACAGATCACTTATTCAGTAATCCGTTTCAGAGGTTTGCAGGGATGAAAGTCAATCTCTGACTTTCAGAATTACCCTTCCTCCCAACCTTTGTCTGTTCCCAGATGGCAGTCCTTTTTCTGCAGCTGGATTTTGGCTGTGCTGCTGAGTAGGGTAAAGCTCTGATCAAGAAGACATTGCATGGACCTCTTTTATGGAAAATTATTCTTGAGGACCCACCAAGAAGATGTCTCTATACTCCGTGTTGAGAAAAACTGACTTAAGAAAACTAATTTTCTCGAAATACCCGTTAATTATTTCCTCAAAAGAGAAGGCTTGGTGTTGGATGAGTAAAATATATATTTTTTAGGTTATAAAGAAAATGAACCCACAATAAATTTCTGTAAAGCTCAGTTCCCTGGGGCAGTGGTGGGAAGCACAGGCATATGGGGATCTCAGTGAAGAAACTGTGGCTGAGGCTTGTGTTACTTCACAGTGGTCCTACACATCAGCACCACCTGGATGCTTGGTAGAATTGCAGAACCTTAGGCTCTGTTCTGGTCCTGTTGACTCAGAATCTGCATTCGGCAGTATCTTCAAATGGTTCGTAAGTAAATTAGGTTTGGGAAGCCCTGGAAATCATTTTTGTGAGACTGTCCTTGCATGTTAACTGGTTGGGTGATAAAGACTCATCAAGTTGTGAAGCGCTTGCAGATACTAAATAGCATATTTAGGCAAATCCTCTTAGAGTGAAAGCATTTTGGATATTTATTGTAAACTCTTGGGTCAGTACAGTTGTTAGATATTAACCTTCCCCACACTGTTCCTTCCGGGAAGACTGAAAGAGATGTTTCCCAAAGACCAAGAAAATTATTTTTAAAAAGTGTTTTTTTTTTTTTTTTTTGGTCATTTTCTTAGTCGTAGGCTGGAGTGCTCAAATACTTTCCTCCCTTTTCCTGCTTCGTATATTCTTTGTACTGTGATACCAGGTGGTTACATTTTTGAAGTCATGCTTCAACATGAAGGGAAAGCTCTATGAAGAAAAGCTTTAGGTTGCCTCGGTTGTTTGCATCCTAACTCTGCCAGGGCTCCCTAAGCACAGTAGCATGGCCTGTTTGTTCCATGACTCTGGACGGTTGGGGCAGAGGGACCCACTTACTGCATAACCCCGTGAGAAGTAATCAGCTGAACTCTAGGTGTGGATAACTCACTTTAGCCCAGCATTAGCTTTAGTAATGTTCACGACAGCTTGATATAAATATTTTCATATATATTTCTTAGCTTTCCAGATGTTTACTATATCTGGGATGATGGTGAAGGAATTGACCCTCTTCCACTCATATGAGACTCCCACACATCCCTAGATATTTCTGAGGGATGGACGAGCCAGATGTGACTCTGATAGACTAATATATGTGCTGTTGAAGCAAGTACCTTAAGCCAGTGGCAGACTGCAGGTACATCTTATTGGCTCCCTCAGGTGGGAGGTCCACTGAGAACTGCTAGATGGAGGGTGGCAATATGGTGCAGTGAAAAGAGCATTGGATTTGGAATTAGGTGGATGTGGATTTGAATCCCAGCTCTCCTGCTTATTAGTTTTGAGACCAGTTATTTAATCTCTGGCTTTTGAGTTCCATAATTGTAAAAGTAGGGTTGATTCATACCTCCCAAGGTTGTTGTGAGGCCCTAATGAGATAATATATTAAGAGCCTAATACTGTGCCTGGTGTAGAGTAGGTGCCCATGGAAAGGTAACTATGCATTACTTCATACATTTGGTATAGTAAATAATTGCTTACCAGTTTTTTTCATGCCTGCCTCAGCTAAGCTGAGTAGCTTCTGGTATTTTTGTCCATCAGATATATTTCCAAGTGATTCTTTGCTGGGTGAGCGTCATCTTTTGTTATTACCACTATGGCAGATGTTGGCCTTCAAAGGCACAGTGTCTTCAACCTGGCAGGCTTATCAGCTGGATCATAGCTTGCAGTGACTAAATGTCCAGAAAGCTGAGAATCTTCCATCTTACACAGAGGATATGCCAGCATGTAGTCAGAGTCAGGAAAAAGAGAGGGAGGGTATGTGTAACATTGACTTGTGGTGAAAAGGGCTTTGGTGAATTAATCATGTTCGAGTGGTTGCAGTATGTGGAGTTCTTTTTCATGAGAAATGCTATGAAATGAGACACTGGTTTCAAAAAGTATGCTCATGTGTCCCCTGGAAAGGGAGATTTTCTTTACAGTTCAGAAAGGATATAGGGTTCAGTATAAAGTTCTACAGCTGAATTCAGAACTCTGCTTACATTGGGAAACTAGCAAATGTGGCACAAAATCCCTAATTTATCTGTGTTCTCACTGTGGCTGATTATAGCCTCTTTCTTCTCTCTCTTCTCTCTCCCTGAATCTGAGCCCATGGCCCAAGTCTGAGCTTGGAGGCTCTGATTTTAATATAGATGTAGTGCCTTTATTGTTTTCAAGTGGTTGCTGTTTGGAAAATGTTAGTTTTCTTAATCAGGTTTAAGACAATTGGCAAATGAAGAATTGTCTCATTTAAATTACATTTATTCTTCTGTAAAATGGGGATAAGAATGGTGCCTACTTCATAGGATTACTACCTTCCTCATAGGATAAATGAGGTAATATATATAAAGTGCTTAGAATAGTAGTTGGCACATGGTAAGCATATTTTACAATAGTGTTAGTTATTATTAATTTTTGTCATTAATTTTTCTCTGATTACACAGCAGAAATGTTCACTGTGGAAAATGTAAAATAAAACAAAATGAAAGTCACCGTAATTCTCCGCCTAACGATAACTGATGTTGACATTTTAGTATATCTTCCCAATCTTCTTTCTTTTTCCCTATGTAGATGTTTTACATAAGGAAACCAAAATTATATTGGTTTTAAACCCACCTTTTTAAAACAAAATTATTTTACTGAAGTATAGTTGATTTACATTGTTGTGTTAATTTTACTGGACAGCAAAGTGATTCAGTTATACATATATATACATTCTTTTCACATTCTTTTCCATTATGGTTTTCACAGGGTATTGAATATAATTCCCTGTGCTATATAGTAGGACTTTGTTTAAAACCCACCTTTTTTACTTATTACATTAGTAATATTTTCCCATGTCATTGAATATTCTTCTATTACATGATTTCATTGGCATTTTATGTCCTAAAATTTGTTTCTTCTATTGTTTTCAGTTTTTCTTTTTTTTTTTTTTTTTTTTTTGCGGTATGCGGGCCTCCCACTGCTGTGGCCTCCCCCGTTGCGGAGCACAGGCTCCGGACGCGCAGGCTCCGGACGCGCAGGCTCAGCGGCCATGGCCCACGGGCCCAGCCGCTCCGCGGCACATGGGATCCTCCCAGACCGGGGCACGAACCCGTATCCCCTGCATCGGCAGGCGGACTCCCAACCACTTGCGCCACCAGGGAGGCCCAGTTTTTCATTTTTTAAGACAATTATTTTAGAGCAGTTTTTAGCTACAATAGAATTGAGAGGAAAGTACAGAGATTTCTCATATAGCCCCTGCACTCACATGTACTCAGCCTTCTCCATTATCAACATCACTCTTGGTGTTGTACATGCAGTGTGTTTGGAAAAATGTATAATGACGTATATCCATCATTGTAATATCACTACCCTAAAAATCCTCTGTGCCCCACCTGTTCATCTGCCCCCTTCCCCAACCATTGATCTTTTTGTCTCCATAGTTGTGCCTTTTCCAGCATGTCATACAGTTGGAATTATTCAGCACATGGTTTTCTTAGACTGGTTTCTTTCATGTTGTAATATGCATTTAAGATTCCTCCATGACTTTTCATGGCTTGCTAGCTCATTTCTTTTTAGCACTAAATAATATTCCATTGTCTGGATGTGTCACAATTTATCCATTCACCTATTGAAGGACATGTTGGTTGCTTCCAAGTTTGGGCAATCATGAATAAAGCTGCCATAAACATCTGTGTGCAGGTTTTTGTGTAGACACAAGTTCCCAGCTCCTTTGAATAAATACCAAGGAGCGTGATTGCACAGTCATATGTTAAGAGCTGTTTAGTTTTGTAAGAAACCACCAAACTGTTTCTAAAGTGACTGTACCATTTTACATTTCCACCAGCAGTGAATGAGAGTTTTTGTTGTCCCACATCCTCACAGCATTCAGTATTGTCAGTGTTCTGGATTTTGGCCATTCTAATAGATGTGTAGTGGTATCTCATTATTGTAGTCTTTCATTATTTATAAATAATTCTCTAGTGATTTTTTCCCCCCCTTGGGCTAAGTCCTTGGAAGAGGAATTGCTACATCAAAGGCTATATTCACTTTTGTACCTATTACAAAACTGACCTCCAGGGAAGTTCTACAAATCTTCTATTCCCACTTAGAATATATGAAATTTGGTTTTCATATCTTCTAATGGTGAAAATTGTAATTTTAAAAAATTGCCAATTTGGTAGATAAAAAATCATTTTTGCATAAAATTAAAAAAATTTTTCTTTTGATACTGAATTTCTTTATGTTTAGAAACTATTATTCTGAGACTGCTTCTCTGTGTCCTTTGCACATTTTTTGGGGGGGTTATTGATTTGTAAAAAGCTTTTTGTTTTTTAAGGCTATCAACTTTTTTTTTTTTTTTTTTTTTTTTTGCCGTACGCGGGCCTCTCACTGTTGTGGCCTCTCCCGTTGCGGAGCACAGTCTCCGGACGCGCAGGCTCAGCAGCCATGGCTCACGGGCCCAGCCGCTCCGCGGCATATGGGATCCTCCCAGACCGGGGCACGAACCCGTATCCCCTGCATCGGCAGGCGGACCTCTCAACCACTGCGCCACCAGGGAGGCCCAAGGCTATCAACTTTTAATGAGTGGTACTGCAAATATTTTCTTCAGTTTTAAATTTGACTTTTAAGTTTGTTCAAAATGTTTTTGATAGAGATTTTCTTTTTTTGTTGTTAGTCAAATTGATCAGTTTTTTTCTTTATGGTTTCTGCCTCTGTGTTATGCTCAGGATGTCTGTCTCCACCTCAAGACTATATGATCTTCCATGTTTTAGTTCAAGTCTTCATTCACACTGATTTCACAGATCTTTACTGAGTGCCTCTTACATGGTGGTGCTAAGTCAATTGTGTGAAAAAAAGGAATAATCCTTACCATTTTGGAGTTTCAGTCTAGTGGAAAGTAGCCCTTAATTTATGAAGGAGAGGTAAGTGGTAATATAGAAATGGAGGTAACTGACCTGCTCAGGGAGACCCAGGATGGCTTTTCTCGGGAAGTGACCTTGAGATAAACTCTGAAGTAAGATCATCGTTAAATCACAGCAAGGAGGTAGTGGAGGACGGCATTTCAGGCCCTGGCAGAGGCCATTGTTGCTGAAGCACAGACATCAAGATGAACTGTGATTGTGCCAAGTTTTATGGCTGGAGAGGAATTTTGAAGCCAGACCATGTATGGACTTCTAGGTCCTGTTGTAGATTTTGGTCTTTTATAGGAAGAGCAATGGAAAGCCACTAATGCAATTTAAACAGAATGTTTAAAGTAGATGACATGATGATTTCTTTAAAAAAAAAATTAACTCTTGAATCCTTTTGTAGTTTACAGGAGTACCTTGGAGATACTGCATATTAGCTTACAGAACACCAGAGTAAATCCAAAAATGCAATAAAGCAAGTCATATGAATTTTTTGGTTTCCCAGTGCAGATGAAAGTTATGTTTGCACTATACTCTAGTCTACTAAGTGTGCAATAGTATTATGTCTAAAAGAATAATGTATATACCTTAATAAAAAATTCTTTATTGCTAAAAATGCTAACCATCATCTGAGCCTTCAGCACGCCATAGTCCTTTTGCTGGTGGAGGCTCTTGCCTCGATGCTGATGGTCGCTGACTGATCACGGTGGTGGTCCCTGAAGGCTGGGGGTGGCTGTGGCGATTTCTTAAAATAAGATGGCAGTGAAGTCTGCCACATTGACTGAGTTTTCCTTTCACAAACAATTTCTCTGTAGCATGCAATGCTGTCTGACAGCATTTTACCCACGGTAGAACTTCTTTCAAAATTGGAGTCCTCTCAAACCCTGCTGCTGCTTTATCAACGAAGTTTCTGTAATATTCTAAATCTTTTGTTGCCATTTCGACAATCTTCATAGCATCTTCACCAGGAGTAGATTCCATCTCAAGAAACTACTCTCTTTCCTCATCCATAAGAAGCAACTCCTCATTCATTCAAGTTTTTTCATGAGATTGTAGCAATTCAATCACATCTTGGAGCTCCACTTCTAATTCTAGTTCTCTTACTATTTCCACTGTACCCGTAGTTACTTCCTCTCCTGAAGTCTTGAACCCCTCAAAGTCATCCATAAGGGTCGAAATCAACTTCTTCCAAACTCCTGTTAATGTTTATATTTTGTCCTCTTCCCATGAATCACACATGTTCTGAATGGCACCTGGAATGGTGAATCCATTCTAGAGGTTTTACATTTACCTTGCCTTGACTTATCAGAGTAATAGCACTATTTGTGGCAGCTATAGCCTTATGAAATGTAATTCTTAAGCAGAAATAAGACTTGAACGTCAAAATTACTCCTTGATCCATCAGCTGCAGAATGGATGTTGCATTTAGCAGGCATGAAAACAACATTTGATTTCACAGTACATATCCATCAGAGCTCTTGGGTGACCAGGTTCGTTGTCAATAAGCAGTAATAGTTTGAAAGGAATCTTTTTTTTTCTTCTGAGTAGTAGGTCTCAACAGTGGGTTTAAAATATTCAGTAAACCATGTTGTGAACAGATATACTGTCATCTAGACTGTCTTGTTTCATTTTTAGAGCACAGGCAGAGTAGATTTAGCATAATTCTTAAGGACACTAGGATTTTCAGAATGGTAAATGAGCATTGGCTTCAACTTAAAGTCACCAGCTGTGTTAGCCCCTAACAAAAGAGTCAGCCTGTCCACTGAAGCTTTGAAGCCCGTCGTTGACTTCTCCTCTCTAGCTGTGAAAGTCCTAGATGGCATCTTCTTCCAATGTAAGGCTGTTTTGTCTACACTGAAAATCTGTTGTTTATTGTAGCCACTTTCATTCATACTCTTAGCTAGATCTTCTGGATAACATGCTGCAACTACTACACTCGCTGCTTCACCTTGCACTTTTATGTTATGGAGAGGGCTTCATGCCTTAAACCTCGTGAACCAAACTCTGCTAGCTTCAACTCTTCTAATGCACGTTCCTCACCTCTCTTAGCCTTCATAGTATTGAAGAGAGCTAGGGCCTTGCTCTGGATTAGGCTTTGGCTTAAGGGAATGTTGTGGCTGGTTTGATCTTCTATCCAGGCCACTAAAACTTTCTCTATATCAGCAATAAGGTTGTTTCATTTTCTTATCGTTTGTGTGTTCAATGGAGTAGCACTTGTAATCTCCTTCAGGAACTTTTCCTTTACATTCATTCACAGCATGGCTGACTGTTTGGCACAAGAAGCCTAGCTTTTGGCCTATCTCAGCTTTCGACACGCCTTCCTCACTAAGTTTAATCATTGCTAGTTTTTGATTTAAAGTTAGAGACACCTGGCTCTTACGTTCACTTGAACACTTAGAGACCATTGAAGGATTGATAACTGGTCTAATTGTTAACTGGTCTAATTTCAATATTATTGTGTCTCAGGGAAGAGGGAGGCCTGAGGAGAGGGAGTGAGACAGAGGAATGGCTGGTCAGTGGAGCAGTCAGAACACACACACATTTATCGATTAAGTTCATCGTCTTATATGGGTGCATTTCGTGGCTCCCCCAAACAATTTTAATAGTAACATCAAAGATCACTGATCACAGATCACTGTAACAAATATAATAATAATGAAAACGTTTGAAAAATTGTGAGAATTACTAAAATGTGACACAGAGACACGAAGTGAGCAAATGCTGTTGGAAAAATGGCTCCAATAGACTTGCTTGATGCAGAGTTGCCACTAACCTTCAACGTGTTAAAAACACAAGACCTGCTAAGTGCCATAAAGCAAGGTACGCCTGTATTTTTATGAGGCCTATGAATTTTCTTTCCAAGTAGTTAGTCATAGTGTCTGTGCTTTTTATTATTATTATTGCTGTTCTTATTTTATTATCCAGTTCTTCCTTTGCCCATAGATCTGAAGTGCATTCTGTCCTCTGATAAAATTTTGTATATAACTTGTGCCTTTTATTAAGTGAGATGTTTCGATAGGACCTATATTGACTTTTCTTCCTTACTTAGTTTTACCTGAGGAGAAATCTTTTCATTCTTGACGTAGGCCATATTTATCGTTATTCTTGGTGTCCTTATTCTGGGTTTACCTTTTAGGTTTTATAGTCTCCTTTTGGCCTTTAAGCTAGAGGGCTGAGTGCTGTGTACTGTGTTACTGTGGTCTTTATTGTTTGTGGATCTGTTGTCTAAAGCAGGGATTTTCTGATCTCTTGTCTTTGTTATCTTTTTATAAGGGTGAGAATTTATTCTTGGATGATCTGAAAACACTGCAAGTAATTTCCAAGCCAGCAGTTTTGTACGCCACAGAGCCTACTGCTTATTGTTCTTCTACGCTGAACTTATCCAATGATTGACTTCATTTTTGCTGATCAGAGTACCTCTCAGCCCCACTGCCTGCTGGGAAGTGTGGTCTGTGGGCATTAAAGTAGAATTAGTACAAGAAAAGTATTGGCGTAGGAGAGTAGCTCCCAGCTGCTTTAGAAAGCAGTATGAGGGAGTAGTTTGCTTCCCTCTGTGTGCAAAGCCCAGACTGGGGTTGGGGGGCACACATATTTTGGGATGAAATTCTGATTACCTCTCTCCTTCTTCGATTTAGATCTCAGATGAAATGGGGTTAGTTAGGAGACATTTCTCCAGTTTTTTGATAAGCCATTGAACCATTTGTGGAGCTTCCAGGACCATGAAAATGTCACTGAGAAGACAATGAGCCAAGGAGGGTAAATCAGGAGTTGCTTATTTTCTGCCATTGTAATTAAGAAATCTTTAAAAAAAGAACCCTCCCACCTCCCTCTGAGATATCTGTGAGGTACCTTTCCTGGTGAACAACTCCGTGGCTTCTGTGCACTTGGGGTTGGGTCATTTGAGTGAGATGCTGAGGTTACTGACTGAAGAGACTTTATTGGTTTTGTGAAAATGACAACTGTCATGTAAATGTGTTCTGAGACTTGTGTGGGTTGGATATTGTTTTTTTTTTTTTTTTTTCGGTACGCGGGCCTCTCACTGTTGTGGCCTCTCCCATTGCGGAGCACAGGCTCCGGACGCACAGGCTCAACGGCCATGGATCACGGGCCTAGCCGCTCCGCGGCAAGTGGGATCCTCCCGGACCGGGGCACGAACCCGTGTCCCCTACATTGGCAGGCGGACTGTCAACCACCGTGCCACCAGGGAAGCCCCGGTTGGATATTGTTGATGGCTCAAGTTAATGGAGCCTTTGGTTAAACACTCATGTAGTATGTGGGGCATCAATCTGAATATTAAGCTGTGTAAGAGTCCCCATTGGTCCAGTGAGTCATCAGCCTGTAGACCTCTCCAGACTGTTGTTTTACAAATCAGAGTTAAATGCAGATGTCTTCTAGACCAACAATTTGGAGCAATTTTCTACTGTGTTTTCTTGGTCATTGCTTCGTCCTGCTAAGGAGCCTGACGGCAACTGGGAGTATAATATTGTCGCGGCGTGTAATGCAAACATCTGTTACCATTTGTAATGCTCTACTTACTTTTTACTTGTTTTTTAATCCGTCTCCTCAATAGTCTTTAAGCAGTGGACGTATCTTTTATTCTCCATTGTGTGCCCAGAGCCTAGTGTAGTATCAGACATGAGACAGAGGCTTCATACATATTTGATGAATGATTGAAGAACTTGAAAGAGTGCCAGTACCTTCAGGTTATAGGGGAGTTATAAACTTACGTTTCTGACTTTCGTTGGCTAACCCACAACTTTAATTAACTGGGTTTCAAAACTCTTTCAGTTATAGTAGAATTACTGCATGTAATCCATACTGTTGAGCAGGATTTGAACAAAATGTTGTTTCTGGAGAAGAACCATTATTTGCATGTGAAATACATTTTCTAAGGTCTTGCAAAAACAGTTGTTAGCTTCTAGCTTATCTAAATTTGATTCCTAGAAAGCAGCTGTAGTAAAACCTAAGAGCCCATGAGAAAGGACAGGATTTTCCTCCTGTTGGGTCCCACTACTCTCAGCCTTCCTGGGGCTTGGTGCACAGCCGTCTCCCTTCTGGGGACTTGACCAAGCTACGTTAATGGGAACAGTTTTGGTAAGGTGGGATGGAAATCTGGAGGTGTTTCAGGGTCTAGGTGTATGTTGAGAGGGTCCCAGAGACTTAGACGTCAGTCTCAGGCTGGATCTGGAAATTCCTTTTTCTTGAGTCTCTGAAGTGGAAAGATCCTCCCCTTCACTGCCATTCTGGCCTCCAACCCTCTTCCACTGAAGGAGAATCCAGTGGAATCGAATGGTGGAGATTCTGGGGCAGCGGCAGAGGAAGGTGAGAGGGAGTCTAGGGCTCTGGCCAGGGAGCGAAGACACTTAAGGAACCACAAGGAAGCAGAAGACAGGAAGGACTTCTCCGTGCCTCTCAAAGGGGTCATGTCTGGAAGTGGTGATTTAGGAAACAATGAAATAACTCCCAGTACCATTCTCTGTACTCAGTGCTTCTTCTTTTAATATAAGATTATGCTGCTAATGGGCTGTATTTCTGTTTTCTCTGAAGTTGAAGGTTAAATTGTCTTCTGTGAGTGAGAGAGATAGAGGCTGTCTGGAAATTTTGAGGAGAGTGAAGAAAGTAAGAAATAGTTGTCATGGAAGTGGACCAGAGAGCTGCGTAGGGAAAAGTTAGAAGGATTTCCAGGCAGCTGAGGGCCTGAGGTATTCCAATAATAATATTTGAATTAACTGAGATAGGAAGAGAAGGGTACAAAGTGATTCAGGGTGGTGTTTGGTTATGAAAGCTGGAGAGAAATGCCCAATGACAAAAATAATACAGTTTAGTAATGAGCTTGATGTCCTCTATTCAAGAGAAATAATCCATGGATTGGGGGAGTTCAGTGCCCCACAAGCAGTGGAGCACTGTTCCTGAGGGATTTGGGGCAAGAGGGAGTTTCATAGAGCGTTAGAAGAGGCGGCAGGGAAGGAAGGCGTGGTTGGCTAGGAGGTTGGGGGCTTCCTGGCTAGCAGATCCTATTTTCTAGGGTAAGGGAAGCTGGTTAAAGCTAAGTTGGAGGACTGTGATTGATGTATGTTAGGATACTTTGACAGATGTTTCCCATAAGTGCAGGCTGTCTTAGGTTTAGATTTGTGAGGTGGTCTGGACCACTGGGGTGGTCTCCATTTTGTGGGTCCCGTTATACAAATTAATTTTATTAGTAGAGAATGTCAAGAAAGAGTGATAGTCAACAGTTAGAAATGCTAGGAAAAGAAATTCAAGAATGAGAAGTATTGCTTATAAAATGAAGGAGGTCACCGATGACCATGGAGAAGAGAGTTTCAGGCAAGATTTGAATCCTGAAGTCAGATTGCAGAAGTTTATGAAAGGAATGCATGACTGTATTAAATTATATTTCCTCAGGATTTAGTGTAACTTTCAATTCATATTTATTCTCTTCCAAGTCAGGGAGTAATTATTACACATCTAAGTTTAAAAGAAATTTATAATCGTGTTTACCATTTAAACAAAATTACTGGATATTATATTTAGATGACTTGAAGCCATATAGTACTGCAGAGATGTAAATCTTTATGTAGAGTGGGGAAAATGTACACATATATAAAGAAGCATATTGAATTAAAGCATTTGTATATTCTGATTCATCATCTGGAATTGAGTTTGAGCAACAAATAGAAGCCAACTTCTGTGATGTGGTGTCTACAAATATTAGTCTTTCCACTTCCAAGAGTGGAATGATTCAAGATAGTTGTGTTTTCTATAGTCTGTCACTTTTTAACAATAGCTTGAAATTTTTTGATCTTTTAAGATCTCATATAAATGTTTGTGAAAAATAGCACCTAGTTACTGTTTCTTTTCACTTAAATTCCTGCCCCTGTCTTTGGCTATAAGAGTTATTGTGTTTCTTCCTAATAAAATGAAGTGGGTGTGTCTCTTGGTTGGTTTCACTGTGAGACTTAGTTTTTTGGTCCCTATGGTATTGCATTTCTTTGGCTCTTTCTTAACTTATTCAGCAGAGAGAGCTGTTTACCTGGCTTGCTGTGATGGAGATGAGAAGAACATTTGGATTTTATTGAATTTCCTAGTTCCCCTTGCAGACTATGGACTTTTTTTTTTTTTTTTTTTTGGCGGTATGCGGGCCTCTCACTGTTGTGGCCTCTCCCGCCGCGGAGCACAGGCTCCGGACGCGCAGGCTCAGCGGCCATGGCTCACGAGCCCAGCCGCTCCGCGGCATGTGGGATCCTCCCAGACCGGGGCACGAACCCGTGTCCCCTGCATCGGCAGGTGGACTCTCAACCACTGCGCCACCAGGGAAGCCCCAAGACTATGGACTTTTTACTGGGCAAAAAGACAAATACTTAGATTTTATCCTAATTGGAAGTTTGAATGTTTAGCACTGTCTTGCTTACGTGCAAGCAATAAGGCATGAAAGATTTAAAATCTTTATTGATTTCATTAGAAATTCTTTTTAGTCGTTAATCTTCTTGGGTGTAAATAAGGTTCCTTTAGCATCGTTATATTGACTGTATTTGTAATAAAACTGATTATCAGGACCAGGAAATGAAGTGTGGATGGAGACTGCTAAGCAAGAATTAGGATCTAAGCCGGTCTGTCTACCTCTGCATGGCCAGGGCACTAGCCAGTAGATGAGTTCATCAGACTAGTGTCAGATTCCAGCCTGAGATTACAGACGGAGATACAGCTCAGAAAGGTAAGCAGGGAGCCAGGGTCAGAGTACTGCACATCTCAAATAGAACTGACAAAGAAACAAATCTTCTCTGATGGTTGAAAACCCAAGAATTGGGCAAGCCTCTGAGGTCAGTGTAGCCCAGCAGGTTACATTGTCGTCTTTCCTTTAAGGTCCTTTGCTCATCAGTGAAGCCTGTTAACTAGACCCTGACAAATGACTGTCCCCTCGAACCGCTGAATCATGCCCTCTCTTGCCTTTACCTGGTGGTTCACACACCTCGTGAGAAATGGTCCATGGGCCAGTTCAACCTAGGATATTATAGCATTGCCTGAAACAAGGTAGGTCATTTGGTAAATATGCTTTGCTTACCATTTCTTGTAGGTTTTTCTGGGAAAATGTCTGTAGAAGCAACATTTATGAAAATTGCTTGTGTTATAATCTGCCTGCATAGATAGAAACCTTAACCAAAAAGTGTTTTTTTTTTTTTTTTTTTTTTGGGAGGAGCCGTGGTTTTTATCTACTGGGCCAAAGGGCCGGAGAGACCTAGACTCAAAAGCAGGGTTCCGCACACTGCCGTGGGCAAGTCAGGTTCGAACACTTGCAAAATAAAGAGCCCGCCTGAAAGGTGATCTGGCCCTCAGTTCCCTTGCCTGTGAAATGGGTACAGTGTTGTGGAGAGAACAAGGTTGCCCCATCCCTAGATGAGGCAGGGTGCATGGAACGCACTGCTGAGCAAGAAGCAGGACAAAGACCTGGCAGGACGCAGCGGCCCCGGGAAGCAGGCATCCTGTTCCATCTGCCCAGAAAACTGACCATAGAGCACATGTTGAGCAGAGCAGTGTCCCTGTCCTTGGCTGACTTCAGGAACCAGTCGTAGAGAGTGGGTACGTGGCGGGCCTGCACCCTCTGGGTGCAAACCACTTGACTTTTGTTGTCTTACTAGATCTTTCCAACAGCAGTGAAGGGTCAGTGCCATAGACGGGGAGACTGCTGAGGGTGCACAGCCTGGAGTGAAGGAGCCAGGATTGGACCCAGGTGTCAACCTGCTCAACCTGCAGGCCCTCCCCCAGGTGGCTCCTGCACCCTGAGGGGGTCTGTGCCACACCTCCAGAAGGGACTCTGCCCTCCTCTGTGAGACCCACCTGTCACTTGTGTCCCCTCTATTTCCGTCATCAGCACCAGTGTCTGGAAGACCTCAACAGGCCCATGGTCTTCTGGGAGCATAATTAGGTTGCTGGAACCACCGGGACAGAGTTGGGTTTCGCGGTCACGGAGGGGCCTGCCCCTGAGCTCACTAGGAATGGCCACATGAGGACCCTTTTCGTGAGAACCAGAGCCACTCACTGCCCCGTTAGGATGTCTGGTGCTCAAGAGGAGGGGCTCTCTGACACATGAGGTCATCACAAGAGCTCCTGCCTCACTTTATTTTTTAATTGGCCTAAAAAAAACCAAACAAACGGTTTTAGATTTACTGAAAAGTTATGAGTATGGAGTGCCCTTATTACACTCCCTCCCGCCCCACATACACACACGATTTCCTTTATTATTTTTTTTAATTTTAATTTTTTAACATCTTTATTGGAGTATAATTGCTTTACAATGGTGTGTTAGTTTCTGCTTTATAACAAAGTGAATCAGTTATACATATACATATGTTCCCATATCTCTTCCCTCTGGCGTGTCCCTCCCTCCCACCCTCCCTATCACAGCCCTCTAGGTGGTCACAAAGCACCGAGCTGAACTCCCTGTGCTATGCGGCTGCTTCCCACTAGCTATCTAGTTTATGTTTGGTAGTGTATATATGTAAATGCCACTCTCTCACTTCGTCACAGCTTCCCCTTCCCCATATCCTCAAGTCCATTCTCTAGTAGGTCAGTGTCTTTATCCCTGTCTTGCCCCTAGGTCCTTCATGACCATTTTTTCCTCTTAGATTCCATATATATGTGTTAGCATATGGTATTTGTTTTTCTCTTTCTTACTTCACTCTTTCTGAGAGAATCTAGGTCCATGCACCTCACTACAAATAACTCAATTTTGTTCCTTTTTATGGCTGAGTGATATTCCATTGTATATATGTGCCACATCTTTATCCATTCATCTGTCGATGGACACTTAGGTTGCTCCCATGTCCTGGCTATTGTAAATAGAGCTGCAGTGAACATTTTGGTACATGACTCTTTTTGAATTATGGTTTTCTCAGGGTATATGCCCAGTAGTGGGATTGCTGGGTCGTATGCTAGTTCTATGTTTAGTTTTTTAAGGAATCTCCATAGTGTTCTCCATAGTGGCTGTATCAATTTACATTCCCACCAACAGTGCATGGGGGTTCCCTTTTCTCCACACCTTCTCCAACATTTATTGTTTGTAGATTTTTTGATGATGGCCATTCTGACCGGTGTGAGATAATATCTCATTGTAGTTTTGATTTGCATCTCTCTAATGATTAATGATGTTGAGCATTCTTTCATGTGTTTGTTGGCAATCTGTATATCTTCTTTGGAGAAATGTCTATTTAGGCCTTCTGCCCATTTTTGGATTGGGTTGTTTGTTTTTTGGATATTGAGCTGCATGAGCTGCTTGTAAATATTGGAGATTAATCCTTTGTCAGTTCCTTCATTTGCAAATATTTTCTCCCATTCTGAGGGTTGTCTTTTCCTCTTGTTTATGGTTTCCTTTGCTGTGCAAAAGCTTTGAAGTTTCATTAGGTCCCATTTGTTTATTTTTATTTTTATTTCCATTTCTCTAGGAGGTGGGTCAAAAAGGATCTTGCTGTGATTTATGTCATGGAGTGTTCTGCCTATGTTTTCCTCTAAGAGTTTGATAGTGTCTGGCCTTACATTTAGGTCTTTAATCCATTTTGAGTTTATTTTTGTGTATGGTGTTAGGGAGTGTTCTAATTTCATTCTTTTCCATGTAGCTGTCCAGTTTTCCCAGCACCACTTATTTAAGAGGCTGTCTTTTCTCCACTGTATATTCTTGTCTCCTTTATCAAAGATAAGGTGACCATGTGTGCTTGGGTTTATCTCTGGGCTTTCTGTTCTGTTCCATTGATCTATATTTCTGTTTTTGTGCCAGTACCATAGTGTCTTGATGACTGTAGCTTTGTAGTATAGTCTGAAGTCCAGGAGCCTGATTCCTCCAGCTCCATTTTTCTTTCTCAAGATTGCTTTGGCTATTCGGGGTCTTTTGTGTTTCCATACCAATTGTGAAATTTTTTGTTCTAGTTCTGTGAAAAATGCCAGAGGTAGTTTGATAGGGATTGCATTGAATCTGTAGATTGCTTTGGGTAGTATAGCCATTTTCACAATGTTGATTCTTCCAATCCAAGAACATGGTATATCCCTCCATCTCTTTGTATCATCTTTAATTTCTTTCATCAGTGTCTTATAATTTTCTGCATACAGTTCTTTTGTCTCCTTAGGTAGGGTTATTCCTAAATATTTTATTCTTTTTGTTGCAGTGGTACATGGGAGTGTTTCCTTAATTTCACTTTCAGATTTTTCATCATTAGTGTATAGGAATGCTAGAGATTTCTGTGCATTAATATTTTATCCTGCTACTTTACCAAATTCATTGATTAGCTCTAGTAGTTTTCTGGTAGCATCTTTAGGATTCTCTGTGTATAGTATCATGTCATCTGCAAACAGTGACAGCTTTACTTCTTTTCTGATTTGAATTCCTTTTATTTCTTTTTCTTCTCTGATTGCTGTGGCTAAAACTTCCAAAACTATGTTGAATAATAGTGGTGAGAGTCGGCAACCTTGTCTTGTTCCTGATCTTAGTGGAAATGGTTTCAGTTTTTCACCATTGAGAATGATGTTGGCTGTGGGTTTGTCACATATGGCCTTTATTATGTTGAGGCAAGTTCCCTCTATGCCTACTTTCTGGAAGATTTTTATCATAAATGGGTGATGAATTTTGTCAAAAGCTTTCTCTGCATCTACTGAGATGGTCATATGGTTTTTCTCTTTCAATTTGTTAATATGGTGTATCACATTGATTGATTTGCATATATTGAAGAATCCTCGCATTCCTGGGATAAACCCCACTTGATCATGGTGTATGATTCTTTTAATGTGCTGTAGGATTCTGTTTGCTAGTATTTTCTTGAGGATTTTTGCATCTATGTTCATCAGCGATGTTGCTTGTAGTTTTCTTTCTTTTTGACATCTTTGTCTGGTTTTGGTATCAGGGTGATGGTGGCCTCACGAATGAGTTTGGGCGTGTTCCTCCCTCTGCTATATTTTGGAAGAGTTTGAGAAGGATAGGTGTTAGCTCTTCTCTAAATGTTTGATAGAGTTCACCTGTAAATCCATCTGGTCCTGGGCTTTTGTTTGTTGGAAAATTTTTAATCACAGTTTCAATTTCAGTGCTTGTGATTGGACTGTTCATATTTTCTCTTTCTTCCTCATTCAGTCTCAGAAGGTTGTGCATTTCTATGAATTTGTCCATTTCTTCCAGGTTGTCCATTTTATTGGCACAGAGTTGCTTGTAGTAATCTCTCATGATCTTTTGTATTTCTGCAGTGTCAGTTGTTACTTCTTTTTCATTTCTAATTCTATTGATTTGAGTCTTCTCCCTGTTTTTCTTGATGAGTCTGGCTAATGGTTTATCAATTTTGTTTATCTTCTCAAAGAATGAGCTTTTAGTTTTATTGATCTTTGCTATATTTTCCGTCATTTCTTTTCATGTATTTCTGATCTGATCTTTATGATTTCTTTCCTTCTGCTAACCTTTGGGGTTTTTTGTTCTTCTTTCTCTAATTGCTTTAGGTGCAAGGTTAGGTTGTTTATTCGAGATGTTTCCTGTTTCTTAAGGTAGGATTGTATTGCTATAAACTTCCCTCTTAGAACTGCTTTTGCTGCATCCCATAGGTTTTGGGTTGTCGTGTTTTCATTGCCATTTGTTTCTAGGTATTTTTTGATTTCCTCTTTGATTTATTTAGTGATCTCTTGGTTATTCAGTGTGTTGTTTAGCGTCCATATGTTTGTACTTTTTACAGACTTTTTCCTGTAATTGATATCTAATCTCATAGCATTGTGGTCGGAAGAGATACTTGATACGATTTCAATTTTCTTAAATTTACCAAGTCTTGATTTGTGACCCAAGATATGATCTATCCTGGAGAATGTTCCATGAGCACTTGAGAAGAATGTGTATTCTGTTTTTTTGGAATGGAATGTCCTATATATATATCAATTAAGTCCATCTTGTTTAATGTATCATTTAAAGCTTGTGTTTCCTTATTTATTTTCATTTTCGATGATCTGTCCATTGGTGAAAACGGGGTGTTAAAGTCCCCTACTATGATTGTGTTACTGTCGATTCTCCCTCTTATGGCTGTTAGTATTTCCCCTATGTATTGAGGTGCTCCTGTGTTGCGTGCATAAATATTTACAATTGTTATATCTCCTTCTTGGATCAATCCCTTGATCATTATGTAGTGTCCTTCTTTGTCTCTTGTAATAGTTTTTATTTTAAAGTCTATTTTGTCTGATATGAGAATTGCTACTCCAGCTTTCTTTTAATTTCCACTTGCATGGAATATCTTTTTCCATCCCCTCACTTTCAGTCTGTATGTGTCTCTAGGTCTGAAGTGGGTCACTTGTAGACAGCATATATATGGATCTTGTTTTTGTATTCATGCAGCCAGTCTATGTCTTTTGGTTGGAACATTTAATACATTGACATTTAAGGGAATTATGAACATGTATGTTCCTATTACCATTTTCTTAATTGTTTTGAGTTTGTTACTGTAGGTCTTTTCCTTCTCTTGTGTTTCCTGCCTAGAGCAGTTCCTTTAGCATTTGTTGTAAAGCTGGTTTGGTGGTGCTGAATTCTCTTAGCTTTTGCTTGTCTGTAGAGGTTTTAATTTCTCCATCAAATCTGAATGAGATCCTTGCTGGGTAGAGTAATCTGGTTGTAGGGTTTTCTCCTTCATCACTTTAAATATGTCCTGCCACTCCCTTCTGGTTTGCAGAGTTTCTGCTGAAAGATCAGCTGTTAACCTTACGGGCATTCCCTTGTGTGTTATTTGTTGTTTTTCCCTTGCTGCTTTTAATATTTTTTCTTTGTATGTAATTTTTGATAGTTTGATTAATAAGTGTCTTGGCGTGTTTCTCCTTGGTTTTATGCTGTATGGGACTCTCTCTGCTTCCTGGACTTGATTAACTATTTCCTTTCCCATATTAGGGAAATTTTCAACTATAATCTCTTCAAATATTTTCTCAGTCCCTTTCTTTTTCTCTTCTTCTGGGACCCCTATAATTCGAATGTTGGTGTGTTTATTGTTGTCCCAGATGTCTCTGAGACTGTCCTAAATTCTTATCATTCTTTTTTCTTTATTCTGCTCTGCAATAGTTATTTCCAATATTTTATCTTCCAGGTCACTTATCTGTTCTTCTGCCTCAGTTATTCTGCTATTGATCCCTTGTAGAGAATTTTTAATTTCATTTATTGTGTTGTTCATCATTGTTTGTTTCCTCTTTAGTTCTTCTAGGTCCTTGTTAAACGTTTCTTGTATTTTCTGTATTCCAGTTCCAAGATTTTGGATCATCTTTACTATCATTATTCTGAATTATTTTTCAGGTAGACTGCCTATTTCCTCTTCATTTGTTAGGTCTGGTGGGTTTTTTCTTTGCTCCTTTATCTGCTGTGTGTTTCTCTGTGTTCTCATTTTGCTTAACTTACTGTGTTTGGGTTCTCCTTTTCGCAGGCTGCAGGTTCGTAGTTCCCGTTGTTTTTTGGTGTCTGTCCCCAGTGGCTAAGGTTAGTTCAGTGGGTTGTGTAGGCTTCCTGGTGGAGGGGACTAGTGCCTGTGTTCTAGTGGGTGAGCCTGGATTTTGTCTTTCTGGTGGGCAGGTCCACGTCTGGTGGTGTGTTTTGTGGTGTCTGTGGCCTTATGATTTTAGGCAGCCTCTGTGCTAATGGATGGTGTTATATTCCTGTCTTGCTAGTTGTTTGGGCTAGGGTGTCCAGCACTGTAGCTTGCTTGTCATTGAGTGAATCTGGGTCGTGGCTTTGAGATGGAGACCTCTGGGAGATTTTTGCTGTTTGATATTACGTGGAGCTAGGAGGTGCCTTGTGGACCAGTGTCCTGAACTTGGCTTTCCCACATGAGAGGCACAGCCCTGATGCCTGGCTGGCGCACCAAGAGCGTTTCATCCACATGGCTCAGAATAAAAGGGAGAAAAAGACAGACAGACAGAAAGAAGATAATATAAAAAAACTAAACTAAAATAAAGTTATTAAAATAAAAAATAAATAATTATTAACAAAAATTTTTTTAAAGTAATAACCCCCCCTCCCGCAAAACGGACAGACAGAACCCTAGGACAAATGGTGAAAGCAAAGCTATACAGACAAAATCACACACAGAAGCATACACATACACAGTCACAAAAAGAAAAAGGGAAAAAAATATATATCTTTGCTCCCAAAGTCCACCTCCTCAATTTGGGATGATTCGTTGTCTATTCAGGTATTTCACAGATTCAGGGTACATCACGTTGATTGTGGAGATTTAATCTGCTGCTCCTGAGGCTGCTGGGAGAGATTTCCCTTTCTCTTCTTTGTTCTCACAGCTCCCGGGTCTCAGCTTTGGATTTGGCCCTGCCTCTGTGTGTAGGTCGCTGGAGGGTGTCTGTTCTTTGCTCAGACAGGACACGGTTAAAGGAGCAGCTGATTCGGGGACTCTGGCTCACTCAGGCCGTGGGGGAGGGAGGGGCACGGAGTGCGGGGTGAGCCTGCGGCGGCAGAGGCCGGCGTGACATTGCACCAGCCTGAGGTGTGCCGTGCGTTCTCCCGGGGAAGTTGTCCCTGGATCCCGGGACCCCGGCAGTGGCGGGCTGCACAGGCTCCCGGAAAGGGGGCGTGGATAGTGACCTGTGCTCGCACACAGGCTTCTTGGTGGCGGCGGCAGCAGCCTTAGCATCTCATGCCCGTCTCTGGGGTTCGCGCTTTCAGCCGCGACTCGCGCCTGTCTCTGGAGCTCCTTTAAGCGGCGCTCTGAATCCCCTCTCCTCGCGCACCAGGAAACAAAGAGGGAAGAACAAGTCTCTTGCCTCTTAGGCAGGTCTAGACCTTTCCCCGGACTCCCTCCCGGCCAGCCATGGCGCACTAACCCCCTGTAGACTGTGTTCACGCCGCCAACCCCAGTCCTCTCCCTGTGCTCCAATCGAAACCCGAAACCCGAGCCTCAGCTCCCAGCCCCGCCCGCCCCGGCGGCCGAGCAGACAAGCCTCTTGGGCTGGTGAGCTCTGGTCGGCACCGGTCCTCTGTGCGGGAATCTCTCCGCTTTGCCCTCCGCACCCCTGTTGCTGCGCTCTCTTCCATGGCTCTGAAGCTTTCCCCCTCCGCCACCCGCAGTCTCCGCCTGCGAAGGGGCTTCTAGTGTGTGGAAACCTTTCCTCCTTCACGGCTCCCTCCCACTGGTGCAGGTCCCGTCCCTACCCTTTTGTCTCTGTTTTTTCTTTGTTCTTTTACCCTACCCAGGTTCTTGGGGGGTTTCTTGCCTTTTGGGAGGTCTGAGGTCTTCTGCCAGCGTTCAGTAGGTGTTCTGTAGGAGTTGTTCCACATGTAGATGTATTTCTAATGTATTTGTGGGGAGGAAGGTGATCTCCGTGGCTTACTCTTCCGCCATCTTGAAGCTACTTCCTTTATTATTAACGTCTTACATTAGTGGTACATTTGCAATAATTGATAATACGGTATTGATACATTATTGTTAACTAGAGTCCATAGTGTTCAGGTTTTCTTAGTTTTTCCCCAGTGTGTTTCTTCTGTGTCAGTATCCCATCAAGGATACTACATCACATGTAATTGTCTACTTCACTTTTTTTCATTCTGAAGGTGCCGTATTGAGAGAGGAGGTTAAAGAAGCACATAATTGCTTAACTTGTCCTTGGCTTTAAGTGAGTAAAAGGGAAGGGGCTGCTGCTGGGGGCTGCATTTTGGTGCTGTGTCTGATGGGTGACAGCCGAGTGGGGTGCTGGGTCCTGGGGAAAGGCAGGGCCCTGAGGAGGGGCTTCCCTCCAGAGCAAGCCTTTTCAGAGCAGCCCCTTGGGTTAGGGTGATGGGAAGTTATTGTTTAGAGGACAGAAAATTTCTGTCTGGTGTGATGAAAACATTCTGGTCATGGATAGTGGTGATGGTTGCACGGATTTACTTATTGCCACTGATTGAACACATAAAAATGGTTAAAATGTTTAAGATTTATGTGTATTTTACCACAATGCTTTTTAAAGCGGAAGAAATAAAGACACGATTTAATTAATTTATTTTTGGCTGCATTGGGTCTTCATTGCTGCACGTGGGCTTTCTCTAGTTGCGGCGAGCAGGGGCTACTTTTCTTTGTGGTGTGTGGGCTTCTCCTGCGGTGGCTTCTCTTGCTGTGGAGCATGAGCTCTAGGCGCGCGGACTTCAGTAGCTGTGGCTCATCAGCTCTAGAGCGCAGGCTCAGTCGTTGTGGCACACGGGCTTCGGTAGTTGCTCCGCGGCATGTGGGATCTTCCCGGATTAGGGATCGAACCGGAGTCCCCTGCATTGGCAGGCGGATTCTTAACCACTCTGTCATCAGGGAAGTCCCCTATAGATATGATTTTTCTGTGGACATTGAAGGATATGCAGATGTTAAAAGTGAGTGAGAATGGTAAAAATTGGAGAAAATATAGTTTTGACTGGCAAAATTGGATTTAGGTTAATGAAGTGTTCTTTGGAACCATTAAAATGTAAATATATGGATAAATCTTACAAACATGTTAGGGGATAGAAGATTCCAAATAATATCTTACAACATAATTCCACTCAGATGCAGTTCAAAAACGGGTAAAACAAAACTATACTCTTTTGGTATGTATTCAGAAGTGTAAAACTATGAAGGAAAGAGGAAGTCATTTTCTTAAAAGTAACGATAGTGATACCTGCTAGAGGAAGGAAGGATTTGTGATCGGGAAGGGGCTCCTGGCTGCTGACAGTGTTCTGTTTTGACCCAAATGACAATTACACAGGTGCTTGCTGTATAATTATTTGTTACAGTGCATATTTATGTCTTATGCATTTTCTTTATCTGTTATATTTTCCAGTAAAAAGCCTTTAAAAAGGATATCATGACTACTGTAGTAAAGTATGGTTTCAGATTTAAAGGGCTTCTAAGTTTGTGTTATGGGTTGAATCATGTCCCCCCCTTAAATGCGTATAGTGAAGTCCTAATCCCGCAGTACCTTGGAATGTGACCTTATTTGCAAATAGTGTCTTCACAGAGGTAATCAAGTTAAAATGAGGTGATTAAGGTGGACCGTAATCCAGTTAGGATGGTGTCCTTGTAAGAATAGGAAATTTCAACACAGAGACACACTTGGAGGGAAGATGTTGTGAAGAGACATAAGAGGAAGATAGCCAACTACAACGCAAGCCAAGGAGAGAGGCCGGGAACAGATTCTCCCTCACGGCCCTCAGAAGGCACTGATCCGGCCAACCCCTTACCTTGACTGTGGATTTTTGGCCTCCGGCACTGTGAGACATTATATTTTTGTGGCTTAAGACACCCAGTTTGTGGTATTTATTACAGCAGTCCTAACAAATACAAATACAGTTTGGAAAACTAATAAGGAAAACTAGTAACTAATGTTTTAATCAGTGGCTTTACTTATCACAGTGACCTGTTTTGGGCCTTTCAAAGTAGAGCAGGGACAGCTACTTTTCCCAAGTGACTCAGAATCTCTAATTAAAGACAGACGTGTTTTAGTCTCAGGTCATCCAGCTTTTGTTTAATATAAAAGTTATTATCTGTCAGAGCATTGACCATTTTTTTGACTTTTCTCTTTTTGTAAACATCTGTCTGTTTTCTGTAATGACTTCATAGTGGATTTGTTATTGGTGTTATTTAAGCAATGATTTGAATTCCTGTATTGAAGTCATCCCTACCATGAAGAACAGACCTCACTCAAGTTCCGTCAGGTGATGAGAGATGCACAGGGAAGGAGACCCCCAAATGATGTACAACATGAGGTACAGCAGTATAATTCCACCCAGTTGCCCCTCAGTTGCTGGTGTAGACATTAGTTTCTTTGCTGCCCTTGAAGCTAGGCATGATCATGTGACAAATTCTGGCCGATGGGGTAAGGATGTGCCCTCCATTTCTTTTTCTCCTTCTTGCTGACTGGGATATGCTGAGACTTGAAATAGCCATCTGGAATTAGAAATGGACACTACTCTTGCCTGGCCTGGTTACCTCTGAACTGTTAAATGTGAAGACATGAATATGTCTCTTGTTCAAGCCACTTTTCTTTTCAGTTTCGTTGTAATAGCACCTGACTCTATACCCGCAACTAATATACTCCAGTAGTTAGAGTTAGGTGAGGGCTATAGGTCTCCCACTGGTGGCCCCGCTCCCAGATATGAAAGCAAATGTTAATTTGTGAGAGGGTATAAAAATACATCTAAAGCCTATTTTGTAGCTTTAATAAAGTCTATGTCTCTGCCTTTTTTGGTGTCCCTCCCTTTGCTTAAGAGGTTCACTTGAGGAAAACATGATAATATTGTAGAGGCAGGATTCAGTTAAACTTAGAGTTAGCATTGGGCAACCACAGTCTTCCAAATAAACTGTGCCTCAGTGCAGAATCCAGCTGGGACCAGGTTTCTGAGTCCAGCCTTGTGAGTGTGCTAGGTTATTCCCCTTCATGGAATTGTGGGGTGCCCCTGAAGTATTTCTAGCCAGTTCACAAGTCTTGACCATCTTAAATTTTAACAACAAAAACCGATTTCTAATGTCTGTTTTGATAGCAGACAACCTCAGCTCTTGAGTGGAGGTAAAGATGGTTGGAAAACTTACAGTAGCTGTCTTTTAATGTGGCCTTTTGATTAATTGGGTCTTCCAACTATATTGTAAAGGAAATTTCAGACCACATAATAGTAGCTGGAGTACTTTCCTGATACTTAGCTTCTTGCTGTGTTGTCTTCTTCTCTCTTTCTCTTCAGTCCTAGATACCTCCTTCTGCCTAGAGTCTTCAGAGCTTTTGATTATTCCTGGCGTTTCCTGTTTTAGAGTTTGTTTTTATTTTCTCTAGATTTTTTTTTGTGTGTGTGTGTGTGTGTGTGTGTGTTTGCCTTTCTATTATATGACAACTTTCTCTGTACAAGTTGCATTCAAATACCCTGAGAAAGGATCTTATTGAGTTGCTCGATGACTGTTCAGGACATGTTATCCCTTCTGAGGTTGAGCTTTCATGGCTGGCCACTTGTAGGCCAGTGGCCTTTCTCATGTCTGGTCTGGAGCTGAAATCTTTGGGTCAGGCACCAAACCCTGGTCCAGATAGTTGTAGCCAGGGTTGCAGAATAAATTTTACAAAGGTTGAATGCTTGCGCACAAGAAACTGTATCTGGACCCTGTTCTTGAAGGGAGGGCAGACACCAAGCTTCTAAGACTCCCCTCCAGTACTTTCCTTGATGCTTGAAACTGAGTAGTGACATAAAGGTCACAAACCAGATATTCTGGTAAAAATCTGACACGTGTAAAATCCATTCAACTAATGTTTATAGAGCATCTGCTAGACACAGTGCTAGACTAGTCATGAAGTCATCCAAAGAGCTGAGTTTAGTGGGGGAGACGTAAACAAATGAGGACAACAGCTTGAGGAGAAAACAACTGTTTGCTTCTCTCTAAGGCATTGGTTAATTAGGACAAGGAACTGGGAAGTGGCACTGGTTGGGGGGGGGCCCTCAGAGAATCTAACCACAGACAGGATTTGTGTCTGAGTGGAAGAAGTAATACACTGCAGCCTTTATTTGCATAAAAATAGCTATAATAGGAGCTAAACTTACAAAGATACACACTTCTGTCTTGTCCTGTGAACTTCTTATAGAATTAAGCATAAACAACTCCTTGTAACTAAAACCATGTGGATTTAAAGAACCCACCTTAATCAAAGTATAAGAACTATGTGTTCACTTTAATTGAAAATATCATTGATGTATCCTGATAGTTGGAAAACCGTTGACTATGTAAGTTTGCTACAGTAAATGATTTTTTGATGCTAGAATTCACTGGAAGGAATCCATACCACTTAACCTGGAGGATTTATGAGTTCTCTTGGGTGCCATAGAAGTTAAAAATCTATTAAGTGGTTTTCTATTACTCTCAGTTCTTGGGATCCAGTGATGCATCACCTTAAGGACTGGGGAACTAGGGATATATGATTGCCCTCTGAGGGTTAAATGGAGCAGAGACAGAATGACTGCAGACCTGCCAGGTGGATTAGCCATATGAGCATGGTCTAAAAGAGAATGTGTCATTGCAAGTGAGGTTAGTCGGGTGTCAAAGGACAGACAGATGGCCAGGATGAGCCCTGGCCTGCCCTGGTGTAGACACAGATGCATTAAACCACTTGAAATGAATGCTGATTGAATATTCAAGTCCTATTATAAACTCTTCTTAGTCCAATTCCATTTTCTCTGTCAAAACTCTTATGTATTAATCAGGACTTCTTGTTGTTTGTGAGAGATAGAAATCCACCTCAAAGTGGCTCAAGCAAAGGAGGGAATTCACTGTTTCCAGTAAATGAAAAGTTCAAGGAGGATCCTGGTTGACTCTGATGTTTAACAATATTGTCAGGCAGTGTCTCTTTCCACCTCTTTGTTTGGCTCACCTGTTGGGTTCATCTTCAGCCAGTGCTCTCTCCTTGGGGTGGCTCTCTGCATCTCCTAGCTCATATCCTCATGGTTTAGCAAACCTAACAATTGCTGGGGCAGTTTCAGCCCCATGACTGGCCAGACCTGGGACATGTGCCCACCCAACCATCTAAACCATAGATGTAATGGAGGGTGAGTCATTCTCAGAAGTAAAATTTTCAGGGTAAAGAGTAATGGATTTGGATAGGCAGAGATGGTAGTTTTCCTCTGTTGTTCTATTATTTGATTTCCATGTGATGTGTCTGTAAGGAAGAAAATGCATTTGCCTCCATGTTAATTGTTTCCAGGCACCTTGACAGAGTTTTCCCTGTAAATTAATGCACTGGCATTCTCTGTGGGTATGTGTTTACACACGTACACCCACGCATACACACATGTGGATCTTATGAGTTACAATAAGGTGAATTTGCCCCTGAGAGAAGGGTCTGCTCTGAATGTGGCAACCAAGAAATCAGGCTCCAAAGGCTTCCAGACTGAGAGGCAAAGTCTGGACTTGGGCAAAGACTGTGAGAGCAGTGTGAGACCCCGTGGAGGTCTCCTTTCCCTTGCTGTTTTCCCTTGCTTTTTTCTTTTGAATTCCCACACCATTTACCACACTGTGTGTGTGGCATGCCAATTTTAAAAAAGGGCACGGCAACAGGAAGACTGGAATTGCCACACCAGATCAGACCTGTCATCCAGCCAGCTTTGTATGTAACATAAACACTCTCTAGAGACCTCTGCTTTGACTTGCTGTTTGAGAAGTAGCACTATTATTTTTCCTGCTCCTACTTGATGCTGTGCGAATATGACTCTGGATGGAAATCATTTCCAGAAACGGTACCTGTGGAATCATGAGGTAATTTTGCAGCGGTGGGCTGAGACTTTCTGGGGGTTTGTTAGGTGGAGTTGTCAGAGGGGAGAGGAGGGGCGGGCTGAGGGTGAGTTGGTGTGTAAGCCGGGAGAGAAGGGGGCGGTGGCTGTTCAGGCCTAGCATCTCCCTCTTTCTCCCCGTCCTGTCCCTATAACAGTGAAGAACTCCTGTTCCTCAGCTCAGGGACAAATGGAACTTCTTCCCTAACCACTCTTGCCTGCCCCAGATGGTAAACATTTTCATCTGGTTTTTCAAGGTCCCATGAGGCTCCGGAGGGTGGCCAACTCTAGTTGGGTAATTCATCCTTCTGGGGACGGGGCTGGAGGCCTCACCTTTGTTAGGGCTTGGACAAGGAGCAAGGCTGTTCTTCTGGTCTTGCTTTGATGGAGCTGTGCCAGTTCTTTTGAGGAAAACCAGCCTCTTTCCTTTCAGGCTGGCTGCAGTGTCTCTGGTGCCTGCTTTGAGAGCTGTTTTTGCCCCCTTCATCTTTGGCTCTCCTTTGCCTAGCAGAGTCCTGAAATCTGGGGGCACGGGGCTGCCTGGGTGGTAGATGGGTTCAATGCCATGGTAAGGTCTGCCTAAGGCTTTCCAGATATTTAGTTACCAATCTACCTGTCTTTCTGAAGAAACATTACTAACAGTGTCTTAGAATATGAAGGGCAGCGCACAAAGGTGAATGAAATACTGAGGAGGAGCGCAACATGAACGTTCAATTTCTGTCATCACCTGTGCTGTCAACAATAATACTAAGAGTTCACCTTTGTGTAGAGCCTTTTATGTTGGGTATATGACTTCTTTTTATGCACATTTATACATACATTAAAAATGTATTACAGTGTTTCTAGACCTATCATTTTGGGTTGATTATTAAAATGTACCTTAAATTTAAATTCTGGGAAGTTATGTGCATCTTAATTTGTAACACTCTTCACTTGTAAATTTGTACTTAACTATTAATGTCTAAAATAGTTTCTGACTATAGCAATATTTGATGACTAGAATTTGGAAAATATGGAAAGGTACAAAGAAATAATAAAAACCACTGAAACGCCACCTTCCAGTACACTGCAGCTCCTCACAGGCTTTCTTGCATAAGCTGCACCCACAGCGATTCCTCCATGCTCTCCTGCTCCAGTTTCTTCACTGGAGAAAGTACTTAGAGACCCTTGTGGAGCAGTCTGAGTGAGGAATTCTAGAATGTTAAGATTTCCCCCAATCCTTTGCTCATTCTTAATTTGACAGAAATATTTTTAGTATACTTGCCTTTACCAAATCTTTCTAAAGCATTTAACTTGGTTTCCATAGATACAATCAGTCTTTCTTTTTGGTCTTGAATTTCTGTGGCTTATGTAATATTTAATTAAATTATATAGTTATAATGACAAGTAGAACTGGCATAAACGGGTAGGGAACAAACACACTTGGCTTTTGGGGGCGCACAACTCAACTGGTCAGAACAGGGGCGCACAGGCCCCCGGAGGGCAGCCCCCCCAGGAGGTCCAAGGGCATGCATCACTCAGTATGTTTTACGGAGGAAATGAGGAGCATTGGCTGTTTGAGGTGCTTGATTAAGTGAAGGCTGGGTTAGAGGAGGCTGCTAAGAGAGTTGTTTTTTTTTTTTTTTGCGGTACGCGGGCCTCTCACTGTTGTGGCCTCTCCCGTTGCGGAGCACAGGCTCTGGACATGCAGGCTCAGTGGCCATGGCTCACGGGCTCAGCCGCTTCGCGGCATGTGGGATCCTCCCGGACCGGGGCATGAACCCGTGTCCTCTGCATCGGCAGGCAGACTGTCAACCACTGCGCCACCAGGGAAGCCCAAGAGAGTTTTTAATATAAAGATACTGAGGGATGGAAGGGCACGGATGAGCTGAAGATAATTTTATGTAGTTTCTTGCTACAATGCTAAATTTCCAAGTTTTCTTTTTTCTTTCTGGTTCCTGATACCCTCTGTCATGTAACTAGGGTGACCAGTTGTTTCCTTGTGTGATCATTCTATGGAGAAAGTGTAATGATTAAAAATATTGCACTTCCTCATATTTATTTTTATTCTTTGTTTCAGGAAAATGTATGATAAAAGAAGATGGTATTTGAGATTTAGGTACCTTAGGCACAAATATTCCTCCTCTCCTATACTTGATTACTATGTACTGAGCGATTTCATTGACGCTTACAGATTAGCATTGTAACTTAAAGATTAATGAGTAGAGCACATAGTTAATGGATAGAGCAAATAGTTGCTTTTTCGATTTTTAAAAGTCTTGAATAACAATCATGGTGATAAAAATATGTTAAAAATATTTGTTTGCTGACTAACATTTTACAGACAGTTCTTGCGTGTTTTCTGTCATTCAAGCCACACCACTTCCTATGTGGAGGGATGGCAGGGAATGTTACCCTCACTTTATATGTTTGTAGAATGAGCCTCAGAGGTTAAGTGATTCACCCAAGGTCCTACAGTGGTTGAGCTCCTCAGACAAGAACTTAGGAGTGTTCAGAGTTTTTCCAACAATCCATTTAGTCTCAGCTTGAGACTCTAGGGTACTTCTTGGACTTCTGCCAATATTCATGCCACTTGGGCAATAGTTCCTTGCTTTTAGGACTAATAAAATTGAATAGGGTCTTCCTTTTCAGACTACTACTTCTCACTGCGGGAAGGACTTGGTTTCTTTGTTCAGTGATATTTTTCTCACTTTCAAAGAGTATTTCAGCTCCAAGGAAACTGCCGTGGCAGTGGGCTGACTTGGTATAGAGGCAACAGCTGGTACCCAGGCAAGTTACTAAGCTTTTCCTTCTGGTAAGCTTTGATGAGAGGCTGGCAAGCTGGCCTCTGTTCTCTGTCATATTACCAGGGCTGTTCTTCATATAAAAATGAAGGGACCTGGGAGTAAAACTCACACAAGTTAAAACAAAACTGTCAGAACATGTTAGCTCATGATACCTTTGTATAGTTTTACAAACTCAAAGTTTTCGGAAACGTTTTTTTTATGGCTCAAGGTTGAGGGTGGAGGGGCACTGACTAATTCTGTGGTTAACTGAGCTACGAGGTAATTGCCTAGTAGAGGAGTGATCCAAGTTGGAGCCATAGCTCTCCCCTAAAGGTAAGGTGGGCCATTTTATAGAGCGTTGCCGTAATCTTTCCAAGGATTGTCGAGTGTGTGGGTACCTTTTACATTGCCGGAATGAATGTGAGGCTGCTGTGCTGCTTTTTTATTGCCTGTAACTAGAACTGCTTAGAAGTGCCTGTATCAGAATCTCTTGGGGGTGGGGCCTGGGATTCTTAATTTTTAACAACCTCCCCCAGTATTCATAGATATTCTAAAATTTGACAGCCACTCTCTCCTTTCTCATCTCCCTTGTTTGTCGTTCTCATGAGCAGTTGAGATGCACTCAGACAGGTCACTTTGTGGAAGGGGGTGGGAAGGATGCCAGGAAAGGATCTTGATCAGGCAGAGGAACAACTGGAGCTCTTGACCGTCTCTGTCAGTCTTTCTACTGAGTGCTGTTCAGCCACATCTCAGCCTGGTTCTCCGCCCTGGTTCAGGGTGTCCCTGGTTTTATGAGAAGCTTTTTCATAATTATAGTCATCTGTGTCTTGTCTGGTCTGCTTGGTAGGCCAAGAACTCTGCCACCTCCTGATCTCAGCTTCAATCGAATTTTAAATCTTTGGATTGAGCTAGCTGTCTCTAGGTTGGATGGTTGAATTTCTCTTGAATCTATTGCCTTCCACACACAGCCTTTCAATATTCCCACCTCTAAACCTGTCCCCATAAATACACAGCACATTCTTACATTTCCAACAGCTTTTCCCAGTACCCTTCTTTGTTTTTTTTGTTTTTGTTTATGTCTAGGAGCACATTTTCCTGGAAATTCTATTATAGTGGTAAGGTGTTCAGGTTGTTCCACTGAATGAAGCGGATTCATGTTATATGGTAACTGAATTGTCATTTCCTAGGAGCAGGAGGCCTATGCTATTGAGGGAGGAATAGTTTTCTTGCTTCTTCCTTGATTGGAATGACTTTAGGCAAAATTAAATAGGAGCTGGTTTTTGTCCTCTCCTTTCTTTTCACGAGTTCCACCTTTCTTGGCTTCTGTGTTTGGAGTTGGGTGATGGAGCTATGAGGTGGGTGATGGCTGTCCCACACGCATGAACTGGGTGATGTGTGGGGAGCTCTGGGCCTGTTCATTTACAGCTGCTGCTGCCTTCCGCCCACACCACCACTGATGCAGCCGTCAAAGACCCAGTGAGTTGCAGTGGATTCTGACATGATTGGATCAATGCTCAGTTTATTCATGTAGCACAGTGGCCACTCGGCGGACTGGAGGTAACTGGTTTGTCGCTCCCAGCTCGTAGTCCAGAAATTGGATCTTGTGCCTCCTGAAAATCATTTGCCATTTAACTTTTCAAGGTGTATAATCTCCTTTTCCCCTTCAAGCTGGAGATGAGTCCTGGGTGGGAGTGTATCCATCAAATGGCAAACTCTAATGGTTATCAAGAAATTTTTTCTGGGCTTCCCTGGTGGCGCAGTGGTTGAGAGTCCGCCTGCCGGTGCAGGGGACGCAGGTTCGTGCTCCGGTCCTGGAAGATCCCACATGCCGCAGAGCGGCTGGGCCCGTGAGCCATGGCCACTGAGCCTGCGCGTCCGGAGCCTGTGCTCCGCGGCGGGAGAGGCCACAACAGTGAGAGGCCCGCGTACCGCAAAAAAAAAAAAAAAAAAAAAAGAAATTATTTTTTCTCATTGCTCCTCTTCTTGCTTATCAACAGAAGAACTCTGGAAATCGATCGGGGCATAGATACACAGGTAGTAGGGGTTTTGCGAGGCTGCACACAGCAGCTTTTAAAATTTATGAGTTTAGACACATTCTCCGGAAAGCAAGTGCCCAGTGACGTTTCTGATCTTTCCAGTCTCGGTCTCTCATGTGGTCCTGTGGCCCCAACAGTGGCCCCTTATTGAGAAAGCTGCCACGGCTGTCTCAGTTCAGAGTGACAAACCATGCAGCTGGGTGAACCAAGAAAGCTAATGAGTTCAGAACTGGACAAAGCCAGAGGCTTCACATACATTTTATAGGAGCATCAAAATGGTCTCAGATCAGGTTACTCCTCCACAAGATCTGTTAATCACTGACTTATTTAATGTGTCCTCTGTATCCAACCTTGGCCATTTAGAAAAAGAGAGCTTGAGCTTTTAGGATGTCATATAATTCCTAAGGGCTCACTTTACCTTTCCAGATTGTCCTAAAGTGCTTCCAAATTATGAAGCCTCATTCATCCATTTTTTTTCCCTCTGAAACTGTTCTCTGATAGGTGTTAGAGTGGAAAGCAATCTGATTAAATTCTTCATAGTCTAGTGATTCCCCTGAAGTTAGTTGGATTTTTGTTTTTAACAAGCAGTGCTTGTTAACTCAAATCTCTCACTGATGACATCTGAGGCAGTGTATCCTAATAAAATGAGCAATTTCAGACATTCTGGACAAAAGTGAAATGACAACATAAAATAATTGATGGCAGTTTGTCCTCAATATCTATTCTTCCAAGCTGTTTCTGCTTTCTTGAATTTTTCTTCTGCTACTTTTGAACTTAGGCCATCTCTGCATTTCCAAAGTGACTACTAATTAAGGATAGGTGAGGTTGGGGAGGGAAGAATAGCCACATTTAGGGTTGACTTTGCCACAGACATTAGACCTAGAAAGGTATGTGGTAAGGGGATGTGCAGTGTTCTCACATATAAGCTGTGAGTGCTGTGTGCTTGAGACTTTAATGAAATTGCCCTATAATTGGCCTTTAGCCAGTCTCTTTATCTGGCATTACACCATGTCACACATGGCATTACACCAAATTCGCTAACCTCTCCGAGAGGCAGGTAAGTTTGATGTCAAACAGTATAAAATTTCTAAACATTGCTGTGTTTGAAATCTTCCTTTCCTATGCATTATGTTGGAAGCAGCACTTAGAAAATAACAAAACCAGCATGGTAAACAGTCTGTTTCTCACAGTGGTGGTAAGGACCAACCCGCATTTATTTTAGTACTGATCCTGATTTCGTGTTTCTTCAATTGGAGTCCTTACCGGCATTCTGAAAGCTGCCCTGATTTTCACAAACTGGGACGTCTATTTTCCCCGTTATGGGAGTGCTGCAAAAAATGAAGCCTAAAATGTGGCTTTTTTAGAGGCTACCTCGTTTAGCAGTTGAAGAAGAGTGTTTTTTAGTTAGATTGACAATTCATTTTCTGTTAGTCATTTCGTTGTAGAAATCCCTACAGACTGAAGGAGACTACATTCCTCGGGGAGTTAGCGGCTTTGTTAATTCAGGGTTTGCCATTTCAGAAGTTTCCCTGTTTAAATGTGAGGAGTTTGTGGCAGTTGAAATAGAATTTGATTTTGGTATCTCAGGTTTGTAGCAAGATGGTTTTCCCCTAATATGATTTGAGGCAAGAAATGCACAAGAAGTGACCTGTTCATGCTAGTTAAACCTACCCAGCCAGGTGGAGCCACTGGAGGAAGCTAAATGAGCACCATCTTGTTTCAAAGTAGAGACTGACAATAGAAATGCTGTCTGAGGCTGAGGCAGGGGTTTGTGTTAGCAGGCTCTTGGGAGCTACTTTTAGCTCTTTGAAAAATTTATGTCTCTGAGCCCCTAATCTCCCTCCCGCGTCACAGCAGCTGGCCTACATTCCCCAGAATATGCAGCCTCTCTTCTGATATGTATGGGAGGTGGAGTGAGGAATAAGAGAATAGAAGAGAATTTAGCCATCATTTCAACACTGCTTCTTACTTCTAAGGCCGAAAAGATTCTTCCATGGTCCTTGAGTGTATTCTTTAAAGAGGAGAAAAGTAACAAGTTCCCTCTTGATGTTTCACGCTCACTGAACTGAGATCTCAGAACTTGTTGCCACTAATAATTTATTCCTGTTTATTAATGCTGACATATGAGCGGTTTAGTGTGTGTGGCAGGGAAGAACTGAATAATTTAAGAACAAAGCAGAGTAAAGATTTCTTACGGCACAAGGACAGGGGGCCCTGACACATACTGAAGACGCACTTATAGCCAGACTGAACCTTTCCTGTGGTCCGGAAATACATCTGGGAAGTAGGACAATAAATAGCTGGATATTAAAATTTATACATATTACTTTCCAATTGATCTTATTTTGTGTAGGACACAGAGTTGGGACTTTTTAGCAGATGCATGTTATCAGTGAAAACAAATGAAATCAGAATTATGGGAATAGTGTGCAGCAGTTAATCAACAGTAAAAAAAAAAAAAATCCCCAGCCCAGCAGATAGCTTCTGAACAATATCAAAATAACAGATGCACTGGGTTAGATAGTTCACGGGAATGAGGATGTAAATTATGTACAATAATCATTGTCCACAAGGCTAGTATTATATTTTAGTCTCAAAGCAAAATTTGATTTCTTGTTCTTGACGCAAAGCAAGAATAGAAGAGAGTGTAAAGCTTTCATCTTAGGCATTTCATTAAATTATGGAATCTAGTATTGGTCTCATACTGTTTTATAGTAAGGTAAGTTGAGCTAGAAACAAGGCAGCCTAGTTTAAGGTGACAGTAACAGAGCTATGTGCCTCATTAAACACATCACTAATGGAAAATCAAGAATGAATGACATCTATATATTCCTTTTCCGGTGCCATGGACAAGGATACATACGATTTTGCTGAGAGCAGGGAATAGGAGCCTTTCTGTCTCATAATCTGCAAGTTGAAGGAGAGGCCAGGAGGGTGGAAAGGGAAGTGAGATACAAGGTAAGCCAAAAAAAAAAAAAGAGACATATTGTCTCTTGGTTGCTGTGATTTGAAGTAATTTAAAAGCTAAGGTTCGGGCCTCCCTGGTGGCGCAAGTGGTTGAGAGTCCGCCTGCCGATGCAGGGGATACGGGTTCGTGCCCCGGTCTGGGAGGATCCCATATGCCGCGGAGCGGCTGGGCCCGTGAGCCATGGCCGCTGAGCCTGCGCGTCCGGAGCCTGTGCTCCACAACGGGGGGAGGCCACAACAGTGAGAGGCCCGCATACCGCAAAAAAAAAAAAAAAAAAAAAAAGCTAAGGTTCATCTGTGGTGATTGAGGCTGCTTCATATTATGGAAGGGCTGTGTCAATGATAGACATTAGTGTGCTAGAAACATAGCGTTTTGGGAGTAAATAGAGGTCATTGATTGCTAATTCCCAACCAGCGTAGGGATCTTTCTCAGTTTCTCTGCGTGGGATAAGGTGACCTCAGTTTGGACATTTCCATAACATTATCGTTATTTGTTTACCAAAAGATTGATAAGCCTCCCGATTCCTGGTTTCCAGGAAGAATTAAAACATACTAGCAAAACATCATGACTTAGTCTTCAAACTAACATGGGTAAGATGCAACTGAAGTTCTATCCAAGGTAAAAAGATAGTAAGAGGGCACCCAGTTGGTTTCCACACTGGATAAATTAAATGCTATGGGCCTGAAAAAAATTATAGCTAAAGAAAATACAAGTTATTTAACTTTTTTCAACCTCCACATACTTTGAATGTATTTTTTAAACAAGTTGTTTTGGGGAGTAGCCTAGTCAGGAGGGTTCACAAAGCCATGCCAAATTTGCCAAACTATTCTCTCCTTCCTCCTCCCTCTCCTTTTTTCTTCCTCCTCCCCTTTCTTCTCTTTTTTAGTATTACTGTAAGTAAAATAAAGTATGGAGATAGGTCTAGACTATAGCAAGATAATTGGCAAGATCTCTCCAGATGGCATTGTGGCCAAGATGGAGTGATGTGCCCTGGATCATGATGTTAGGTGCCAGACACAGTACTAGGTGCTGCCAGGGCAGCGGTAAACACATCAGAAGTGGCCCCTCCACAAGGAGCATATAGTGCATCTAAGGAAAGAGACTATTACAAAACGAAGGGCAGTAAATAAGAAGTAATGATAAGAGGGCTGCAGGGTCTTCTGTTGGATCTAATGGACCCATAGGTTAGGGAGTATTTCTCCAGAAAAGATGATCTTTAAGCTGCTATCTGGAGACTAATAGTTAGCTTGGTTAACATTAGGAGTTGGTAGAGTATTCCAGGTATAAGGAGTAGCATGTGTAAAGACTCAGAAGTGAGAGAGAACATGTTCCTTTCATAGACCTGAAAAACATTAAATATGGTAAGTGCATTTTTAAGGTACAAGCTAAGCTGCTGTAACAAAGCCACCCCAAATTACGGCAGCTCAAACAAGGCAGAAACTTAATTTCTCCCATTAAATTGTCTGGAATTGGTCAACAAGCCAGGGTGAATAAGCAGCTCTGCTCTGAAAGGTCATTCTGGAACTCAGGTTCTTTTTTCTTGATCACTCACTTCATCAATGAAAAACTGTTTCTAGTGTCCCTTCTACTAATTAGTGAACCACTGTGCAAAAAGTTTCTGAAAGTGAGAAAGAAGTCTGCTTTTGGAAGACACGTCAAGGGGAATGGAAGCTGGTCTAAAGGTTAGGGATATTCTGAAAGGAAGTGAGAACTGAGGTAGAAGTTGGCCAGATGAAGGTTAGAAGGTGGGAAAGTTCCAGGCAGAGGGAAGAACATGTGCAAAGAACTCATGGGAAGAGGGAATGTGGTATACTTAAGGAACTGAAAAACACTGGTTATAGTGTTAGCGTTATAATTTCAGGTGCTGCAATAAAGAGGCCACAAATTATAATAACTCAAGCAAGGTTGAAGTTTATATCCCTCCCATAGAACAGTCAGGATTTGGTACAGCAGCTTCCAGAGGAGGGTGGACACCTGAATAGGGTCTTGGCAATGCTAAGAGGAGTGAATTCTTGATTTAGAGAACTTGAGCCATTAACTATATATTTCACCATCTCACTATATTTTATTTCATTTTATTTATTTTATTTTCGGTGCGTGGGCCTCTCACTGTCTTGGCCTCTCCCGTTGCGGAGCACGGGCTCCGGACGTGCAGGCGCAGTGGCCATGGCTCACGGGCCCAGCCGCTCCGCAGCATGTGGGATCTTCCCGGACCGGGGCACGAACCTGTGTCCCCTGCATCGGCAGGCGGACTCCCAACCACTGCGCCACCAGCAAAGTCCTCTCACTATATTTTAAAGTAAATTACAGGACAGCTCCACAAACTATGTTAAGCAGTTTAGGATTTAACCAAAAGTAATTGTGAAACCACTGTAAAGAAAGGAATTAAGTTTGCAATTTAAGAAGGTGGTTCTGGTTTTAATGCTCTGAATGAATGCGTGGGCAAGATGGAAGGCTGGGAGGCCAGTAGGCTGTTGCTCTAATCCAAGTGAGAAAGGATATGGTGATATGGACTCTGCAGGGATGGATATCTATTAGACATAATATAGTTAATAGGCAGGACATCATGGAGCAGAGTTTGGCAGAAATTAACTGTTTTACTCTGTTGCTATCCAGGCCTGAAATTCATAGTGTTATATGAATCCCAAGAATTTTAAATGTCCACAAGTTTATTTAATGAGGGGTTGCAAAGTCAAACATTTATTAGGGCTTGAGAATAGGAAAACTAACTAAATGAAGCAGCCCTGTTATAATGGTGGGAGGTTATGGGGAATTAGATAGCACATGTCCTCTCTGAAAGGGACAAGTCTATTCAGTTCCAAGTGTTGCCATTTGTAAATAAAAATTCATTGTTGCCAGATCTTCTGATTTTTTCCCTTTTTCTAAAGACTTTTGGATTGTTATATGAAATCGTCTGATTTTGAAATGTTGATATCTAAGTAAAAATCAAACAAACATACAAACAAAGTACTGTACAGATGAACACTGTAAGGGCCAAGTGAAACAGCTCTGTAAGTGGGATTTGGTTTGCACAGATTCATTTTTGTGCTTAGGTCTTAATAACTGTATTAGTTAGGGTAGGCTACTGTAACAAAGAAATCCAATACTATAGTGGCCAAAAGAGCAGAGATGTTTGTTTCTCATTTGACAGTTCCAGTGTGAAAGGACAGGTGGCCGGACATCATTGCTTTTCATGGTCATTCAGGTTCTTCCCAAATGGTTGTTCCACCATCCCCAAGTGTAGTGTTGTTCATCTGCATGGTTAAAGTTAGGTCATCACATCTGGATTCCAGTCCTCATAAAGAGAGAAAGGGAGCATAGCTGAGGCATCCTCATTGTCTTAAGGCTCTGGCTGTGTATTCATAACAACTCTTAGTATTTACATGTTTTTTCCCAGCATACTTCCCTATTAATTTTTAAAATTCTTTTAGCCTTTTGAGCCTGGCATGATGGGTTATTATTTTTATTTGACAGATATAAAAATGAGGTTCAGGTAGGTTATGACTTGCCCAATATCATAAAGAGAATTAGTGGCAGGACTAGAGTGTATCTTGGCTCAGTTTTAATAATAATAAAATGCCTTTAAATGTATTTATAATAAATATTTAAAGTAAAACTCAACTTATTTGAGTTCCTGTTAGCAAACAAAATTTAGTCGCTTATCAAAGTGTGATGAGAGATGGCAACATGTATTTTTTCCTCCTGGATGTGTTATCCTATTTTCCTTTGAAAATTATCATTCTTGATCTCTCCTGGCATCAGATGAGGGGAATCCACAAAAGCCAACAGCCCTTTGAGTGCTTAGTAGGATGGTTTTGCTTTGGCAGTATCAGAAAATTCTTTTGTCTTAAATGTTAGAGTTTAATTACGTGCAGGAACATTGATTCCTTGTGGTGTGGTTTCTGTCTGTGGTTATAACCTTCATCCTCATTCAATATCTATTTCTGAAGGCTGTCATCAAAAAATCTACAAACAATAAATGCTGGAGAGGGTGTGGAGAAAAGGGAACCCTTTTGCACTATTGGTGGGAATGTAAATTGATACAGCCACTATGGAGAACAGTATGGAGGTTCCTTAAAAAACTAAAAATAGAACTACCATATGACCCAGCAATCCCACTACTGGGCATATACCCTGAGAAAATCATAATTCAAAAAGAGTCATGCAAAGTGAGAGAGTGGCATGGACATATATACACTACCAAATGTAAAATAGATAGCTAGTGGGAAGCAGCTGCATAGCACAGGGAGATCAGCTCGGTGCTTTGTGTCCACCTAGAGGGGTGGGAGGAAGGGAGACCCAAGAGGGAAGAGATATGGGGATATATGTATATGTATAGCTGATTCACTTCGTTATACAGCAGAAACTAACACACCATTGTAAAGCAATTATACTCCAATAAAGATGTTAAAAAATTTTCTATTTCTGAGAAAACCCTTAGTGTCTTGGCTAGAATTGCTCTCATTAGTCAAACCAGTCTTCTAGTTCTGGGTAACCATAACTCCCTGCACAGATAAGTGAAATCTCATTTCACAGTTTTGGGGGCACTTCACTAATACAGATCAGAGAAAACAACAGAGTTTCCAGATACTTGACTGCCCTCTTTCATTTTTACTCAAGTCATTGAATGAAACATTTCAATAGTGAATTTGGAGTTCTAGAGAATGAAAAGTTGTAGGGATGTGGAATTCTCTCTCCTCTGGCTTTTATTAGAGTTAGGAAAAGAACCAGGCCTGACCACATAATTGTGACTACTCTGATGAAGAATGGGCAGAACAATGAAGCAGTGATGTGTTGACAATGCCTTGGATGTGCACAATAGAACAGGCTTCTTTTTTGTTTTGTTTTGTTTTGCTTTTTTGAGGAGCATCATGTTCTGGTTGGTGGAGCCCGGGATTATAATGCCAGGATACCAGGGTTCTAGTCCTGGTGCTTCTGCCACTGACTCTCAGCACTGACTTTGGAAGTCTGTTAGCTTTTGGTTGCTTCAGGCAACAAATTGTTTTTAAATGGGGGAGGCTGAATGTGTTCTACCTCCCATAAGAGGACAGGATGGTGGTAATGTTGCTTTTATGTAATTTAAAAAATTACGTTTGTCTTTGTTTTCTATTTATTAGTCAATTTCCAGTCTTGTAGGCACCAATGTTACCTTAATATTTAAGTAATTGCTTGGTAATGCATTGGATAATTTAAAGATATTTATTTAAAAGTCTATGTCATAGGGCTTCCCTGGTGACGCAGTGGTTGAGAGTCCGCCTGCCAATGCAGGGGACACGGGTTCGTGCCCCGGTCTGGGAAGATCCCACATGCCGCGGGGCGGCTGGGCCCGTGAGCCATGGCCACCAAGCCTGCGCGTCCGGAGCCTGTGCTCTGCAACGGGAGAGGCCACAACAGTGACAGGCTCGCGTACTGCAAAAAAAAAAAAAAAAAAAAAAAGTCTATGTCATATTTATTGAGGGAAGAATTTGGCATATCAAGTAATGGTTTAAATGGTCCCCTGGAGATGTAGGTGAACATTAATCAAAGATACCATCATCAGTACAATCACCATCACTTTCATCATCAACATCTACTGAACCCTTGCTTGTGGGACTCATTTTCTATAAGAGGAAAATGAAGCTTTGAGGAAAGTAACTCACTCAACCTTTATGATCTCTGTAAACAAAAATTTAAGGAATCTTTATCATTATATATTTTAAATGTTGAAATATTAAAAAATGGAAGCCTGAGAGTCTTCATGTCCATGAGCTTTCTTTAGGCATTAATTTACATGAGTGCTTGTGAAATTTTAACCAAGACATAAAAATCGTTTAATGTTTCTTAAACATTTTCACTTAAATACTTCTAGGAGAAATGTAAACCCCCAGGGGCTTGACGTACAGTTCAAAGTGTTGTGCTGCAAGTTTGAAGTTTCTCTGAAATGCATTGTTTTTAATATTCGTGCAGATGTAGCATTCTATTTTATACGTATCTCTTGTTTTAACATAAAAATACTGTTTTAAATTATTCCACATTAGGTAAACTTTGATACTCTGAGAAGGTTTTCCTGGCATTTGCAGTGCTTTTAGCATTGCCTCAAACCCTAACTGTGAGCTTCCAGGTTTGGCAGGTACAGCTTCTTGTGGATGGTGCCTGGGTTAAAATGATTTACTAATATTCATATATAAGTTTCTGAAACATTATTGTGAAGAGAATATTTTATAATTATCTCTGTTAGACGTTTTCTATATAAAAGCAGTTGTGAGTTGGCCACTAATGGTAGGTTTTTCTTTTTTGTTGCTCACTTTTCACAGTAGTGGTGACGTAAAAGGGAGACTGCAGGATTGGAGAAACTGCTTAGAAGTGACAGGCTTGGGTCTCACTCTGGGCCCACGACTTGGGCCAGTTAATACTTTACCTACAAGAGGAGGTCGAGTCTTCACATGTAAAATGGAATGATAGTATCTACTTACATTAGATTGTTGGGAATGTGAAATGAAATCAGTCATGCTTTTCTCCTTGTTCTTACCCTTTCCGGTGTGTTCATGTGCTCCACAGCCATTGGGTTTTGGCAGGGATACGAGCGATGTTAAGGAATGGATGGGAAACTTGCGTTGTTTGCATACTCACTTCTGTAGATCCTAAAACCACACTGTTCTATGTTTCAGCTAGCTTTCTGCTGTTCACAGTGTATTTTTTTTCTGACCTTATAAATAATTTTTTCTTATTTCTGGTGAATTACTCATGTATTTCCTCCTGTGAGACCTGCCTTGTCTCCTTGTCTCTATTTTGCTTACTCATGGGACATTCATGCACATCCACCATTAAAAGCTACAGTTGAAAAACTGTTTTGAGTATTGTATTACAAACCAATCTAAGCCATTCTGGTTATGCACAACTATTAGGCTTATTTGTTTTGGTAAACATCACTAACCCCCAGTACTTAGGAGTAGCTTTCTTACTGGGTAATAATGAAAGCAAGTTTTGGACTTCATTTCATTGCACATAAAAATGTTTATTAGCAAGAAGGTACAAAAGACTCATACAACCTGTTCTGTAAGCTCTATGAATTCCCAGCAATGTGTCCTTTTCGGTGCTTTTCAGTTGTACATTGAATGATAGGTTTTCCTGTGGCAATTGCAACGATGTTATAGCAGGAATACTTTGTTACCTACCTAGTGTTGGGTGGACAGGAATCCATTGGAATGGAGACTATCCAGAGGGCTTTGAAGAATCAGACCTAAGTTGCTATTCTTTTTTTTTTTTTTTTTTTTTTTTTTTTGTGGTACGTGGGCCTCTCACTGTTGTGGCCTCTCCCGTTGCGGAGCACAGGCTCCGGACGCACAGGCTCAGCGGCCATGGTTCACGGGCCCAGCTGCTCCGCGGCATGTGGGATCTTCCCGGACCGGGGCACGAACCCGCGTTTTCTGCATCGGCAGGCGGACTCTCAACCACTGCGCCACCAGGGAAGCCCTAAGTTGCTATTCTTAATGTCATGGTCTGCACGCTTATAGATTTTTATTTTTTGGTAATAATTTGACATTTACAGGAAAATTGCAGAGATAATACAGAGCTTCCATATTCCTCTTATCCAATTTCCCCTTTTGTTAACCTTCCACATTGCCATGGTCTATCTATCAAAACTGAGAAATAAACACTGGCACATTAATGTTAACTAAACCCCAGACTTTTCCCCACTGATATTCTTTTTCAATTCTAAGATCCAATCCAGAATACCACATTGCATTTAATCATTAGATTTTAGTACGAGGTTCATGAAAGAGATCAGTTCCCACATCTTCAACGCCCCTGAAATTTGACCAGTGAAAACTTGTCTCTAACATCTACAAGACCTATGATCAAAACCACCAGTGTTGATTGGAGAGAAAGGTAGAGTGGTTCTTTTGAGTCAGTGTCAGTTGACTGCCTTTGGAGTGTACAGTCCTAATTAGGATGGAGATTAAAACTAATACATGCATACATTTCATATTGCTCTGCCGTAGTATTTTAAGGTAAATTCCAGGTAATATAACACTTAGCTTATGTTCAAGTTCAGTTTAGGTTAATATGTGCTATAGATGATTGGTGAGAGGAAATCTTTAGTTCTTTTTAAAAATTATAACATTTTCCACCCTAATTGTAAAAAGTAGTACTTTTGTTTACTTGTAAGACATATAGAAAACATAGATAAGCATAACAAAGTAAATATGCCTAATTCACATAGTTCTCATCATTCTGATTTTCTTGGCTTAAACTTTAAATTTTCCCTTAAATCTAATTACCCCTGTGACCCCTAGAAACAAGGAAAATGTCAGAAATATGTGCAGTCTGAATCTGCATCCATCTTTCTCTAAGTGTTTCAGGGAAGCTTTTGCCCTTTTGCCATCAGGAATGGACTGGACTGATCTCAAAAACTGAGAAGCAATGAGACAAAATGCTTCTTAGCATAAATTATTACTTTTGTTTAAGCAAAGTTTATTATGGGACTTTACACTTATGTGTTTTCAAGAAATAAGAAAGTGTGCAAATGTTCCTCAGAACACATACTGATTAAGTTGCGGATGTCACAGCTGAGGCAAGCTGCCAGTGCTCTTTTCTGTTTATTTTCTGTTTATTTTGATCTTTTTTTGGGGTACAGTTGTTGAGTTACTGATGTGTTGCTGCGGGAGAGATTGTTGACAGTGGTTCTGCTGTACTGGTGAACCTGTGAAAGTGAAACTGGGTGGCAGAGGAAAGTCAGTTTCACATGAGGCGGGAGTTTGAATCCTGACTCCACCACCTTCTGAGGGTTTGAGATTTGACAGGGATGTGCTCCGTAGCCTCTCCCCACCTTGTTTCCTCACCTGTAGCACAGGGATAATGATAAGTACCTCAGAGGGCTGAAGGCTACGTTAACTGAGATGATGTATGTAAAGCACCTATGTAAGTGGTAGCTATTATTAATAGCTAATTAATAGCTATTATTAATATTAAATATGTTTTCTGTTTCTTTTTCTTGGTTGTAAATTGAATCAGTTCCAGTACCAAGGCAGACATCTGTGTGCCTAAGATCTGGGCATGGCGCTAGGGACACAGAGAAATGACATGTCCTGGTCCTCAAGGCGCTGCATGGGGTAGTGGAGACATATGCCAACACCATGGGACACTGTGGGACAGGCATGGTGGGAAGACTGGTAAGGAGCCAGAGAGGCCTGCCTGGGAGAGGCAGAGATACAGAGAGGACAACCATGTGGGCAAGAAGGCAGCAGGCACCAAGCTAAGGCTGGGTTTGACATTATTGGCATTACTGGCCTGCCAGAGTACTGGCATTCAGAGTATGATTCTTTTGTACCTGCTTGCTAATAAACATTTTTATGTGCAGTGGAATGCACAGTAACTGTCATTGCTGTGAATGCATGGCACAGAGGAGTTAAGGATCCTACCGAGCCTCTGAATGGGAACTCTCTAAGGGAGTTCTCTGAGATGATGCGCAGAAGCCTTTTGTAAAGTGAACTATCACCATGTAGGTCTTATAAATTTGGTTTTGTGTCCCATTTCCCATCACATTAGGCTCAGATGCCTCTGCATAATTTTTTCATTATATTTTACTTTTTCTTAACACATTTTTGGTTTAGAAGAGACCTATAATAACATTATAGAAAATATGGAAAAATAGATAAAGACAGGAGAAGGAGAAGAAAACAAACAAACAAACAAACAAAAAACAGCCCACAGTTCCATAGCTATGTTAGTGCAGTGCATTTCTGTCTTTCTTCATCTTATCCCAGTTGTGTATAAAAACTCTCTTCCTCCCCTTCCTATTTTATACTGCTAAAATTTGATTAACACAAACATTAGAGAAGCCGAATTGTAAGCCATACATTCTCTGTGGGGTGTTGAAGGAAAAAGGGTTGCAGGAAGGATGGATTACCCCATGGGATTTGCCTGAGTGATGCTTGATGTAGAATTATGGGAAATTAATGAGCTCCAGACCTTTTTAGCAATAGTTTCCCTCCCCAGTCACTGGTGAGCTGCTGTGTCCTAAAAGTGTGGGGAAGTGGGATTGGGGGTGCTTGGGTGTGTCCATAACTTCGGATGGAACAGTTTTCACAGATTTTCACCTTATGTGCCTCTACTATTGATTACCTGGTGTTTTCTATTTACTCACTTTTAACTTAAGGAAATTTATTTTAAAAGGTAGCTCATATATCATTATTACATGATCAAGAGAAGGTAACTGTAGTAGTCATTACAGTGAAAACAAACCAATGTAATTAACTTTTAGTCTGATACTGATACTTGCCAGAGGCTGTAAGCCAAATTTCTGCTCTGTTAAAATGGGAGGTTAGCAAGTGTTGAAGCTTTATTCACAGCACCCTATCATCAAAGAGAGACTTTATTTCAGTAGAATTACTGGAATAAAATCCTTGTATTGTATGTGTGTCAATTTAGTCCAAAAGTGCCTCAGAATAAATGCCGTGATCCCTGCCTAATTTTCTTCTTAGAGGCTATTATTTCAGGTACCCTCATAAGGAATGAACACCTCAGTGCTGGATATTTAGAACTTCAAGTATTGTTATAGAAATCTATACCAGAGGATTTCATTACCTTAAGGGATGTTAGGAGTAATTTTTCATCTGTGAAATGGGTGCCATTTGTATGAATGAGCTGTGGGAAGCCCGGGAGTCACTACTGGGGCAGGGTCCCGGGACAGTGGCTTGTCCTGCCATCAAGACACCCTGGTGTTTTTCTCAGAGTGTCTTTTGTCTGCGTACCAGAGGAAGAGAGTGGGACGTCCTTGAGTTACAAAACAGGTTTGATGCCTGCTTAACAGTAAGTGTACCTTTGGCTGAATTTAGTCTATGACTTAACATACTCCCCAGCAGCAAGCTCGTGAGGAGTGGGATATATAGCTTGTACCTACCTTAACCGATTAAAAGACCCAGACCTCTTCCGAAAAGGTCAGCTTGCAGAAACGTTCTTACTCTCTGATTCAACGTGATTGAATGCCTAGCCTATTACCAAGCAGCACATCCTGAATTTTGGAAAAGATAGCCCTTGGGAAAGCTATGTTTGCATAACTCTGGCTTGTTTTCTAGCAGTCTGGGGCTAGATCAGTATTTCTTTGGAGAAGGGCCAGTTTTTCTTTTTTAAAATTTTAATTTTCAATACATTATGGGCTGATACTGTGAGTTACTAGAAAACTAAAACAGAAACCATACATATAAAATATAAGCCCAAAGTCTTTATTATTAGATTCAACCAACAAAAGGCATTCCAATAAACAATAGCAAACATAACATAGGAAAAAAGAAGAAATTGCAGAACTTATAGGGCTGATGACCTGCTACTCACAAGGCATAATGTCTACCTAAAATGTTTCAGGTTTTGATTTGATAACACTCATAGTAGACAAACCATTCTTGCAGAGTCTATGTTGACAGGAAGGGAAGAATAGATTTTTAAAGCAATCTCAGCAAAGTCAGAATATTCATTTAAAACGTTTATACAAAGTGAAGCAGGAACTTCCCTGGTGGTCCAGTGGTTAAGACTCTGCACTTCCACTGTAAGGCATGCGGGTTTGATCCCTGGTCAGGGCACTAAGATCCTGCATGCCACACAGTGTGGCCAAAAACAAACAAATAAATAAATAAATAAAATGAAAATAAAAATATGGAGAAGTTTTTGTTTTTTTAAACATCTTTACTGGAGTATAAATGCTTTACAATGGTGTGTTAGTTTCTGCTTTAAAACAAAGTGAATCAGCTATACATATACGTATATATCCATATCTCCTCCCTCTTGCGTCTCCCTCCCACCCTCCCTATCCCACCCCTCTAGGTGGTCACAAAGCACTGAGATGATCTCCCTGTGCTATGCAACTGCTTCCCACTAGCTATCTGTTTTACATTTAGTAGTGTATATATGTCAGTGCTACTCTCTCACTTCGTCCCAGCTTACCCTTCCCCCTTCCTTTGTCCTCAAGTCCATTCTCTACGTCTGTATCTTAATTCTTGTCTTGCCCCTAGGTTCTTCAGAACCTTTTTTTTTTAATTCCAAAAAATGTGTTAGCATACGGTATTTGTTTTTCTCTTTCTGACTTCACTCTGTATGACAGACTCTAGGTCCATCCACCACACTACAAATAACTCAATTTTGTTTCTTTTTATGGCTGATTAATATTCCATTGTATATATGTGCCACATCTTCTTTATCCATTCATCTGTCAGTGGACACTTAGGTTGCTCCCATGTCCTGGCTATTGTAAATAGAGCTGCAGTGAACATTGTGGTACATGGCTCTTCTTGAATTATGGTTTTCTCAGGGTATATGCCCAGTAGTGGGACTCCTGGGTCGTATTGTAGTTCTATTTTTAGTTTTTTAAGGAACCTCCATACTGTTCTCCATAGTGACTGTATCAATTTACATTCCCACCAACAGTGCAAGAGGGTTCCCTTTTCTCCACACCCTCTCCAGCATTTATTGTTTGTAGATTTTTTTGATGATGGCCATTCTGATTGGTGTGAGGTGATAGCTCATTGTAGTTTTGATTTGCATTTCTCTAATGATTAGTGATGTTGGACATTCTTTCATGTGTTTGTTGGCAGTCTGTATATCTTCTGTGGAGAAATGTCCGTTTAGGTCTTCTGCCCATTTTTGGATTGGGTTGTTTGTTTTTTTGATATTGAGTTGCGTGAGCTGCTTGTAAATTTTGGAGATTAATCCTTTGTCAGCTGCTTCATTTGCAAATATTTTCTCCCATTCTGAGGGTTGTCTTTTCATCTTGTTTATGGTTTCCTTTGCTGTGCTAAAGCTTTTAAGTGTCATTAGGTCCCATTTGTTTATTTTTGTTTTTATTTGCATTTCTCTAGGAGGTGGGTCAAAAAGGATCTTGCTGTGATTTATGTCATAGAGTGTTCTGCCTATGTTTTCCTCTAGGAGTTTGATAGTGTCTGGCCTTACATTTAGGTCTTTAATCCATTTTGAGCTTATTTTTGTGTATGGTGTTAGGGAGTGATCTAATCTCATACTTTTACATGTCCCTGTCCAGTTTTCCCAGCACCACTTAGTGAAGTGGCTGTCTTTTCTCCATTGTATATTCCTGCCTCCTTTATCAAAAATAAGGTGACCATATGTGCGTGGGTTTATCTCTGTGCTTTCTATCCTATTCCATTGACCTATATTTCTGTTTTTGTGTTAGTACCATACTGTCTTGATTACTGTAGCTTTGTAGTATAGTCTGAAGTCTGGGAGCCTGATTCCTACAGCTCCGTTTATCTTTCTCAAGATTGCTTTGCTTTTTGGGGGTCTTTTGTGTTTCCATACAAACTGTGAAATTTTTTGTTCTAGTTCTGTGAAAAATGCCATGGGTAATTTGATAGGGATTGCATTGAATCTGTAGATTGCCTTGGTAGTATAGTCATTTTGACAATATTGATTCTTCCAATCCAAGAACATAGTATATTTTTCCATCTGTGTGATCTTCAGTTTCCTTCATCGGTGTCTAATAGTTTTCAGAGTACAGTTCTTTTGCCTCCTTAGATAGGTTTATTCCTAGGTGTTTTATTCTTTTGAATGCAATGGTAAATGGGATTGTTACCTTAATTTCTCTTTCTGATCTTTCATTGTTAATATATAGAAATGCAACAGATTTCTTTGTCTTAGTTTTGTATCCTGTAATGTTACTGAATTCATTGATGAGCTCTAGCAGTTTTCTGGTAGCATCTTTAGGGTTTTCTATTTATAGTATTATGTCATCTGCAAACAGTGACAGTTTTACTTCTTCTTTTCCAATTTGGTTTCCTTTTATTTCTTTTTATTCTCTGATTGTCATGGCTAGGACTTCCGAAACTGTGTAGAATAAATGTGGTGAGAGTGGGCACCCTTGTCTTGTTCCTGATCTTAGAGGAAATGCTTCCAGCTTTTCATCGTTGAGTATGCTGTTAGCTGTAGGTTTGTCATATATGGCCTTTATTATGTTGAGGTAGGTTCCCTCTATGCCCACTTTCTGGAGAGTTGTTTTGTTTTATCATAAATAGGTGTTGAACTTTGTCAAAAGCTTTTTTTGCATCTATTGAGATGATCATATGATTTTTATTCTTCAATTTGTTGATGTGGTGTATCATACTAATTGATTTTCAGGTATTGAAAAATCCTTGCATCACTCGGATAAATCCGAATTGATCATGGTGTTTGATCCTTTTAACATATTGTTGGATTTGGTTTGCTAGTATTTTGTTGAGGATTTTTGCATCTTGTTCATCACTGATACTGGCTTGTAATTTTCTTTTCTGTGGTATCTTTGATTTTGGTATCAGGGTGATGGTGGCCTCAAAGAATGAGTTTGGGAGTGTCCTTCCTCTGCAATTTTTTGGAATAGTTTCAGAAGGATAGGTGGTAACTCTTCTCTAGATGTATGATAGAATTCGCCTGTGATGCCATCTGGTCCTGGACTTTTGTTGGGAGTTTTTTAATCAGAGTTTTAATTTCAGTGCTTGTGATTGGTCTGTTCATATTTTCTATTTCTTTCTGGTTCAGTCTTGGGAGATTATACCTTTCTAATAATTTGTCCATTTCTTCTAGGTTGTCCATTTTATTGGCATATAGTTGCTTGTAGTAGTCTCTTATGATCCTTTGTATTTCTGCGGTGTCTGTTGTAACTTCTCCTTTTTCATTTCTAATTTTATTGATTGAGCCCTCTCCCTTTTTTTCTTGATGAGTCTGGCTAGTGGTTTATCAATTTTGTTTATTGTTTTCAAAAACCAGCTTTTAGTTTCATTGATCTTTTCTATTTTCTTTCTCTTTCATTTATTTCTGCTCTGATCTTTATGATATCTTTCCTTCTATTGGTACTAACTTTAGGTTTTGTTTGTTCTTCTTTCTCTAGTTGCTTTTGGGATAAGGTTAGGTTTTTTAAGTTGAGATTTTTCTTGTTTCCTGATGTAAGATTGTATTGCTATAAACTTCCCTCTTAAAATTGCTTTTGCTGTTGCTTTTGCTGCATCCCATAGGTTTTGGATTGTCATGTTTCTATTTTCATTTGTCTCTGGGTATTTTTTGATTTCCTCTTTGATTTCTTCCATGATCCATTGGTTGTTTAGTAACATATTGTTTAGCCTCCACGTGTTTTTATTACAGTTTTTTTTTTCTTGTAGTTGATTTCTAATCTCATAATGTTGTGGTCAGAAAAGATGCTTGATATGATTTCAGTATCCTTAAATTTACCAAGGCTCGCTTTGTGGCCCACCATGTGATCAGTCCTGGAGAATGTTCCGTGTGCACTTGAGAAGAATGTAGTGTATTTTTCATTTCAGTTTTTGTGTTGTTCATCTCTGTTTGTTGTTTAAATCTTGTAGTTCTTTGTTAAACATTTCTTGTATCTTCTGCTGCTTTCAGATGGCATGTTCTATAACCATCAATTAAGTTCATCTGGTTTAATGTGTCATTTAAGGCCTGTATTTCCTCACTGATTTTCTGTTTGGATGATCTGTCCATTGATGTAAGTGGGGTGTTAAGGTTCCCCACTATTATTGTGTTACTGTCAATTTCTCCTTTTATGGCTGTTAGTGTTTGCCTTATATATTGAGGTGTTCCTATGTTGGGTGCATATATATTTACAATTGTTTTATCTTCTTGGATTGATTCCTTGATCATTATGTAGTGTCCTTCTTTGTCTCTTGTAACAGTCTTTATTTTAAAGTCTATTTTGTCTGATATGAGTATGGCTGCTCCAGCTTTCTTTTGATTTCCATTTGCATGGAATACCTTTTTTCCATCCCCTCACTTTCAGTCTGTGTGGGTCTCTGGATCTGAAATGGGTCTCCTGTAGACAGCATATATATGGGACTTGTTTTTGTATCCATTCAGCCAGTCTATGTCTTTTGGTTGGAGCATTTAATCCACTTACATTTAAGGTAATTATCGATAGTATGTTCTTATTGCCATTTTGTTAATTGTTTTGGATTTGTTTTTGCAGCTCTTTTTTCTTTCCTTCCTCTTTTGTTCTCTTGTGATTTGATGAGTATCTTTAGAATTGTGTTTGGATTGGTTTTTCTTTCTTGTGTGTGTAGCTATTGTAGTTTTTGGTTTGCGGTTCCCATGACGTTTTGATATAGCAGTCTATATATACAAGATTGTTTTAAGTTGCTGGTCTCTTAATTTTCAGTGCATTTCCAATATCTTGCTATTGTACTCTCTTCTTACAGTTGCTGGTTTTGATATCATATTTGTGTGTGGATGATTTCCTACATTTACTGTATGTTTGCCTTTACCAGTGATCTTTCCCATTCATAATTTTCTTGTTTCTAGCTGTGGCCTCTTCTTTTCCACCTAGAGGTTCCTTTAGCATTTGTCGTAAAGCTGGTTTGGTGGTGCTGAATTCTCTTAGCTTTTGCTTGTCTGTAAAGCTTTTGATTTCTCCATCAAATCTAAATGAGAGCCTTGCTGGGTAGAGTATTCCTGATTATAGGTTTTTCCCTTTCATCACTTTATTTATAATTACTTAATTAAAATTTTTTTTTTTTATTTTGGCTGCACTGGGTCTTAGTTGTGGCATGCGGGATCTTCGTTGCTGCGTGTGGGATCTTTAGTTGTGGCTTGTGGGTCTTTTAGTCAGCATGTGGACTTCTTAGTTGCAGAATGCAGACTCTTAGTTGCGGCATGTGGGCTTCTTAGTTGCGGCATGCAGACTCTTAGTTGTGGCATGCGAACTCTTAGTTGTGGCATGCATGTGGGATCTAAGTCCCCAACAAGGGACCAAACCTGGGCCCCCTGCATTGGGAGCGTGGAGAATCTCACCCACTGGACCAGCAGGGAAGTCCCCCTTTCATCACTTTAACTATATTGTGCCACTCCCTTCTGACCTGCAGAGTTTCTGTTGAAAAATCAGTTGATAACCTTATGAGGATTCCATTGTATGTTATTTGTTGCTTTTCCCTTGTTGCTTTTTGTCTTTAATTTTTGTCCGTTTGATTAATATGTGACTCATTGTGTTCCTCCTTGGGTTAATCCTCTTTGGGACTCTCTGTGCTTTCTGGACTTGAGTGTTTCCTTTCCCATGTTAGGAAAGTTTTCAGCTATTATCTCTTGAAATACTTTCTCAGATCCTTTCTCTCTCTCTTCTCCTACTGGGACCCCTATAATGTGAATGTTGGTGGATTTAATGTCCCAGAAGTCCCTTAGACTGTCCTCATTTCTTTTCATTCTTTTTTCTTTATTCTGTTTCACAACAGTGACTTCTATCAGTCGATCTTCCAGCTCACTTATTTGTTCTTCTGCCTCATTTATTCTGCTATTGATTCTTTGTAGTGTATTTTTCATTTCAGTTTTTGTGTTGTTCATCTCTGTTTGTTGTTTAAATCTTGTAGTTCTTTGTTAAACATTTCTTGTATCTTCTCGGTCTGTGCCTCCATTCTTTTTCCGAGATCTTAGATCATCTTTACTGTCATTACCCTGAATTCTTTTTGAGGTAGATTGCCTGTCTCCACTTCATTTATTTGTTCTTCTGGGGTTTTATCTTGTTCTTTAATCTGGGACATATTCCTCTGCCATCTCATTTTGTCTAACTTTCTGTGTTTGTGGTCTCCATTCCACAGGCTGCAGGATTGTAATTCTTCTTGGTTCTGGTATCTGCCCCCTGGTGGGTGAAGTTGATCCAAGGCCTTGTGCCGGCTTCCTGGTGAGAGGGACTGGTGCTTTCCCACTGGCAGGTGGAGCTGGGTCTGTCCCTCTGGTAGGCAGGGCCATGTCAAGAGGTATGTTTATAGGCAACTGTTTTCTAAGGACAAATTTAGGCACCTGTCTGCTGATGGGTGGTGCTGTGTTCCCACCCTGATGGTTATTTGGCCTGAGGCTTCCCAGCACTGGAGCCTGCAGGCTTTTGGGTGGGTCCAGGTCTCTGTCAAAATGGCGACCTCCGTGAGAGCTCAGGCCGATGAGTATTCTCTGGGGCATCCACTACTAGTGTCTTTGCCCAAACAGTGAGCCACAGCTGACCCCACCTCCTCCAGAGACCCTCCAAGATCTGCAGGTAGGTCTGGCCCAGGCTTCTATGGAGTCACTGCTTTGCCCTGAGTCCCAGTGCACGTGAAACCTTGTTTGCACCCTGCAAGAGTGGAGTCTCTGTTTTCCCCAGTCCTGTGGAGCTCCTGCACTCAAGCCCTACTGGCCTTCAAAGCCAAATGCTCTGGGGGCTCCTCCTCCCAATGCCAGATCCCCAGGCTGGGGAGGCTGATGTGGGGCTCAGATCTCTTAACTCCTATGGGAGAACCTCTGTGATATAGTTATTTTCCAGTTTGTTGGTCACCCATCCAGTGGGTTTGGGATTTGATTATACCAGAAAAGCGCCCTTCCTACCATCTCATTGTGTCTTCTTTTTTGTCTTTGGGCCTAGAAGATCTTTTTTTGTAGGTTTGAGTCTTTTTTGTCAATGGTTGTTCACCAGTTAGTTGTGATTTTGGTGTTTTTGTGAGAGGAGGTGAACTCAAGTCCTATTCTGCTATCTGTGCAATTTCTAGAGACCATAGCTGTGCACCAGAGAACAGGAGATAAGTAGTTTCTCACAATTCCTGCCTTCAGAAATTCACATTCATTGTTCAGTAGTTATTTACTGAGTGCCTACTTCTTGCTAAAACTGGGCAATTGAGATTCAAAGAGGTTTTCTCACGTGGCGGAGGCCCAGTGCCTGTGGTATGGTAGATGGGAGGGGGATGGGGGGAGGAGTTGCCCCTACCCCCTCGGCTCTTGGTTGAAGGTGCCCTTCTGCCTATTAAGAGCCTGGAAACATCTATTGGTGTGTCTTTTAAAAAGCTAATAACTCGGGCCTCCCTGGTGGCGCAGTGGTTGAGAGTCCGCCTGCCGATGCAGGGGATACGGGTTCGTGCCCCGGTCTGGGAGGATCCCATATGCCGCGGAGCGGCTGGGCCCGTGAGCCATGGCCGCTGGGCCTGCGCATCCGGAGCCTGTGCTCCGCAACGGGAGAGGCCACAACAGTGAGAGGCCCGCATACCGCAAAAAGAAAAAATAAATAAATAAATAAAATAAATAAATAAAAAGCTAATAACTCATCATCCTCGCCCCATCCATGGGATCCTGAGAGCCACTTTATGCAATGAGATTCTTTTCTACTGGTCACAGTTGATTCAGCAGGGAGTCTGCCCCTGAACCAAGTTGGGCCAGTCAAGAGTTTACACCCTCCTTGCCTGGGAATTTTAGAATTGAGATAGAGCCTTTCTGTGGGACTGGAACTTGAGAGCTATGAGGACATTTTCTGCTTTCCTTGTGGGCCAACTAGAAGTTAACCCATTCCATTGACAAAAAGCCTGTGCATTAATAGAAGCAGAGATGAGAGATGGAGAGAGCACTCCCTGGGTCCCCAGAGACTTTCCAGTTCTCCATTCCCATCCTTTGTAAGGCTGCATTCTTACCCTTGGGTTCTTTCTGTAAGATAGCCCTGATTCTGTAATAAATTTCACGTTAAAATTTACACTAGCTTGAATTTGTCTGTTATGTGCACCCAGAAAAGTCCTAACTGATCCACGATTATTCCATCTTCATTTTCATTTAACATTCATGCTTTTCAGCTCTTTTCACAAGAGGGAAGGACATATAGCAACCAGGGATGATGTCACTGAATTGTAAGTAGTGTTATGAAGTCTAATCCACAACAGAGAGATTTTAAAAAACTTCAGAGCAATTACAGTAGGAATGTGCCTACCGTTTGGTGATGTAAAGTCAACATAACACCTTAGAATTGTCTGACCACTGTGCTTCTTATAGTAGTTAATTCTGTAAGAAGCATTACTACTCAACAGGGTAGAAAAGCATGGAAGAGAAGGGGTTAATGCCCAAGTAGTTAACAGTATGATATGGGATAACTATAAATGAGTTTCATCTCCAGGTCCATAGTCCCCAAAGCAATTGCTGTTATGCTCTGAAACTGCAAACTGTAATTTTTGAGGCATATTAAAGAAGAAAATCAGATGAACTGAATTTTTGAAACAGGCAAGAGGAGATAGATGCTGGAAACCATTTGAGCATGATATTGATGTGATTCTAGCCAATTTGTGTGCGTGGTCCCCTTTCCTTGGAAGGGGACTTGGTGGCTCAGGGGACTACCATAACTTCAATCTATCTGGATTTCAACAGTATTTGAGGAAGCCTGTGGTAATATGCTTGTGGATTGAATGGGGAAATGCGGCAGAATGACCAGACCTGAAGAATGAATCTTGATAGATTGATGTCAGCTGGAGAGAAATCACGAATGATAATATGCCACCAGGTTCCTTAACATCAACAATTTAGATGAAGATATAAGAGGTTGTCAAATATACATGTGAAAAAACTAAAAGTTATAATAAGTACCCATATGAATCAAGAATGAAAACTAAATGAACTACAAATAAGAGTTTAGAAAAAAATAAGCACTTAAGGTCAAGAACATCAATTTTAAAAATGCAGATTGTGGCTAGTTTACTAGTAGCTCATTAAAAGTAAGAGTCTCCTTCACTCTGATCAGATTCCACTTACACAAAATCTCTCCAGAAAATGACAAATAGGAAAGTGAGGGTTCTTTAAAATATAATAAATGGAGAACTCTAGAAAGAAATTAAGATGCCTAGCCTAGACTATAGAAGACTGAAAAGGAAACATGATAGTTATTTTCAAATAGTAAATGGCAGACATGTAGGAGGGTGATTATTCTTTTTTCTGGGTGACCCAGAATAAATAGTATTTCTCTTTTTTCTGAATCTAGCTCATAAGACATATCTACCTAATATTGTCCCTCATTTTCACCTGTACAGTCACTGGCAAATGGCATCTGCCTAGCAGTAACATCTTTTTTGGATGACTATTAGCTCACACTTCCTCCCGCTATGGAAATGGCCCTCAATTAGTATTAAGTCCTCCTGGCCACTGCTAATTGAACTTGACTCAAGTTGGGCCAATCATATTCTTTCTTCCTGATATTTTGAAGCTCAGCCTTGAGAGATGATGGTGAAGTTCAGTGTCTTTGGAACTAAATTACACCAATGCGGTGCCTTAAGGGAAAGTCTGGCAGAGTCCTGTTGCTGAGACACCTGGAGTGCTTCTTCCTTCACAAGTGAATTCTTCATTTGATTCTCTAAGATAATTCTGTATCCTTCCAAGAGATTCTCTTTCTTACATAAGCTAGCATGCCAATTGCATTCTCTAGGAAGCAGGTGTTGAAAACGAAAGGTGTATTGATGAGTAACACTTGTGAGGAAAACAGGCCCAGGCCTGGGCAGGGGGAGCCATCAGACTTTGATGCAGACGACACGGTCTGAGCCAGCTCAATGGGAGCTCTGGAGCACAGATTGCCCATTGGAAGAGTTCCTTAATGGTGGACACGGCTAGGCCCTTGCATTCCAGCTTTGCTCAGTCATTGCCTAGAATTCAGCAGAGACGAGCATGATCTGGGTTATTTATCTCCACCTTGCTCAGTCATTGGCTGGAGGCCCCCGTGAGAAGAGCATGGCTTGGCTCCAAAGCTGAGGCATAGCTTGAAGTCGCTAAGAGCTGAAAACAGTCAACTAACTGGTCTACAGAGACACCCCAGAGGTTTCAAGATCAAAAAACAAAAAATCCAAAAAACCCAAAGACAAAAGCAAACCAAACAAAAAATAAAGCATAAACTCAAGACCACAGAGAATAAAAGACAGGCAGATGAAATAACTTTGGAAAGTAAAAAGCAAATAGGCAATTGGCAACTGAATATGCCAGAGGAAAATGAAAGCGAAGTGCCCACAGGAGGTGGTGGAGAGTCAGTCGGATGCCAGTTGATTCAAGCTCTGAGAGGCTCAGGCATTAGAGATGTCAGCAACCTCCAAAGACAGGTGAGGTGGGGCTAAAAATAGGTGGAGCAGTTAAAAGTCTGTTAAGCCATTAGATCTTCTCAGTTGCCCTATTCACCTCAGAGTAGGTTACCACTTCAACCCTGCCCTGCAGAACACCAGTGGTTTATTTTCTGGAGCTGTTGAATCGGGATCTCTGGATGCAGGAATACCAAGCATAGCTGAAGACAGAGTGTTACACCGAAAGCAGAGGATTAAGTAAAAGTCTACACACGGAACGGTGATCTCAGCATCCTTCTCCTATTAAACTGCCAGAAAGCTGGCAGCCAAGTTAATATCCTCCAAGCAGGGGATTAGAGGATTCCTCTCAGGAAAACCTGGCCCAAGATAAAAGACCTGTAGATACTGACAGCTGGGGGTTCCCAGTGAAACCTGCCAGTGGACAAACCCCTCCCACTTTCACTGTGCCCCAGTCAGCTTGGAGGTACCTTGATATTCATCTGAACAGGCAGCTAATGATCATTAGATGTTTGAAGAAAGCCTCTGAAATGACAGATTCATATAAGCGAATGGGTAGGGGATGGGGGGAAACTCAAGGGAACAGAACTAGTGCAGGAAGTAGAAAACTAAAGAAAATGTAATTAATATTCCCAGATGAGAAGATATTGTATACATGAAGAGAAAATGCTATAAAAAGGAATATTCAAAGAATAAAAGAGAGATTTATCAAATTAAAAATGTAACTGCCAGAATTAATTCCATGAAAGGGCTGGGGAAAATAGAATTTAAAAAAGACAAAAAGGAAAATTGAAGAGATGAGAAAATTTCAGATGAGAAAATTAAAGGTTACAAAAACAGTCTAATACAAGTTCTTTGCGGCAGTTACCATATCTTATAAATTCATTTATATTTCAAGGTATGTGATTGCTTGATTATAAATAATTCCAGTAGGAGGAGCAATGATTTTTTTATATGCAGTAGATGGCCGTACATTTTATAAATTTAGAATTGTACTTCATCATTTCATTGTCTTAATACAGTTATGCCAGCTTTTAACATTTTTCTCCAAAATAAGCTTAATTATTTTTACTTGAAGAGAAAAAATTGCAAAATCACTCTCCACATTTGGGCAATCATCCCCAAAGCTCCGTCCCTTTGCACTGCTCTCCATCACCATGGAGGGGACAGCTGGAGCCCTAACATGTGTTTCTTGCTGCCCATTTTTCTGGCCTTGAGCAAAAGAATGTCTAGGAACTATCAAGGTACCCACACCATGCACGAAAAGAAACCTACCCGGTTTTTGGACTCAGGATAAGCAAACTAGGATCAGAGTGACCATTAGCAAGACCACTTGGCATTTTAGCAAAGACACTCAGGTGTTTGTATTTAGAAAAGGGAGTTCAAGCAAGCGAAAAGAGGAAAGAGAAAGCTGATAAACACAGCTCTGACTCAGGGGCCTGCAGCTGTGTCAAGAGGGCCGGAGGAAGTCACTCCTGGGATAGCGAGTTCTTAGGATGTCAGTTGTTGCCTCTTTTGAGAGCTAGGTAGTGGTGTAGACTAATTTCAGTTTCTAGTTTCAGAGGGGGTTGAATGCAGCAAAAAACGTGTCTCTTATTTAAGCCCACCTGCGTACCTACGGACAGTTGAAAGAGGTATTTTTCTAACAAACACTTTGCAGAATTAGTTCTGCCTTGTTAGGACAGAGATGCTTGGTAAATTTGTGCGTGGGTGAGGCGCGTCTTCCCCGTTTCAGGTGTTTCTCTTCCATGATTAAAGGAGGAGAAAGGTAGGGACTCTGACCGCTAGAGGGAGCATGGTATTCACAGACCTTCCCAACCGCGAGAATCTTGCAGCCGGAGCCGTGCTGATCACTTCGTCAGGCCTTGCGGAGGCCAGAGAATCCTGGAGCCGCCGGCGTGCCCTACAGATAGTGCCAGTTATCGTGTGCCACGACGTGGAAAAGGTTGGAGAGCACTACTTTCGTGACTTTTTTTTTTTTTTTTAGCTAACTGGGCCTCTCACTGTTGTGGCCTCTCCCGTTGCGGAGCACAGGCTCCGGACGCGCAGGCTCAGCGGCCATGGCTCACGGGCCCAGCCGCTCCGTGGCATGTGGGATCTTCCCAGAACGGGGCACGAACCCGCGTCCCCTGCATCGGCAAGGGGACTCTCAACCAGTGCGCCACCAGGGAAGCCCCTTTCGTGCCATTTTTGAGGCGCAGATTAAAACCAGCTTTGGATGAGTAAAGAACAATTCACATTGATTTTTATTGCTGGGAGATTATCAAAAGGTAAAAATATCCTGACAATTTCAGAAGTGTTAAATGACAGGACGGGGTTTTTCCCCTCTCCTTAATCTCTTCCCAGCCCTGCTTTTTTTCTAGAGGGTCTCTGGTAAGCCTGAGAAAAGACAGAGCCGGTTAGCATGTTAACACATTGAAGTTCTGCTGTGTCCGGAAAGACCTAGACTTTTCCTCTAAGGATGCAAAAGGCTTGTAGTTACTGATTTAACCCTTCCAGGGGAAAAAGAAAAGAACTGTGCTTGCCTCTCTGTGTATAGTCAGAATAGTCAGAATCTTCGGGTAAATGCTACCGAGCTGCACTCCCAGGTGGCTGTGTTGATTGTGCGAGGTTAGCTGTCTCCCATGACCACTTCACACCCCATATTTTTTTCCCAATTGATAGGAGAAAAATGGTTGTTGCATTTGCTTACTACCAAGGTTGAAATCAATCGTCTCATGTTTATAAACCTTTGGATTTTTTTTCTTCTCTGAATTTTCTTCTCTGAATTTTTTCCTCTCTGAATTGTCATATCCTTTGCCCATTTAAAAAATTGGGTTCTATTTTTCTTATTTCATTGTAGGTATTCTTTAATCTGGAATTAAATATTTGTCTTTCACTTGTTTTTTTTCACTTTATGGTGTCTTTTTTTTTAAATTGAAGTTTTAAGTTTTCAGCATAATCAAATTTATTATAATGTTTTCCTTTTATGGCCAACATGAAGCTTCAGAAGAAAGTTGGACTGTGTTTAGGAAAGTCAGGAAGATTCTGGAACATCAGGTGGGGTTCTTAGGAAGATCCCAGTAGAAGGCAGACTAACCCCACCTCCATCTGGACTGACAGGAAGTAGGGAACAAATGGTAGGACCACTGAAATAGCCTGGGTGGAAAGCTGGTGTGTTCTGGAAGCAGAAAGTGGGTGCTGGGGGAGGGATAGGCGTCTATAGAAACACGGCTAGACTTCTCAGAGACTAAGAGACAGAGGTGGCTTTTGCAGGATTTACTAGGCCCTCCTGGAGATGTAAGAATTAAAAATACGGAGAGGGTACATGGCCCAGGTACTTGCCTGCTGAAGGGCTTTTTAGCAAGCTTTGGCTTTGCCTTATACAAATGATTCTAGTCTCATCACAAGCCAGAGGTCTTCTCTAGGAAGAGTCAAGAACTTATATATGTTTTTAAAGGCAGTGGAGATGGGGAGGCCTACTGGCTTCTGTGGGCCAACTTCAGGCATCTCAGGAAGCAAAAGAAACTCCCGAGATTCTTCTAATTGTTAATTCTGAAGGAAGGAGGGAAAGCGGGGACTGTACTACAGGGAATCAGAGAAAACAACACAGGGCAACTCCCATCAGCTAGCACCTTGGAGCAGGTGAGGCAGAATTGGCCTTGTAGGTGTGAGAAGAGTTGTTAATAATCCATTAAAGGCAGTAGGAATCAGAAACCTATAAGCCTCACCTGTCCAGAAGAGATCTTCCATTGTAGGTCATGGGGTTTTCTTTGGCGGGAATCCTTTATGACTGACTGGTGGCAGAGTCTACCTACCCAAAGGCTCACTCCCTTGGGAACTGGAAAAGGTGCAGAAGTGCTGAGAGGCTGCCAGGAATGGACTGGGGGTCCAGACTGACCCAGCATTACCTCAGTCTCTACTTGGCTCCAGGCCGTAAAGCAACTCCTGGCTGTCTTCTAGATGGGGTGGGGGGCGGTGAAAAGCTGTCACAAGGGGAGCCATGCCAAGAGTTGTTGCTCCCAAATAACTGCCTTTTACTAGTCATTCTATGAGCTAATACTTATAAGGTCTCTGTGGCTTGAAAATAGAAAGTCACTGATACTTGGGATACCCTGTGATGCGCTCGTTAATTTCCAAGCACTTTGCAGAGGTAAGAGAAGTTGTAGGCACACTGCATTGTCATACCAGGGATCCCTGGGCTCACAGCAACAGGGGAGCTGATTATAACCAGCTCCTAGAACTCGCTGTTGTTGGCAATAGGCTAAGGAAGGTATCTTACACATGCTTATGTCCCCTTTTTATGGTACAGCCCTTCAGTGTTCCCCAGAATTCCTGGGAGTGGTGAGGTCAGGGTATTAAGAGCAGGGTAGTGCTTTGTGCTCCCCCAGCACCCAACCTAGAAATGGAAAGAAGGTTAATATGGAAGTTGAAGGCTAGGAACAGGCATGTCATCTCACTACACCTGGGAATTATAGAAGCACAGACATTTAATGAGTGCTGGAAAGAGTTTGGGCAGAGATCCATGGTTTAAGGTAGTGCTGTCCAATAGAATTTCCTGTGATGTCAATGTTCCATGTCTGTGCGGTCCAATTCGGTGGGCACTAGACATTACTGAGCTGTTGAAATGGGGCTAGTGCGACTAAGGAGCTGAATTTTAAATTGTACTTAATTTTAATTTATTTAAATTTAATTTAGATTAAAATTAAAATAGCTTTGGCAGCCATATTGGACTGTACAGATTTGAGGGACCATATTAAGACATTCTTAATTAATGCCATTATCTGAATTTTAAAGTTCTTAGGCATTTTAAAGAGTCTCCCAGTGGTAGAGGCTGTGTACGAATTACAGGTACTGAACAAGCAAACTTGAGTTTGTCCTGAGTTCAGGATGCCCTCAACTGCCAAACAGAACTAGCGTGTCAGGAATAGGGGTTCCCAGATGCTCACGGTGGAGAAGAAAGAGAAGACAGCTCACATTTGCCGGTACAGGGAGTCACTGGAGAGTGGTTGGGATATGAAGTAGTTGGTGGTGCTACTGTGGGTAACGATTCAATGATGTTGAAAGGGCTTTGGAAGAGCATGAGAAACAGGTCCCTGAACTGGTGGCTCTCCTGCAGGAAGTAAGGAGGGAAGAAATCTGTCACTTGAAAAGCATCATTTCTCTTGCATTTCAGAGAAGTATGTGAAACACATCATTTTTAATAAGCATCGGATTCAAATAGATTTCTTCCCTGGTCCATCAGCTGCTGAGAACTAAGGCTCTGTTTTGAGTTTAATGGGTATGATAGGTGGTTTGTTGGAGACAGTCCTGAAATCACCAACCATTCACCAATTTGACTCGTAACTTGGCAGCAGGAGGACCTCTTCTGGGGCTGGAAAGAGGGCAGAGCACCTGGCTGTGGATGAGGGGCAACCCCAGTGCTACCGGAGGCTTTGAAAACCCCCCAAAGTCTTGCTCATCACACATCTTTTTATTTCAGGAGGATTTGGGGGAAGGAAACCTGTCGCATTTGCCATGGTTGCTCATCTGACAGTGAGGAGGCCTTGTGTATCCTCTGTGAGGTTCAGACTGAAGTGGTCTCTCCCAGCTGTAAGCCAGGACCCGTGTGGGTGCCAACTGCCTGCCCGGAGGTGGGGGCCTCATCGCCATACCAGGTGGGCCACAGGTGCAAGACACAGGTAGATGAGGAGGAGAAAACTCAGTGGGTATGTTGTTGGCTTGTTAATTTTGTTTATAAAATAAAGGACTCTTTTTCCTAGTTGGTTTTTTAAAAAATTTATTTTATTTTTGGCTACGTTGGGTCTTTGTTGCTGCGTGTGGCCTTTCTCTAGTTGCGGCGAGCGGGGGCTGCTCTTCGTTGCGGTGGCGGGCTTCTCATTGCAGTGGCTTTTCTTGTTGCAGAGCACGGGCTCTAGGCGCACAGGTTTCAGTAGTTGTGGCTCGCGGACCGTAGAGCGCAAGCTCAGTAGTTGTGGCGCACGGGCTTAGTTGCTCTGCGGCATGTGAGATATTCCCGGATCAGGGATCAAACCTGTGTCCCCTGCATTGGCAGGCGGATTGTTAACCACTGTGCCATCAGGGAAGCCCTCTAGTCTTTCTTTTTCCCTATAGGTTTTCTGTTTGGGGTGTCATTCTTAGAAATGTCTTTCTCTCCACAAGATGACAAAACTTTCCACTCATATAATCTAGTACTTTTATGGTTTTGTCCCCACCTCTTAAAAATGTGGTTAAATGTACTAACATGAAATTTACCATTTTAGCCATTTTTAAGCGTATGGTTCTGTGACATTCAGTACGTTGACATTTCTGTGCAACCATCACCACGATCATCTCCAGAACTTTTACATCTTTCTCAACTGAACGCTGTACCCGTTAAATGAGAGCTCTCTATTCTCTCTCCCCCAGCCCTTGGCAACTGTCATTCTACTTTCTGTTTCTAGGAACTTGAATTTGACTACTCATAAGTGGAATCATACCGTTCTTGTCCTTTGTGACTGGCTTATTTTTTTTTTTTCTTTCTTTTTGCGGTATGTGGGCCTCTCACTGTTGTGGCCTCTCCCGTTGCGGAGCACAGGCTCCGGATGCGCAGGCCCAGCGGCCATGGCTCACGGGCCCAGCCGCTCCGCGGCATATGGGATCCTCCCAGACCGGGGCACGAACCCGTATCCCCTGCATCGGCAGGCGGACTCTCAACCACTGCGCCACCAGGGAGGCCCCATGACTGGCTTATTTTACTTAGCATAATGTCTTCAAGGTTCATTCACGTTGTAGTATGTGTCAGAATTTCCTTCCTTTTGAAGGCTGAATAATATTCCATTCTATTATATACCAACTTTTATTTATCCATTCATCCATTGATAGGCAGTTGGGTTGTTTCTACCTTTTGCTATTGTGAATAATGCAATGAACATTGGTGCACAAATTTCTGTTCAAGGTCCTGCTTTCAGTTCTTTTCAGTATATACCCAGATGTGGTGTTCTTCCCCTTTAAGTGTGAAATCCATCTGAATATAAAGGCTGGTACTGAGGTAGGATGAGGTGGAAACCCACCTTTGTTTTACTAAAAGGCTGACTAACCAGTCTGTGTCTCGACTGACTTTACGGAATAATTTTTTACCACTGTTTTGAAATGCCACCTGCAATGTCCGCTCTGCTTGACCAGCACAGTGACTCAGTCCAGTGGGACACTCAGTCACAAGACCAATAGGCCACACCTGGCATCAGCCTCATTTACATCTATAGGAGGACACAGGACAGGAATTACAGCATGTCAGCAGAACAGCATCAGATGTGTCATCACCAGGGGTCCTTACAGAGTCCAGGAACTAGACTTTTGGCCTCCAAGGAGCAGCACAGGTGTAATGGAACAAAGCCACACAAGAACCAAGACCACCATAGGAACCAATATTGTTTGTAAAAGCTCATGAACATCACTTCCAGGGCCCTGCATGGAAGTGTGCACTCACTCACAGGGTGAACCTCATAGTGAAGCCCCAGGGCCCTGCTTCCCACCAGGCGTTAAAAGCCTCCCAGACTAGGTGCAATTTACTCATTAGGGGGTCATTTTTACTATAAGCAATGCTGCCTGGTAATACAGCTGACACCCTACCCTATTAGGTTTCCAGGCAAATAATGCTGGGAGAAAGTGAATCCAAGGTCTTTTCCTTTTGGAAAAGGAGAAAGGGTTTTGTTAACTCTTTATTCCCACTATCTTAATTACATAGCAAATTCAAATGGTGACTATTTCTGGACTTTCTGTTTTGTTCCATTGAACTGTTAGTTTCCGAGCCAGTACCAAATTATTTTAATGATTATAACTTTACAACACATTTAATTTCTTTTTTTTGAACTTAATTTTTATTTTATATTGGGGTATAGTTGATGTACAATGCTGTGTTAGTTTCAGGTGTGCAGCAAAGTGATTCAGTTATACATATACATATATCCATTCTTTTTTAGATTCTTTTCCTGTATAGGTTATTACAGAATACTGAGTAGAGTTCCCTGTGCTTTTCAGTAGGTCCTTGTTGATTATTTTATATATAGTAGTGTGTATATGTTAATCCCAACTTTCTAAATTATCTCCCCCCTCCACATGTCCCCTTTGGTAATCATAAGTTGGTTTTCAAAGTCTGTGAGTCTGTTTCTGTTTTGTAAATAAGTTCATTTGTATCATCTTTTTAGATTCCACATATAAGTGACATCATATGATATTTGTCTTTCTCTGTCTGACTTACTTCACTTAGTATAATAATCTCCAGGTCCATCCATGTTGCTTCAAATGGCATTATTTCATCCTTTTTTATGCCTGAGTAATATTCCACTGTTGTATATATGTACCACATCTTTATCCATTCCTCTGTCGATGGACATTTAGGTTGCTTCCATGTCTTGGGTCTTGTAAATAGTGCTGCAATGAACATTGGGGTACACGTATTTTTTCAAATTATGGTTTTCTCTGGATATCTGCCCAGGAGTGGGATTGCTGGATCATATGGTAGTTCTGTTTTTAGTTTTTTAAAGAACCTCCATATTGTTCTCCATAGTGGTTGTACCAATTTACCTTCCCACTCACAGTGTAGGAAGGTTCCCTTTCTCCACACCCTCTCCAGCATTTATTGTTTGTAGACTTTTTGATGATGGCCATTCTGACCAAAGTGAGCTGATACCTCATTGTAGTTTTGATTTGCATTTCTCTAATAATTAGTGATGTTAAGCAAATTTTCATGTGCTTTTTGGCCATCTGTATGTCTTCTGTTTTATTCCACTGAACTGTTTGTCTATTTCTGAGCCCGTACCAAATTATTTTAATATTTATAACTTCATAACACATTTATTTTCTCTTTAAAAATGGCTTATTTAGTGAAAGTATAATATACTTAGGGAAAAGGGCTCAGATCATAAGTGTAGGGGCCAGTGAATTATTTCAAAGTGAACACAACCATGAAATCACCACCCAAATCAAATAGAATGTGACCAGCTCCCCTACAGGCCACCTATACTCATTGCTGGTCAGAATGTGCGGTTTGAACTGTGTCAGTCTAATTAAGGTGGAACTACATTTTCCAGAATTCCTTTCTCTGAGTGGTTCCATGTTAAGGTTGGCTTGGGGAGTTTGTGTGTGTCTATGTGTGTGTGTGTTTGTGTGTGTGTGTATAAAATTTATGTTTGTGCAGTTGACTGCTCCCCCTAACCCCACCCCACTGCATTAGAAAATCCATGTGCTGCTATTTCTGCCTCAAAGACAAAGGAATTGATAGATGCCTCACTCAAGGGCAGGAAGGTAAAACCGTTGGTATAGAATCAGTACTCAAATCCTAGTTTTTTTGATTCTACATATTGTGATCTCTAATTGAACACAGACTTTTCCCCACACTTAGTTAATTTAAGGTTTTGTAAAATGAAAATACAAGTGCTATATTTATTGAAAAAATTTGCATGCAAATGGACCTGTGCAGTTCAAACCCATATTGTTTAAGGATCACCTATGTGTATATATACATACATACATATATATGTATATATAATTTTATATAATATATTTTATAAACATATATTTATAGATAAATAAAGTGAAATCTGTATTTTTATATATATTTGCTCTTGTTAAAAACTCAATTCCTATTTTCTTGAGTATTTTTATCTTCAGTGGATGTTGATTTTTATTGAAGGCTTTTTCAGCATCTATGAAAATAATTATGATTTTTCCCATAGATTTTTAATATTTTTCCCTTTTGGTTTTTAATATGGTATATGATATTAACAGATATCCTAATATTGAACCAACCTTGCATTCCTGGAATACATCCCACTTGGTTATAGTATATTACTTTCTTGGTATGGTGTTGAATTCTGTTTGCGGATTCTTTAGTATTTTTGCATGAATATTCATGAGTGATATTGCTCTGTAGTTTTTTTTTTTATCATCTTTATCAGGTTTAGGTATCAATGTTATACTTGCCTTAAAAAAGGTATTAGGAGGCCTCCCTGGTGGCGCAAGTGGTTGAGAGTACGCCTGCCAATGCAGGGGATACGGGTTCGTGCCCCGGTCTGGGAGGATCCCATATGCCGCGGAGCGGCTGGGCCCGTGAGCCATGGCCGCTGAGCCTGTGCGTCCGGAGCCTGCGCGTCCGGAGCCTGTGCTCCGCAGCGGGGGAGGCCACAACAGTGAGAGGCCCGCATACTGCCAAAAAAAAAAAAAAAGAAAAAGGTATTAGGAAGTTTTCCTTCATTTTAATGCTCTGGAATAATGATGAAGCATTTGAGTACCAGTCTTTGAAGCTTTGGTAGAATTCCACATTTATGTTAGGTAATTTCTTAATAACTTTCTCTGTTTCTTCTACAGAAATTCGTCTGTTTAAGCTTTCTATAATTAAGGGCATCAATTTTTTTTTTTTTTCTGTCGTACGCGGGCCTCTCACTGTTGTGGCCTCTCCTGTTGCGGAGCACAGGCTCTGGACGCGCAGGCCCAGCGGCCATGGCTCACGGGCCTAGCCGCTCCGCGGCATGTGGGATCTTCCCAGACCGGGGCACGAACCCGTGTCCCCTGCATCGGCAGGCGGACTCTCAACCACTGTGCCACCAGGGAAGCCCAAGGGCATCAATTTTGATCAGCTGTATTTCCCTAGGAAATTATCCCTTTCATCTAAGTTTTCAAATTTATTTGCAGCAAGATGTGCAAACTAGTCTCTCATGACTTAAAATTTCTTCTGTTTCAATGGTTATTTCTACCTTGTCATTTTTCAGTAGTTATGCTTTTTCCCTTTTTAATGATCAAATTAACTAGTGGTTTTGTCTATTTTGTTAATTTTTTAAAATAGGATTTTAATTTATTTACTAGATCTATTTTTAAATTCTCTATCATCAATTTCTGCTTTTATCTTTATTATTCCCTTCTTTGTATCTTCTTTTGGTTTACTTTTTTCTTTCACTAGTTTCTATGAGCTTGAAACTTGATTTATTGGTTTTCAGTTTTTCATTTTTATTGATAAAAATGTTTAGTGCTATGAATTCTGATCACTGCTAATATTTTGGTAAGAATTTTTGCATCTCTATTCATCAGGGATATTGGCTTGTAGTTTTATGGTATCCTTGTCTAGTTTGGTATCAGGGTAATGCTGGACTCGTCAAATGAGTTTTGGAAGTGTGCCTTCCTCTTGTATTTTTTGGGAGAGTTTGACAAGGATTGGTATTAATTATTCTTTGAATGTTTGGTAGAATTCACCAGTGAGGCCATCTGGTCCTGGACTTTATTTTGTTGGGAGGTTTTTGATTACTGATTCAATCTCCTTATTTCTCTTCAGTATATTCAGATTTTCTATTTTTCATGATTCAGTCTCAAGGGTTGTATATTTCTAAGAATTTATTTCTTCTAGGTTGTCAAATTTGTTGGTGTGTAATTCTTCATAGTAGTCTGTTATGATCTTTTGTATTTCTGTGGTATCTCTCTTTTTTTCTTGGTGGGTCTAGCTTAAAATTTGTCAGTGTTGTTTATCTTTTCAAAGAACCATCTCTTAGTTTCATTAATCTTTTATGCTGTCTTTTTAGTCTCTATTTCATTCATTTCTGCTCTATTCTTTATTTCTTTCCTTCTACTAACTTGGGCTTCATTTTTTTCTTTTCCTAATTTCTTGAGGTGTAGTGTTAGGTTGTTTGTTTGTGATTTTTCTCATGTCTTGAGGTAGGTGTTTATTGCTATAAACATCCTTCTTAGAACTGCTTTTGCTGTATTCCATAAATTTTGGTGTGTTTTATTCCCATTTTCATTTGTCTTAGGTTTTTTATTTCTCTTGTGATTCCTTCTTTGACCCACTGGTTGTTCCATAGCATGTTGTTTATTCTCCACATATATGTGAGCTTTCCAGTTTTCTTCTTGTAATTAATTTCTACTTTTATACCATTGTTGTTAGAAAAGATGCGTGATATGATTTCAGTCTTCTTAAATTTATTAAGACTTGTTTTGTGGCCTAACATATGATCTATCCTAGAGAGTATTCCAAGCGCACTTGAGAAGAATGTGTATTCTGCTGCTTTTGGATGGAATGTTTTGTGTGTATCTGTTAAGTCTGTTTGATCTAATGTGTCATTTAAGGTCTATGTTTCCTTATTGATTTTTTGTCTGGATGATCTATACATTGATGTAAGTGAAGTATTGTAGTCCCCTACTATTATTGTATTGCTGTCTATTTCTCCTTCTTTTTAGCCTGTTAATATTTGCTGTATATATTTAGGTGGCTGTTATGTTGGGAACGTAAATATTTACACCTGGTATATCCTTTTGCTGGACTGACCCCTTTATCATTATCTCCTTCTTTGTCTCTTATTACAGTCTTTGTTTTAAAGACTATAATATTTTGTCTGATAAGTATAGGTAACTCAGCTTTCTTTTCGTTTCTGTTGCATGGAATATCTTTTTTTATCCCTTCACTTTCAGTCTGTGTTCTTACAGATGGAGTGTCTTGTGAACAGCATAGATGGGTCTTAGTTTTTATGTGTGTTTTTTAATGCATTTAGCCACTCTTTGTCTTTTGATTGGAAAATTTAGTTCATTTACATTTAAAGTAATTATTGATAGGTATGTATTTATTGCCATTTTGTTAATTGTTTTCTGGCTGTTTTGTACTTCTTCTCTGTTCCTTTCTTCTCTTGATCTCTTCCTTTGTGGATTGGTGACTTCCTTTAGTGGTATACTTAGATTCCTTTCTCATTATCTTTTGTGTATCTACCATAGGTTTTTGCTTTGTGGCTACCATGAGGCTTATATATAACAACTTATAACAGTCAATAAGTTGATAATAAGTTTGAACATATTTTGAAGTTCTACCTTTTTATGCACCCCCAACATTTTATATTTTTGATGTCACATTTTACATCTTTTAATCTTATGTATCCCTTAACTAATTATTATAGTTATTTTTACTACTTTTTTCTTTTTAGTTTTATAAGTGAATGATCCACTATATTTACCAGTGAGATTTATACTTTCATATGTTTTTCTGTTACTAATTAGTGCCCTTCCTTTTCAGCTTAAAGAAATCCCTTTAACATTTCTTTTAAGGCTGGCTTCATGGTAATGTTTCCCTTTAGTTTTTGCTTGCTTGGAAAACTCTTCATCTCTCCTTCAATTCTGAATAATAATTTTTCCAGGTAGAGTATTCTTGGTTGGAACATTTTTTTTCTTTTAGCACTTTAAATATATTGTGTCACTACCTTCTAGCCTGTGAAGTTTCTGCTGAAAAATCTGTTCAGAGTCTTATGGGAGGGTTCCCTTGTATGTAACAAACTATTTTTCTCTTGCTGTTTTTAAGATTTTTTCATTGTCTTTCAGTTTTGAAATTTTAATTGTAATGTGTTTCAGTGTGGATCTCTTTGGGTTCATCTTTTTTGGAACTCCCTAGACTTTCTGGATCTGGATGTCTATTTCCTTTCCCATGTTAGGGAAGTTTTAAGCCATTATTTCTGCAAATAAGTTTCCTGCCCTTTTCTCTCTCTGTTCTCCTTCTGGGACCCCTTTAATGTGAATGTTAATATGCTTGATGTCCCATAGTCGCTTAGGGCATCTTAACTTTTTTCATTCTTTTTCTTTTTGCTGCTCTGATTGGGTGAGTTCCACTGCCTGGCCTTTGAGTTGATTGATCCTTTCTTCTGCTTCATCTACTCTGCTGTTGAAACCCTTTAGTATATTTTTCATTTCTGTTACTGTGTTCTTCAGTTCTGTGACTTCTATTTGGTACTTTCTTATATTTTTCATTTCTTTATTAAAGTTCTCACTAGGTTCATCCATTGTTCTCCCCAGTTTGGTGAGCATTTTTATGACCATTATTGAACTCTTTATCAGCTAAATTACTTATCTCTGTTTCATAGGTTTTATCTTCTTCCTTTATTTGGAACATATTCCTCAATTTCTTCATTTTACATGACTCTTTGTTGGTTTCTATATAGTAGACGAAACAACTACCTCTCTGTCTTGAAGGAGTGACCTTGTGTAGGAGATGAACCTTATCATTCAGCCCTGCCCCAGCTCTTCGTTGTCTCTCAATCCTTTGTGACTGTCCACACGGCCTATTTTATTTTTAATAGTTCCCAGTAGTTGAGGGTGTGCCAAGACCTGTCAGTGTTCCACAGAGGGGTATTTCAGTCAGCACCTTGATTCAGGCAGATTTAGAAGCCAGACCTTCAGGCAGCAGCTTTTAAAGCATGCAAATATATACAGTCCTATGGAACTGCAGGCATAAGTCCTGCTGGCCCCTAGAGCCAGGTGATCTGGAGGTGTTCCCTGGGCAACAGCTGCAAAAACCAAGGCTCCAGAGGAGTGTATAAGTTGCTTTTCTGGGAGTAAGGCAGAGGGAGAGAGTGTAGATGGTGTCCTCTTGCCCATATTTCTTGAGAGCACCTCCACATGCCTCTAAATGCATGCTATACCTGAATCCTGTCCCTTAGGCCAAAGCTCCAGGATAAGTAAATACCTCTTTCACAGAAAGACCGAAGGTGTGTTTCAGGCTTCTGTCTGTGCAGTGCCCTGGGGGTGGCAGTCTGCCAAGAATTCTCTCTTCTATAGTTACAGTCCTGTGGAACCCAGGAAGGTGAGCCCCTGTGGCTACCAGAGCCAGGTGATAAAGGGATGTTTCCTGGGTGGCAGCCACAGAAACCAGGGCACCAGAGGTAAAAACTGGGGCGCTAGACATGTGTAAGAGCTCCCGCCCAAGCAATACTGGCATTCTGGAGTGCCAGTACCTGCTCTGGAGGGAGAGCATGAAGGCTGTGCCTGCCCTCTGCAGTCTCTAGAAAGGTTTACAGTCAGCCCTTGGTGTGTTTTAAATTAGAAGCCTTGCCCCTATGCTGCATCAGTGATGCTAAACTTTTAGGCCTCTTTCATAAGAAGACTGAGCTCCTGGCTCTCCTGAGCTCCTTGCCTCTTGCTGTGCCCTAAGGGTGGTAGATGTTTAAGAATTCTTTCTCCTGGCTATAGTTCTGTGGGACCCATAGTGTAAGCCACCAGAGTCAGAAAATGTAGAGGTGTTCCCTGGTGGCAGCTGCAAAAATTGGGGCACCAAACAAGTGTATAAGCTCCTTTCTGGAATATACCAGCAAGCTGGAGTGAAGCAGGGGGAGAGCACAAAGATTGTGCCCACCAGCCTCTCTTACCCAAGATCACCTCCTAGAAGCGTGCCAGACCAGTAAAGCCTGCCGCTCAGGTCAGAGCTATTGGACGAGCAAATAGGCCTCTTTCTCAGAAACTCTGTGATACGTATGTTTTAGTAGGCTATCTTTGCAGTGCCCTGGGGGTAGTAGTCTGCCAAGAACTGTCTCTGATTGTGACAGTCCTCTGGCACCCAGGAATGTAAGCCCCCAGGCCTCCAGAGCCAAGTGATCAAGGGGCATCCTGTGGGCGGCACCCACAAAAACCAGGCACCAGATGCATATAAAACCTCCCCTCTGGGAGATGCTGACACTCTGGAGCACAGTAGAGAGAGAGCACAAAGATGGAGCCCACCCCAAGCAGAGAAAACAAAGGTCTAGAGTGGGGAAAAGAGATGGCAACTCTAGGTTTAGCAAAATTAAAGTTTTAGTGAGGATGGCACTCCCTGGTTGGAGGGTGGAGATGACACCTGCCAAGGGGTGAGAGAAAAAGGCACCCACTGGCTTTAGCAATGCAGAGGGAGAGTGTGAAAATGGTGCCCACCATCCTCCATCCCTGGAGAGTATTGCAGCGCATCCCACCCTTCTGGTGGATGCTTTAAGATTAGCAGTTGAATCTCTTTCTTGTAAAGTCGAAGTGCTTTTCTAATGGCTGCTTCTGTGCTGGGCCCCATGGTGAGTTCATGCAAGCCCTTCAAGGGCCATTTCTCAGATTGCTGCAGCCCTTTGGGTCTCATGGACATGAGCCCTGTTGGATTTCAAAGCCAGATGTTTTGGAGGCTTGTCTCTCATGTGCAAATCTTAAAAGTTGGGGTGCCTTTTTTGGGGTACAAACCCTTCACTCCTCAGGGAGCAGCTCTGGGTTTATGTTTCCTCCTGATTGTGGGTTGCCATGCCAGGGATGGGGTTTGTGATGAAATTGGATCTCAGCCTCTCCTACCACTTTGATGTGGCCTTTTGCTCATTTTCCCCATGTAGAGATGCTCAGCTAGTTTTCAGAGGAAATTGTCCCATATATAGCTGTAGATTCAGTGTGTCCGTAGGAGGAGGTGGGTCCAGAATCTTCCTACATCATCGTCTTGAACTGCCTCCCTTGCTTGTACTTTTTAAAAAGCTGTTAGTCCAGTTTCCTTATTTAACCTTTGGCTATCTGGTTTATCAAGGTTTTTTTTATCCTTTAATGCCCTCCTGTGGCCTATATAACATTATTCTATTTTTGTATTTCCTTCTTCTTTTTGCCATTTTTGTAGTTGCATTTCTGCTTTGTCATAATATGTAACATTTGTACATCAGTTTTCCATTGTCATTCTGACCTTTGCTTCATATATTGCTTTATATATTTTTAAATGCTCACACCATCAGTCCTTTGCCTGAAATTTTCCCAGTTATCACTTGGTTGGATGAGGCTCATCCTTAATACAGAGGTTGTTCAAATAAGGCCCACAGGCAAATATGGCCCATAGCCCATTTTTATATGGCTTGTGAGCTAAGAATTTTTCTCCTTATTTTTAAAGGATTGTATAAAACACACACACACAAACCAAAAAATAATGAGTGACAGAAACCATATATGACCCTCAAAGCCCATAATATCTACCATCAGGCCCTTTACAGAGAAAGTTTGCTGACCTCTGCTATTGCAAATTCCTTAAGAAGGGCTGATGGGTACAGAATTCTCTAAGTTTTTATATGTTTCTAACCAATTTTCTTAGTCTTGCTATTTGAAGGACAATGTATCTGGATATAAAATCCTTGGTTCACACACATTCTTTGAGTTTTTTTTTTTAACACATTCTTAGAGTTTTAAAAAAATGCTACTTGTATTAACTTCTTTATTGCTGCTACCTTAAACCCTTAAAATAATACACACTTATTATTTCATAGTTTCTGTGCATCAGGAATACAGACACAGCGAGGCTAGAGTCTCACTCAGGGTTTCATAGGCTGAAAGCAAGGTATCAGCAAGGCTGTGCTTCTCTCTGGAGGTCTAGGGAAGAATTTGCTTTGAAGCTCAACCTGGTTGTTGGCAAAATTGTTTTTTTTTGCAGTTTTAGGACTGAGGTCAACATTTCCTTGCTGGTTTTCAACCGGGGGCTGTTCTCAGCTCCTAGAGGACACCTGCATTCTTTGCCATGTGGCCTTCTCCATCTTCAAGGCAGCAAGGGCACGTGAAATCTTGTGCTTCAAATCTCTGACTTCCCCTTCTGTAACCAGGTGGGGAAAACAGTTTTTAAAAGACTCACGTGATTAGACCAGGATACTCTTCCTTTCTTAAAGTCAGTTGTAACATATAATTGAATCATGAGTAAAATCACCATTTTCACAGTCCCAGGGATGGTGTAGGCATGCATATCAGAGTGTAGGGAATCTCAGGGCCTTAGAATTCTGCCTACCACACTGCTGCGCTGTTGCTTTGCTTGGTGTGTTGGTTTTTAAATGTCTATTGCCAGTTTCTTTTGCCTTTTAAGTTATTTGATCTTTTTGCCTGTAGACTTTGATAACGTTTTGTCTTTGAAATCTAATAGTTTTATTAGAATATGTCTCAAAGTTGATCAGTTTTCCCAGGGTACCCACAGCATCCTTATAATGTAGATTCAGATATACATTTTTTTTTCTAGTTTTGGAAAGTGTGCTTGGGCTGTAGGTTAAAATATTACTTCTATTCTACTGTTTTTTCTTCCTCAGGGCCTCCAATAACACAATTATTATTCCTTCTTTGCCTATTTTCCATTCCATTTACATTTTCTCTGAACTTCTTTATACAATTTTCATTTTCTTGGTTGTTTTCCTGCCTTTCTTCAATGACTGTTATTTTCATCTGAATCTGTTCTCCCTTGAGCATCTTGTAACTTATTCCTCATTTCTGAGACAATTTTGTCTTTTCCTTCCATTTCTTTCCTGAGTTTAAACAACTCTCCTTTTACTTCTGATTTTTGTCCATTTCTGGTCTCAGTTTTTGAATTTGTTTCCCAGTGGTTTATCGTGTCCTCAAAAGTTTGTCTGAAATACATTTGTTTGGAATGTTCACTTTTCGTGTCCTCCTCCATGAATGCCTATTGGAAATTTTCCTCAGTTGAAATATAGGGAATTTCACTTCCTGACTTTCTGCAGTAGCTCTGTACGGACTTAACTTTCCTCTTGTTCACAGGTGTGATATTTTATGCTTGTCTTTTTTCTTACTGGCCCTAAAATTTTCCTTTTTTCTCTTTCCCCTTAACACTTTCGAAAGAGGGCTTCTCCCTTTTGCCTTTTTTACTCCTCCAGAATCTATGCATTTTGATGACTGCCCCCTTAAATCATGCCTGTACCTTTTAAATCATGTATGTACTTTGAAGTCCCTTTCCTGTAGTTCATGCTCTGATCTGCCTGGACACTTTTTAGTATTTCCAGATTTAGGGTGCATTTAGTCTTTGTGGTGGCGGTTCCAGATCAACCTTAGACTCCTTCCTTAGTTTCCTTTTTTTGTCTTCACTGCAGTTATTTTGGTCTACCTTTGTCTGCCACAGAGCCTTTTATTGAGGGAGGTGGGGCAGAAGTGGGAGAGAGCCATGCATGGGGATTTGGTGATTTTTTTTTCTCCTCATTTTACTTAATTATTTTGAAGATTTGACATTATCTGCCTTCGAGTTACACAGAGTATGGTTTTGTGTAGAATTTACTTTTTCTTTCTTGTTTCATATTGCTTGTGAAGGGAATATTAGGAGGCAGACAGCTAAGTAGCTGCCATGTCTTTAGTTACCTGAAAGCCCCTATACATAGGTTACTAATGAAATAGTTTTAAAAGCTTCGGGAAGAACTTGACAGCTTGTGGCTGTCCATTAGTGCTCTGGAGGAAAACGAGTGTCAGTATGAGGACCCTATCCGCTACTCAAAGCTTTCTGGCTGCAGTGTAAATGAAGTTCACTAGTGACCTTGGTGTATTTTCTCCACTTACAAACTTTTGACATCTATGGTTTTGATCTGGTCCACCTCCATTTCCCCTTTCTTCTGGAAATATCACTTAGATTTCCTTTGGGGACCACCCTCAGTGAGATGGACATATCTCACATAGAGACCTAACCCTCACCCTCACCCTCACCCTCAGTGAGATGGACATATCTCACATAGAGACCTAACCAGTCAGTATACAATTCATCTTTCAAGTCACAGTGATTGGTTGAGGGTGGCATTGAACCAATCCTTCCAATGAGACTCAATCCTGATCTCTTATTAGAACTATATAAGAAAAGAAAAACACTCTGCTGGGGCTGGTAATCAGGAAATATTCCAGTCTGTTTTAGTCTTCTATGTATTGTTCATCGTTTCTGACCATTTAGAAAAGGGATTACATTAGCAAATGGTTTACAGAGTCCCTATTGCCCAAGGAAATCCAAGGTGGAGAAAACATTATAGTGTGGTGCCACCATAGAGCCATCTCACTCAATGCAGTGAGAGATCATCAGAGATAAAAGCCCAGAATAAACACTCTTGAGAAGAGAGATGTCAAATATTATCAAATAGTCAAATTTCTTAGAAAATCTCCTCTTTTTTCGAAAGTATTCTGGGGTAGACCCCACAGCTGAAGTAAAGGAGGACTAGTCCTCCCCTTTTTTTTTTAACAGGCTCAAATATAAACTAGGGAACTTATTAAGAAAAAAATTGAAATGTGAAACTATTTTTAGAAAATATATAATATGTGGCCAGATGTTTTTAGAGAGGCTTAGAGAGTAAACAAGCTATGGCTCTCTAGATAAAAATTGACCCCTGAGATAAAAACTAGACCAAAAGGTCTTCTGTTAAGAATTGGAAGCCTGTAGGTAAAGAAGCCAGGAGAATAGTGCAAGTGAAAGGAGCACTGAAATAACAATTGTTCAATTCTGGCTAAGAAGCTGAAGGACAATCCAAAATCTGTCTAATCATGGCCGCTCTGAGGGAGACCTGAGCCCACAACAGTTCCTTGTCCTTCCTCTAAACTACCAAGTGGAACAATATAGCATTCTTGTTGATATTAGTGTTCTCTACCCTTAATCCTGCTACTCTGGAACATCAGATCCTCAGAGGAGTTTTGAGGTTGTCTAAAAAGCAAAATGACTTACAGTGAGAGAGAGAGAGAGAATTTTGTCTTAATGTAAAAATGACTGACATGATAAAAGATGATGAAGAATTTGAAAATGTAATCATAGAAGCTTGAGAAGAAATAAACTTGATTTGATTTGGTCTACTAGAACCGCTCTGAAAACTGAGAATTTACAACAATTCTAAGTCTCAACCCATACCTGATACTTTGGGATCTCTGCTGGAGAAATATTCCTTTCTTCTTTGTGGCACCTACAGAGTTAATAGGCAGGATCTACTTCCAGAGAAAATATACTGCAGCCCTTTCATATTATCAAATTATAGCTGATGTGACATTAGATTACCTACACTAGCCTAAAGAAATGACTCAAGGAATTACCAAAGATACTTATATGTGGAATCCCCCCAAAAAAGGTCAAACTCATAGAAACAGAGATTAGAAAAGTGATTTCCAGGGGTTGGGAGGTAGAGGAAATAGGAAGCAGTTGGGAAAAGGGTACAAACTTTCAGTTATAAGATAACGTATAACATGATGATTGTGGTTGAAAATACTGTCTTGTATAACTAAAATTTACTAACAGAGTAGAAATTAAATGCTGTCACCAAATTTTTTTTTAAAAAGATGTGAGGTGATGGATGTGTTAATTAGCAAGTTGAGAAGAATCTTTCACAGTGAATATCAAATTATTACAATGTATACTTTAAATATCTTATAATTTAATGTCAGTTATACCTCAATAAAGCTGACCAAAAAATTACCAAAGAAATAGCTATGGTCTCAGAATCCCCAAGGATAAAAGACTTTACAGACAGGCTAACTGGAACAAAGTCAATTAGAGTTCAGATTGATTCTTCCTAGATTTTCATAAATCTCTTTTTGTACTGACATGAAATGGTTAGGCCGTGCTCTAGGGGTGTTAGAAACATGGCACTGCCTGTCCCTTAAATCAGTAGAAGCCATGGCTTAGTCTCCTTGCTTCAGAACAATTACAGTCTTCAAGAAATTAGTCAAAGCATCTTCAGGTCTTGTGTTAGTCTCACCTTTAAATCTGATGTTACCACAGGCAGTAAATCTCTATTGCTAAAGGAAATCTCTCATCATTTTTCTACTAGTTAACTAAATAATTATAAACTATTGCCACTTTCTTTTTCTCATATTACCATCTACTGATATAATATTCTTTGAATATATAGAATAGTTACAATAATTGTTTTAATGTCCTTGTCTGTCAACTCTAATGTTTGTGTTAGTTCTGGGTCAATTTTGATTTTCTCATTATGGGCCCTATTTTCCTGCTTCTTTGCATGCCTGATAATTTTGCCAGAAATCGTGATTCTACCTTGATGGGTACCATATTTTTTTGTATCCTTCTAAATATTCTTAAGCTCTGTTTTGGAACACAGTTACTTGGAAATGGGTCACTTGGGGCCATGCTGTTAGGCCGTGTTAGGAGCAGAGCTGTGTTGACTCCAGGGCTCACTATCCACTACCACTGAGGCCAGGCCCTGTTGGATACTACCCAGTGCCCGGAAATCACCAGGTTGCCAATTCTGGCTGGTGAGAACTGGTACTGCATGCACGCACGTGTGCGTGCACGTGCATGCTGGGCACTGTCACTTCTAACCCTTTTGGATGGCCTTTTCTCCAGCCTTAGGTAGATTCCCCAAAGGCATGTGCTGCCCAGTACTCAGCTCAGTACTCAGAGAGGACCTTGTGGGCGTCTCTGACGTGCTCCCTCTGTGCGGCTCTCTCCTCTCCCATCCTCTGTCCTGGAACGCTTGCAGCCTGTGTCTCCCTGGACTCTCAATTCTCATTCCTTAACCCAGGGAACCCATCCTGATTTCCACTCCTTGCATCACAGCCTGAACTCCCTCAAGGCTGTAAGTCGTCGAGGCAACAACAGGGCCCACCTCACTTGTTCCCTTTCTTTCAGGGATGAGAGTGCTTTGTTGCTTGATGTCCAGTCTCTTAAAAACCATTGTTTCATATTTTGTCTGTTTTTTTGTTATTTCAAATGAAAGTAGAGGGTCACAATAGAAGCTAGTATATATGATAGACACTCTAAACGTACTATAGAAACACTTCTAAAGTATCATAGAAATGCTTTAACAAATCATCACACTAAATAGGCTGTTTTAACTATCATCTTGACTAGAAATGATCACCAGTCTAACTCTGTAATTCTCCTCTTGTTCTGGATGAGGATATTAATATTCTTGGCATGTGACTCACGACAACACTCATTTGCAACCCATTAAGATTGATCATCTCTCCTGTGCAGCAATTGGGATCTTTGTTCCTATGCATATTTCAGGACCAAGGTTTTCAGTGCCACCCCAGGACCAGGTTAATTGTTCTCTGGGGCTCTTAGTTAGGCTGTTTCAAGATTCTGACTCCCCAATACCATCAAATTGACAATACCTCCTTACCTCCAAAGGGATAAATACTATAGGAGTTAGACAACTTAAGGAGGCTTTTACCAGCCTGCCAATCAGTGAGTCCCTCACTCTTGAAAGTCAGACACAGAAATGGATGCCCTCCAGGAAACTTGCCTCTGAATGTCAATTAATCAACAATAGTCTCACTCAAGTACTACACATCTGCAGATGATGCCAACCCACTTAAACCTCTGAAACTCTTCCAGTGCTTGAACTCAATGCTTTCTCAAAACCCTATATAAGATCAGCAGTTTGCTCTGATCAGGGGGGCCACTGTCTGACTAACATCTCTCCCCTACCACAGTAAGCAATAAATTCAGTGGTGTTTTTTTATTTTTTAGTATTTTGTTCTATTTTTAAAATTTATTTATTTTGGGCTGCATTGGGTATTCGTTGCTGCGTGTGGCTTTCTCTAGTTGCAGAGAGCAGGGGCTACTCTTTGTTGCAGTGCGTGGGCTTCTCATTGTGGTGACTTCTCTTGTTGCGGAGCATGGGCTCTAGGTGCGCGGGCTGCAGTAGTTGCAGCATGCGGGCTCAGTAGTTGCAGCACGCAGGCCCTAGAGTGCAGGCTTCAGTAGTTGTGGCACATGGGCTTAGTTGCTCTGCGGCATGTGGGATCTTCCTGGACCAGGGATTGAACCTATGTCTCCTGCATTGGCAGGTGGATTCTTAAACACTGCACCACCAGGGAAGTCCCCAGCTGTGTTTTTTTTTTTTACATTAGATATTGAGTGGTGGGCTCATCAACCTCTGAGTCTTATATTTGATATTCTAATTTTATAATTGCTCATTTGATTTAGGTCCTAATACTATTATCAGCAGCTACCATTACTTGAGCATCAATTAAGCCAGGTATTATGCCAGCTGTTTACATACTTTAAATCTGGATTACTTAATCTGAAATGAGAAGATAAAGCTGAATTTATTGCTTACTATAGTAAGGGAGAGCTACATTGGTCAGGCATAATCTCCTGGAACAGAGTTGAATAAACTTCTTTGTAAATGTCCAAGGAACCTGCAAATACAACCTCTGAGATATCTTATATACGAACAGAGATATGGTCTTATAAAAGGTGTGCTAGTAATTACCCAGCATAGAAGGGTATATGTTTACTAGACAGTGGGAGAGTTTTTACCACTTTTCAGGTGATCGTATTTCCAGGGAGTATCTACTAGATGTTAGACCAGGACATTTCACTGAAATAAAGTATCATATCATTTAGTTGCCAAATCATCCAGTACCTCATTAAATGCTTTTTGATAAAATTTACTTAAAACAATAGCCAACAGCATCTCCTATCATACAACACATTAATATAAACTTACTGGGTGGAAAATGGGGAAAGGGACAAAAAAGATGGGGTGGTTCTGTATTGATATCAAAGAGTTCATAAAAGGATAAACTCAGGTCCAAAATCTTCAGTCCACATCAAAGACTTCATGTCCTGATGACGGTGGAAACAGCCCAGCCCTAGTTGCTGGGCTCAGGGAATCAGGGTGATGTAGCTGTTCTAAGTGAAGAAGCTCCTCTGTCAAGGACACCACCTTCTCTTTACTTCAGAATGACACTTCTTGGGCACAAGTCTAAGATTCTGTTTATTCTCCCATCAATGTAGAGCAGACTGATCGGATATGCTGCTGTGCCTTTTATCTTGGTCCTATTGGAAAGAAAACACACCCCAAAACTGTTAGAAACTAAATGCAGAGCTGAGGGCCTATTTTGTCTTTATGGATGTCATTTTTTTTTCAAGATAGGTGGTTCTAAACTAGACAGCTTGGGAGAGGTAGAACTTTTAAGAAAGAAATTCAGTTCATTGGTTTTCCAAACAGTAGTTTAAAGAAATCTACAGATTAGTGGAGAGTAGCTGGATGAAGAGAGAATTTGTGTAATTAGAAATCTGAGAAGGAACAAATCCAGAATTGCTTAAGACACACAAATATTCCACCTCTTTCCGCCACCTGTCTTCCCTCTGCAACGGGTTTTTGATCAGCTCAAGTTGTGGGTCATCGCATTTGCACTTAAACCAGAGCCAAGCTTCTTGCACTTTAGCTGTTACCTGCACATACAAATGTTCTCATTAAAATTTACAACAAAGGAACACTTAATCTTTTTGTGTATTAGTTCAAGAGACTCTTTTTTTTTTTTTTTTTTTTTTTTTTTTTTGCGGTACACGAGCCTCTCACTGTTGTGGCCTCTCCCGTTGCGGAGCACAGGCTCCGGACGCGCAGGCTCAGCGGCCATGGCTCACGGGCCCAGCTGCTCCGCAGCGTGTGGGATCTTCCCAGACCAGGGCGCGAACCCGTGTCCCCTGCATCAGCAGGCGGACTCTCAACCACTGCACCACCAGGGAAGCCCGAGACTCTTTCCTTTTACACTGTATAATTTAAAAGCTTAATTTCCCCCCACAATTAGCAAATGGGCTTCATATTAGTTAAACTGGAAGTTTTCTTCCCATAGTTGCCAGTTCAAGAGACTTTACCTAGATATTAAAAGACTCAAATTCTAACTGCATGGTCTTTGCAACCTGTTTGCATAATACATATCCTCCTATAGATGAGAGAATAATTTCTGAATATGGAGTTAAACAATGAATGCAAACCTGCTGATTTTCATGCATTTGTTAATATTTCCTGGATGTGAACTGAGGTGAGAGGGCTTGGGAGAAAGTTAAGATAGGAGTGAAAGTACAAGATGGCACTGAACATTCATGTGGTAGTTCAAACCACACTTTGAGTTCTGTTCTCTAAGACTAAACACTTCTCCAAAGTCCCTGAACTGTAAAGCCTAGATTTTCCTGCTGTGCTTTATAAAGGTAATAGAATGAATTAGTAAAAACACTGGGCCAGCTTAGTGTAAATGGTATTTTTTATTTCCTTTATCAAAATATTTTATACTTTAGTTCCTAAGCACAAACTTCCAAATGATCTGTTAGACTTGAAAACAGTCCCTCTAATAGTCTGCCTTTGAAGATTATCTAGAATCAGTATTCATTTACTTGACAAATATTTATTGAGTGCCTATATGTGCCTAGCACTTTTCTATGTATTTGGGATATTTTGTGATTTTGAAGGTAGAGCCAACAGGTTTTTATTATATATAAAGGTTGCTTCAAAATAGCTGTAGAACATATCCTCTAGAATAAAAAGTAAAATGACTGGTTTTCCCCCTTTGATTATTTATGTTTCATGGACAGCATTTTCATGTTTTGACGCTGAGGTCTCAGAGACGAGTGTATTTCTCTCTTGCTTGGGAGAAGGCAAGCTTGATGAGAGCAGGGGCTTCTTGTGGCTTCTTCACCCTGTAGCTCCATCACCTAGCACGGCACCAGCCATATAATAGGTCCTTTATAAATTTGTGCTACTATGTACTTGTCCTGTATTAACCAGGTCACAGTGTGAGTACAAAATAGTGAGATAAGAAAATAGAGCTCTGCTTGTCATTTAACTTTTAGAAAGCTACAAAGCTGAAGTATTTTCCAGGTCTGTTTGTGCATCCTGACGACAGACACACTCCCATCCACCCCCAAACCAAACCCCACTTTTCTCTTTATCGGAAGTGGAGGGAAAGATGCTTGAAATGACATTCATTGTACGTCATGTCTCCTCTTGTATGGTGAATGAGAATGGAGCCAACATTTATTGAAACTTACTCCAAGCCATCTATCAGAGTAACAGTGGTAGGTAATAACTTCCTGACTATTATAGAAGTGGTAACTGATGAGTCACAGAAAGTAAATGTAACTTCCTTAAGGGCCCAGTAAGCGTCACTGTTGGCAAACTCACAAGAGACGAGTCCATATTCCTTTTAATTAATTAATTAATTAATTAAAACATCTTTATTGGAGTATAATTGCTTTACAATGGTGTGTTAGGTTCTGCTTTATAACAAAGTGAATCCGTTATACATATACATATGTTCCCGTATCTCTTCCCTCTTACGTCTCCCTCCCTGCCACCCTCCCTATCCCACCCCTCTAGGTGGTCGCAAAGCACCGAGCTGATCTCCCTGTGCTATGCGGCTGCTTCCCACTAGCTATCTAGTTTACGTTTGGTAGTGTGTATATGTAAATGCCACTCTCTCACTTCGTCCCAGCTTACCCTTCCCCCTCCCTTTATCCTCAAGTCCATTCTCTAGTAGGTCTGTGTCTTTATTCCCGTCTTGCCCTTAGGTTCTTCATGACCTTTTTTGTTCTTTTTTTTTTTTTAGATTCCATATATATGTTAGCATACGGTATCTGATTTTCTCTTTCTGACTTACTTCACTCTTTATGACAGACTCTAGGTCCATTCACCTCAGTACAAATAACTCAATTTCGTTTACTTTTATGGCGAGTAATATTCCATTGTATATATGTGCCACATCTTTATCCATTCATCTGTTGATGGACACTTAGGTTGCTACATGTCCTGGCTATTGTAAATAGAGCTGCAGTGAACATTGTGGTACATGACTCTTTTTGAATTACGGTTTTCTCAGGGTATATGCCCAATAGTGGGATTGCTGGGTCGTAGGCTAGTTCTATTTTTAGTTTTTTAAGGAAACTCCATACTGTTCTCTATAGTGGCTGTATCAATTTACATTCCCACCAACAGTGCAAGAGGGTTCCCTTTTCTCCACACACTCTCCAGCATTTATTGTTTGTAGATTTTTTTTTTTTTTTTTTGCAGTACGCAGGCCTCTCACTGTTGTGGCCTCTCCCGTTGCGGAGCACAGGCTCTGGACGTGCAGGCTCAGCGGTCATGGCTCACGGGCCCAGATGCTCCGTGGCATGTGGGGTCTTCCCGGACCGGGGCATGAACCCGTGTCCCCTGTATCGGCAGGTGGACTCTCAACCACTGCGCCACCAGGGAAGCCCAATTGTTTGTAGATTTTTTGATGATGGCCATTCAGACTGGTGTGAGGTGATACCTCATTGTAGTTTTGACTTGCATTTCTCTAATGATTAGTGATGTTGAGCATCTTTTCATGTGTTTGTTCGCCATCTGTATCTCCTTAGGAGAAATGTCTCTTTAGGTCTTCTGCCCATTTTTGGATTGGGTTTTCTGTTTTTTGATATTGAGCTGCATGAGCTGCTTGTATATTTTGGAGATTAATCCTTTGTCAGTTGCTTCATTTGCAAATATTTTCTCCCATTCTGAGGGTGGTCTTTTCATCTTGTTTATGGTTTCCTTTGTTGTGCAAAAGATTTTAAGTTTCATTAGGTCCCATTTGTTTTTGTTTCTATTTCCATTTCTCTAGGAGGTGGGTCAAAAAGGATCTTGCTGTGATTTATGTCATAGAGTGTTCTGCCTATGTTTTCCTCTAAGAGTTTGATAGTGTCTGGCCTTACATTTAGATCTTTAATCCATTTTGAGTTTATTTTTGTGTATGGTGTTAGGGAGTGTTCTAATTTCATTCTTTTACATGAAGCTCTCCAGTTTTCCCAGCACCACTTATTGAAGAGGCTGTCTTTTATCCATTGTATATTCTTGCCTCCTTTATCAAAGATAAGGTGACCATACATGAGTGGATTTATCTCTGGGCCTCCTATCCTGTTCCATTGATCTATATTTCTGTTTTTGTGCCAGTACCATACTGTCTTGATAACTGTAGCTTTAAGTATAGTCTGAAGTCTGGGAGCCTGATTCCTCCAGCTCCGTCTTTCTTTCTAAAGATTGCTTTGGTTATTCGGGGTCTTTTGTGTTTCCATACAAATTGTGAAATTTGTAAGTTGCTTTGGGTAGTATAGTCATATTCACAAATGTTGATTCTTCCAATCCAAGAACATGGTATACCTCTCCATCCGTTTGTATCATCTTTAACTTCTTTCATCAGTGTCTTACAGTTTTCTGCATACAGGTCTTTTTTCTCCTTAGGTAGGTTTCTTCCTAGGTATTTTATTCTTTTTGTTGCAATGGTAAATGGGAGTGTTTCCTTAATTTCACTTTCAGATTTTTCATCATTAGTGTATAGGAATGCAAGAGATTTCTGTGCATTAATTTTGTATCCTGCTACACTACCAAATTCATTGATTAGCTCTAATAGTTTTCTGGTAGCATCTTTAGGATTCTCTATGTATAGTATCATGTCATCTGCAAACAGTGAAAGTTTTACTTCTTTTTTTTCTGATTTGCATTCCCTTTATTTCTTTTTCTTCTCTGATAGCTGTGGCTAAAACTTCCAAAACTATGCTGAATAATAGTGGTAAGAGTGGGCAACCTTGTCTTCTTCCTGATCTTAGAGGAAATGGTTTCAGTTTTTCATCATTGAGGACAATATGCCTACTTTCTGGAAGGTTTTTATCATAAATGGGTTTTGAATTTTGTCAAAAGCTTTCTCTGCATCTATTGAGATGGTCATATGGTTTTTCTCCTTCAGTTTGTTAATATGTTGTATCACATGATTGATTTGTGTATATTGAAGAATCCTTGCATTCCTGGGATAAACCCCACTTGATCATGGTGTATGATCCTTTTAATGTGCTGTAGGGATTCTGTTTGCTAGTATTTTGTTGAGGATTTTTGCATCTATGTTCATGAGCAATATTGGCCTGTAGTTTTCTTTCTTTGTGACATCTTTGTCTGGTTTTGATATCAGGGTGATGGTGGCCTCATAGAATGAGTTTGGGCGTGTTCCTCCCTCTGCTATATTTTGGAAGAATTTCAGAAGGATAGGTGTTAGCTCTTCTCTAAATGTTTGATAGAATTCACCTGTGAATCCATCTGGTCCTGGGCTTTTGTTTGTTGGAAGATTTTTATCACAGTTTCAATTTCAGTGCTTGTGATCGGACTGTTCATATTTTCTCTTTCTTCCTGGTTCAGTCTCGGAAGGTTGTACATTTCTAATAATTTGTCCATTTCTTCCAGGTTGTCCATTTCATTGGCATAGAGTTGCTTGTAGTAATCTCTCATGATCCTTTGTATTTCTGCAGTGTCAGTTGTTACTTCTCCTTTTTCATTTCTAATTCTATTGATTTGAGGCTTCTTTTTTTTTCTTGATGAGTCTGGCTAATGGTTTATCAATTTTGTTTATCTTCTCAAAGAACCAGCTTTTAGTTTTATTGATCTTTGCTATTGTTTCCTTCATTTCTTTTTCATTTGTTTCTGATCTTTATGATTTCTTTCCTTCTGCTAACTTTGGGGTTATTTTGTTCTTCCTTCTCTAATTGCTTTAGGTGTAAGGTTAAGTCGTTTATTTGAGATGTTTCTTGTTTCTTGAGGTAGGATTTTTTTGCTATAAACTTCCCTCTTAGCACTGCTTCTGCTGCATCCCATAGGTTTTGTGTCGCCGTTTTCATTGTCATTTGTTTCTAGGTATTTTTTTGATTTACTCTTTGATTTCTTCAGTGATCTCTTGGTTATTTAGCTGTGTACTGTTTAGCCTCCATGTATTTGTATTTCCTACAGATATTTTCCTGTAGTTAATCGATATCCAGTCTCATAGCGTTGTGGTCAGAAAAGATACTTGATACGATTTCAATTTTCTTAAATTTACTGAGGATTGATTTGTGACCCAAGGTATGATCTATTCTGAGTGTTCCATGAGCACCTGAGAAGAAAGTATATTCTGTTGTTTTTGGATGGAATGTTCTATAAATGTCAATTAAGTCCATCTTGTTTAATGTATCATTTGAAGCTTGTGTTTCCTTATTTCTTTCCAGTTTGGATGATCTGTTCATTGGTGAAAGTGGGGTGTTAAAGTCCCCTGCTGTGATTGTGTTGCTGTTGATTTCCCCCTTTTATGGCTGTTAGCATTTGCCTTATGTTTTGAGGTGCTCCTATGTTGGGTGCATAAATATTTACAATTGTTATATCTTCTTCTTGGATCAATCCCTTGATCATTATGTAGTGTCTTGTCTCTTGTAATAGTCTTGATTTTAAAGTCTATTTTGTCTGATATGAGAATTGCTACTCCAGCTTTCTTTTGCTTTCCAGTTGCATGCAATATCTTTTTCTATCCCCTCACTTTCAGTCTGTATGTGTCCCTAGGTCTGAAGTGGGTCTCTTGTAGATAGCATATATATGGGTCTTGTTTTTGTATCCATTCAGCCAGTCTGTGTCTTTTGGTTGGAGCACTTAATCCATTTACATTTAAGGTAATTATTGATATGTATGCTACTATTACCATTTTCTTAATTGTTTGGGGTTTGTTATTGTAGGTCTTTTCCTTCTCTTGTGTTTCCTGCCTAGAGAAGTTCCTTTAGCATTTGTTGTAAAGCTGGTTTGGTGGTGCTGAGTTCTCTTAGCTTTTGCTTATCTGTAAAGGTTTTAATTTCTCTGTTGAATCTGAATGAGATCCTTGCTGGGTAGAGTAATATTGGTTGTAGGTTTTTCCCTTTCATCACTTTAAATATGTTCTGCCACTCCCTTTTGGGTTGCAGAGTTTCTGCTGAAAAATCAGCTGTTAACCTTATGGGGATTCCCCTTGTATGTTATTTGTGCTTTTCCTTTGCTGCTTTTAACATTTTTTCCTTGTATTTAATTTTTGATAGTTTGATTAATGTGTCTCGGCGCGTTTCTCTTTGGGTTTATCCTGTGTGGTACTCTCTGTGCTTCCTGGACTTGATTGACTATTTCATTTCCCATGTTAGGGAAGTTTTCAACTATAATCTCTTCAAATCTTTTCTGAGTCCCTTTCTTTTTCTCTTCTTCTTCTGGGACCCCTATATTTCGAATGTTGGTGTGTTTAATGTTGTCCCAGAAGTCTCTGAGACTGCCCTCAATTCTTTTCATTCTTTTATTCTGCTCCCTGGCAGTTATTTCCACCATCTTATCTTCCAGCTCACTTATCCATTCTTTTGCCTCAGTTATTCTTCTACTGATTTCTTCTAGAGTATTTCTAATTTCAGTAACTGTTTGTTTGTTTGCTCTTTAATTCTTCTAGATCCTTGTTAAATGTTTCTTGTAATTTCTCCATTCTGTTTCTGAGATTTTGGATCACCTTTACTATCATTACTCTGAATTCTTTTTCAGGTAGCTTGCCTATTTCGTCTTCAATTATTTGTGTTTTAGGTTTTCACCTTGTTCCTTCATCTGTAACATTTTTTTTTTTGGTCGTTTCATTTTTTTTTTTTTTGATGGGTGGTGCTGTATTCCTATCTATCATCTTACTGGTTGTCTGGCCTGAGACGTCCAGCACTGGAGTTTGCAGGAAGTTGGATAGAGCCGGGTCTTGGTGCTGAGATGAGGACCTCCAGGATGCCTCACTCCCATTAATATTCCCTGGGGTTTGAGGTTCTCTGTTAGTGCAGCAGACTTGGAGCTCCCACCACAGGAGCTCGGGCCTGACCTCTGTCCTGGGAACCAAGATCTTGCAAGTTTTGTGGCATTGTAAAAAATAAAAAGAAAAAAGAAAAAGGAAAAAAAGGACCAGAGCAGCACAATATCAAAGAATAGAAAAGAAAAGAAAATTAGAAAGATAAAAAATATATTAGGAAATATAAAACTATAATTGAAACAACTGCAACAAGGTAAAATAAAACCACAACAGAAAAAAGAAAAAGAAAAGGGGGGGTACAAGCCAAAAGGAGAGAACGATAACAAAGTATAAAGAATAAAATAAAATTAGAAAAATAAAAGATTAGGAAATATAAAAATATAAGAGAATCAACAATTAGTCAACAAGGTAAAACAGAACCCCAATCTAAGAGAGGAAAAAAAAAAAAGCCTTAGCTATGGGGGGGTGGGGTTTAGGCAGGGGTGGAACTTAGGCAGGGGTGGGGTTTAAGGTGGGGCAGGGCCTCTGCTTAGGACCTGGGTGGAAGGAAGGGAGGGCCTCTGCAGTGTGGAGTTCTGGAGTTTGGAGGTAAGGCCCTGAATGAGGGTGTGTGGGTAGGGTTTAGGCCCAGTGCCTTGGAGGGGGTCTCTGAGTGTAGAGGTGGGGCCCTGGGTGGGGGGTGTAGGGGCAGGGCTTGGGCTCTGCGTAGTAGGGGGGAGGCTCCGAGGATTAGGCCCAGGAGCCCAACAGGGAAAGCGCTGGCCCTGTTTCCTTCCATTCCTCTGTGCCCTCCCCCACTGTCTCCTCCAGGGTCTCCCCCCATTGCTGCTGGACCCCTAACCGTGGGTGGGTCCCGCTGGGTGTAGGAACTCCTCCCCTCCCCCAGCCACCCCTCAGGGGTGCCAGTCCCACAGGTCCAGCCTTTACTTTTGTTCCCCCTTCCCTCCCACTCCCTCAGGACCCGCACAGCTGGAGGGGGCCTCAGTGGGCAGAGGGTCAGGCCCGGGATCTCAGCAGGCTCCCAGGGGCCCAAGTGGGCAGGGGAAACCTGGCCCTGCTCCCTTTTGATCCTCTGCCCTCCCAGTGGTACCCAAATTTCCCCCTTCAGGCATGGAATCCCTTCCCCTCCCCTAGCTGCCCGCCAGGTGCCAGTCCTGTCCCACCTCAGCTTCTCCTCCCCCCTCACTCCCCCCCACACCCCAGGTCCTACCTGGTCTCTGGGGGTTCCTCCCGTCCCCTTAGGTATCCGTGGTCCCCGGGGTGCCTGGTAGGTGCCCTCGTTGTGAGGAGACGCGAATTCTGCGTCCTCCTAGTGCCCCGTCTTCACCCCGCCCCCCATATTCCTTTTAATATACCATTCTGACAGTCATATTATCATGTAACTTAATGGCTACAAAAGGGATAAACTGGCAGCAATGTCACTGTGATACCTTTAGCTTAAGAATCTCTTCTTCTTTGAATTTTATTTATTTATTATACAGCAGGTTCTTATTGGTTATCTATTTTATACATATTAGTGTAGATATGTCAATCCCAATTCCAGGGATTTCTGGAATTTCAGGGGCTTGGACTACCAAGTTAATATTAGTCAATGTCAATCAATCTTTTAGCATTCTATGATGTCTCATCAAGACACAGAATCTTAATCTAAAACTATTCTTTATAACGGAGGCTATACTAAGGTATTGGTTCTTGCCTTTTGCACTCCTGACAACTGTGTTACTGAAGGATATTACACGGACTTGTGTTTCAGGGTCATCGTGTCTGAGGAAGCTTGTCTAAGTCTTCATGTCTGTGGGTCTCGCTTACCTGTTCTGATTCCACACTAGCTTCTTTCAGTTTATCCTCTGTTGCCTCTTTACATTTCTTCAGGTGTCTAACTGTTTCTTCCAATTCCTGAAAACGTGATACAAAGATTTTTGACAAACTCCCAATGTACTATATATGGAAGAAAAAGCTTCGATATTGTAATAAATGAGCAACCAAATTATGAAAGTATGATGGGGTACTTTCGAACTCCGAGTGCTACCAGACTATAAGATAAAAACTATTATTTTCAGTTTAACCTACAGTATACATTTGTGTATATGATTATAGATTTTGATTTACAGATTCTCCTGAGAAAAGATGATTAACATCTCTTTCCAGAATTGGGGAATACTTTTCATAGCAGATAATCTCTGTTGGAAGGCAAGAGCTTGATGGTCTCTTGAAGTCCCTTTTCGGTAATAAAATGTGCTTTTCATTAGGTTGGGAGTAGATAAAAGTCCTGTAACGGCAACAGATGTATCTGAGCTATGGGGAAGAACCAAGGGGTGTAAAGTTCCTGAAAGACTATGAAGTTCACAAGTTTTGCTTAGTAACTAGTACTTTGCATATGTGAGCTTTAGCCGTTCTTTAAAAATGAGTATCATTTTTATTAAGTTGAACATGAAGACGAGGTGCCATAGTCAAAGCTCCAGGCTTCATTCCTAGATATGATTCTAAGGACTTAGCTAAGATGAACGACTTGTAAGTTTGTCTTCTTCTATAGAGCCTAGAAAAGCCAGGTGCCCTCATGCTGGGTTTTGCACATGGCCTTTGCTGGTAATCTCTGAGATGAATCTTAGGAACCCTTTTACCTGGCACCGATGCTCCAGCTCCCACCTCCTCTTCTGCTCTGCCTCGAGTTGCAGCTCTTGCTGTTTCTTCTGAGCTGACAGATCATGTTGGCTCTTGGCCAACAGCTGCATCTCCTGCTGTAGGTTAGTCATTTCAGATACACATTTCTGGATACTCAGTGCCTGGTAGGGCACAAAGAGGGAGACGGTCGGTGAACCTGTCCAAGTTTGGGACTTCATGTGAATGGTAAACAGAGTGTGTGGAAATCATCTACCTGTTCATAGCTTTTTTTCAGATACTGATCCTTAATTAGCTCCACTTGCCTCAATTCTGTTTCTGTTTGCTGAAAGTAAATGTGGAAATAACATAGAAAGATGATCAGTGGAAAAACTGGCTTGCTCTTTTTGCCTATAGGCTGACAGAAAGAATCCCACATGAGATCCACAGTTACCAGTTCCTGCTGGGCTCTCCTTCCCATCCAGCCCCCTGACCCCGAAAGAGCTAAGTCTTGTACAATCACTGTGGAAGAGACAGCTGGGGAGCCAGAATGTGACACTGGCAGCTAATGAGAAACCAAACACTGATGCAGCAGTATCTCTGCGGGACAAAGAGTCTCCCCCCACCTCCCCCCAGGCAATCTGCCCACTTCCCAGGTGTAGCTGTAATTCCCAGAGAACACATGGTGGTGGGGGGGCTCTGAAACCATCTTCCCCAGACACCACTGCCTGCCTGGATCCTCATCAGATACTAAGGAGGAGAGGAGAGTCAGGGTTTCTCATACAACCTTCCTCCTCTCTATGTTCTGAGCATTATTCGCCCTAGCTGACAAGTGGAACTTAATTTGGGCCTTTTGATCCTTTATTTTCTCCTTGCTGCTGTTCAGTATCTTTTCCAACTCTGTCAGTTTCTGCCGCAGCTCCTGGTTGGTCCGGGATACTTCCACTGATCTGAAGTTGCTTTCATCAAGGGCTTTCTTCAGCTGTGGGATACAAAGGGAAAATTAGAACATTTTAACCTTCCATTCAGTAAGAGAAGCTTATGTTTAGCTGTGTCCCTATATTTTGTTCTCTTTGGACCTTTCTTTTAAAAAGGAGGTTAAGTGATGGGACTTCCCTGGTGGTCCAGTGGCTAAGACTCTGTGCTCCCAATGCATGGGGGCCGGGTTTGATCCCTGGTCAGGGAACTAGATCCTGTGTGCCACAACTAAAGATCCTGTGTGCTGCAACTAAGACCTGGCACAGCCAAATAAATAGATATTTAAAAAAGGAGGGTAAGTGAGGCAATAATAATAAGTAGATTTGTGGAGAAACACTCTCAGTGATTTTCATAATTTTTAACACTAAAGAACACAGTTTTTCTTAGAACAGATAATGTAAATGTATGTTCGTCATTTGCTTTCTAAGAGCATGGCTTTGGAATCAGACAGAAGTTAAAATCTCAGCTTCACCACACACTAGTCAAGTAATTTCAGATAATTAACTTCCCTAAGCTTCAGGTTCATCATTGGAAAAGTATGTGAATAGCCTACTTCATAGGATTCATGTAACAGTTAAACAAGAGGAGGCAGAGAAGGAATATAGAGCCTGGCACACACTAATTGCTCAGTGCTCATTGCTGTGCTTTAAAGGTTTTTTTTTTGTTTTTTTTTTTTTTAAAGCTTAAGCTCGTCTCTTTCTGTCACTTGTGACCTCATGTATGGAGAAGTGAAAATAAATTATATGGAGTTTATGTAAATACACCTATCGGTTATTGACTATCCTTGCATGTATTTTTATAATATTGCTTTTTTTCTATTGAGGTATAGTTGATTTATGATATTATATTAGTTTTAGGTGTATGACATAGTGATTAAAAATTTTTATAGATTATACTCCAGTTATTATAAAATACTGGCTATATTCCCTGTGCTGTACAATATATCCTTGTAGCTTATTTACATAGTAGTTTATACTTCTTATGAATACTGCTTTTTGTTTAGAAATTTTAATAAACTTGTCTAGTGGAAAAATAACATAGTGATTACTATTAAAAACAAGACAACAGGCCCACAATGAAGTCACTTATGCTAAACCTTATGTCACCAAACTGAGACTTAATTACAGTTTTGGCTCTCCCAGAAAAGGACTCTTAAACCAGTCAATCAGGAATGGCCTGATCAGCATTAGGTGAGTAATCTGCCTGACAGACCCCTGCCATCCCTTAAAGGAAGTAACTCTGCTACTACTAACTAATCTACTTTTTTGCCTAGTATAACTTCCTTGTTCCTGCTCCCCTCTGCCTATAAAAGTCTTTCATTTTATACAACTCCTCAGAGCGCCTGTCTATTGCAATCAGTTGCATACTGCCTGATTCAAATTGATTTTTGTTCAAATAAACTTAATTTTATTATTCCTCAATTTATCTTTTAACATTACTTAAATCATTTTACAGAGTTCCCTCCTATGCCCTTAAATGAGTACCACTGGATTTTTAGGAAGAAGAGACGGCAGCTGAGGAGGGAGACGATAGGAGGGTGGTATTCTCTGTGGCTGGTATTTAACATGTCAAAGAAAAAAGTCAAAATTATTTGTTACCTTTTCTCTTTATACTAGCTCATTCCCTCAGATCCTAACCTCACACTACAGTGTTAGTCTTTTATTATCACCCAACTAAATTTCTGTTAGATATTCCACCATTACCTCAATCACAGCTTTGTCAAAACTGGGTAAGCCCTAAAAACTAACCCTCAAAACCACCCTGGAAAGCAGTTGTGATGATTTCCATTTTGATTGAGGAAACTGAGACTCAAAAGTGAAGTCATCTGCACAGATAGTAAATTTACACATTGCTAATAAGAGGCAGCGCTGGGAGTCTTAAACAGTGCACCCTGAGCCCACCCCTGCCACTGACTGCTCAAGACATCACACTCATACTGTTCCTTGGTCTCTCCTGCACAAGTTCACCATCTTTACTGATCCCTGTTAAAAGGATTTAAACTTTTAAATATTCTGAACAACTCTCTCTGAATAAAGGTACTTTTAATTTCAGTGCCCATTTTTGTTTCCCACAGAAATTATTTCTGTAATATTTTTAACACTTATACAGTGCTTTGTCAATTTACAAAGCATCATATAAACGGTTGAATCTGATTTTGTGACTGTGCGCTGTCAAGTGCAATTGCTAAATACGCTAAATTTGGCAAAATACAGACTGGCCACCCCAACCAAGTCTTGGAATTATTTTAATTACTCCCTCCCCTTTGCTTATGATACATTTAGTGTCTGATTTTTCTATTAATTAAAATGGATTTTTGATTTGATTGTTCTCTATTTTCAACAGAAACACTTTGCTTGGCTCTAATCATCTGAAGCCCAGAGTAAATGCTCTAGTTCCCCTTAGCCTCCATGTTTCCAGTTTCTCTTCATTCTTACCTACTCTCCACTGCTAACAGACTAACTGACCTAACATTGTGCTCACAGCCTTCTCAGAAACCTACAGTGCTCTACTGTTACCTAATACTTTCCATCCAACATTCTGGGAGTCAAGGCCATCTACCAGCTGGTCTCATCTAAGCTAACCCCCTTTTCTCAGAAATTTCCTAAAGTCTCTGCTCTGACCAAGAGAGGCAAATCCTTTTTCTTTGCTCACATGTCCTATTTATTTCTGTAACTAAGCTTTGTTCATCCTCTTACATAGAGTGTCACAGCCCTGTCAGCTCTGCCAGTCTCAACCCTGTAGAATTGCGTCAAGCTTCCCCTCTTCTTCGATCACCCAACCAGCCTAAAGCAAACTTTCCCTTACTTCTGAATTCCTTTAAAATTGTACACAGCTTCTAGCTATCCAGGAAACATCTTCTGATGTCTTCCTAGTTGTCTCATGTAAAGAGTGGAGATGACAATTAAATAAGGGGTAATTTAGCACGGACCACATCTTCTGCTGTTTTTACTTGTGCCTCTTAGGAGGAGATAGGTGCATGATGGATGCTAGTTAAGTGAATTGAGGAGACAGGTGATTTGCCATCTGTCTAGCAGATGGCGGTCTCCTCCTTCCCACTCAGTTATTATTCTCCAATGGGAAGGCTGTCACCAAGGCATTCCTTCATTGGGCAGATAACTGTATATCAGAAACTTTTTGTGTGTTAATTTACAAACAGCATAGAGACGTATCTGGCTTGCTGGCAAAAGGGGGATTAGAAGGACCAAAGAACAACTGTAGCCATTCTCGGAACTCCTGTAGCTGGTTCTCCTCTTCAAAGGCATTCACCTAGAGGGAGACTTTTCTCGCTTGCCTCCATACCTCAGTCACTTCCCGTTGTGCTGCTTTGTTTGCAGTTTCTCTCTCAATTTGAAACTGCTTTCTTAGAGCATTTAGGCGTTGAGCATGCAACTCTGCTTCTATTTTGGATTCTTCACTCATCCGTTCTCTGTTTTGAAAAAGAGACATGATAAATCACCTTTAGAAAACATCTTAGTAGGCGTCATTTACCAATGAGAAGCAGATCAGCCACCAGGTAAAAATCACTGATCTGGAACTCATTAACAGAAAGAAGAAGAAATAAGCATTTACCTACAGCATTAAAAAACAAAAAGTTATTCAATATAAAGAGATCCACCCAAAAGAGTGAAACACATGCTCTTGTTTTAACCAATACTGAGTAGTCTTGAGCCAGCAACATTTCACCAGAATATAAAATTTGTACAGATTACAAATATGAAAAATACCTTCTTTGCTTTAGCTTATACTTGTCTGCTATATCAGTATGTTCACTACGTGAAAGGAATAAAGATCCACGTGCACAATGCATTTCCCTTGGGTATAAATTTTCATGGGATGTTATTAATATCTAAATCCTATTTGCCTAGATAAAGTTTAACCAAAAACTTTAGTGGCTTGACCTGAACTTGATGGGTTTGACCTAACTAATCTCAGGAAAAAAATGGAAAACAATGAATGGTTTAGCAGCTGCTTAAATGGAATTATCCCACTCCTGGAGGGGTTATTCCCATCCATGCTTCTGTTCCTCCTTTTCCAAATCATGCTTTTAAAGGACACATAAGCTTCTGATAGAAAAGGTTTGGCAGAAACATGTAAGTATCCCTTCCAACTTGGTTTAAACCTTCATGTACAGAAGAAGACCGACACTATATGAGGGAAGAGCTGAAAAGGACCGTACCCCAGCCAGCTAATATCTGCTCTGCTCAACTACGCCTGCTTCCTTCACATGGCTCTGCTGGGAGTACTAGCTCAAAGTAGGGAAAAAGGGTTTAACGGGTTTATGTGAATTAGCCAAACTTTCTCTCCCAGAGGCTCTTCCCTAATTCCACTGTGACTATACTGCCCTTACATGAAGGTTTCCAAATTCCGTCGCTCACGTTCTTTGCTTTCCAATTTCTCCTGAACAGGATAAAGCTTTGTTTGCAGCTGATGATTTGTCTGGAGAGCTTGCTCCAGGCTCTTAGCCAGTTTCCTGTGTTCTTCTCTAGCTACATCTAGAGCTTTTTGTAGAGCCTCTATCTGAAAGAGAGAAGAAAGAAGATTGTTTTTAATTCCACTGTAAGAGATACAAGAAGTCCATAACACTGTATATTCACTCTTTAAACTTTGAAACAATAATTATTTGGAACCAGAACCAAAGACTCCAGATGCCTGGAATATATATATGTGAGAACTTATTACAGACAGTCCTTAGGAGACTCTTAGAAGGTGGTGGGAAGGGTATGCTCCACTGGTCACTAGAGAGTTTTGGAAAATAGAGCCAACTTATTTATCCTAATTTCTAAGGTTTTAAACCAGTTAAACTCCCCTTCCTGATCCTATGACCCTCTGGTCTCACTGCCTAGAGAGATAAGAAGTGGCAACTGTTCCTTGTATATCCTTCTAGAAAAAGCTTTTTATAGGAAATATCTCTATTTTATATGTGTGCATACGTGTAGATACATATTCATGTGTGTATACACCTATAAACATGTGAGTGTGCCTCCTTATTAAGTGGGATCACTCTAGCTACTTCTGACTAAAGTTATGTTGTTTTCTAAGCCCTTTAACTTCACTTATGCATTAATACATGAAAAGAATGCAGACCATATAAGATAGAGAGTTAGGCATAATTATGGTCCTGGTTTGCCAATAAATGGTTCACTGTAAGATCACAGACCCATTCCCCATTTGGAAATATGTCACTGTACAAAACTCAGACTTGAATGGAAAGGAAATTTACCCGATTGTTTTACTCCATTTTTCCAAAATAGCAATATCCCAATAAAATAAAAAATATCAACATTATCATCTATAAAAACCTGGCTTCTACCTTAGTGTTGTGCTGGAAATCCATGACAAGGATTCTGGCCTGCCACTGGTCCACTTCTGCTTCCAGCTTCTGTACCTGCTCTTGATTTAGAGCCCTGTAAATGAAGGGCACAGGGAGAGTGACCATAGAAAAGTACCATCTAGGAATGATACCACTGGGAGTTACAGGGCACCTTCCAGGAAGCCCAAATGGCATATGCAGTGGGCTACAGATGCTCAGAATATCTGAGAGTTGGCAGGTGACAATTAGTAGCCTCAGCTTCAGGTTAAGAAACTAATTTTCCTATGGATTAAAAACTTGTCCCATTTATGATTCAGTTTGGCTTTATATATTAAAGTATCAGTACATGTTAATGACTAACATGGGCTGGTAACTTTATACTATATATATTACTAGTACAAAAATATATCACCTCTGTATGGACTGGCTTGCTGTTGAGATTTCTGCTTTTTACCCAGAATTTTATTGTGAATAGTAAACTATTTTTAATACCATCCCCTTGACTTTTTTTAAGTTCAGAGGTAATACAGATTCATAATATGTAAAAAAACAAGCACAATGAAGAATATGAAACTCACTTGTTCTCCCACAACACAGAGGCAATATGCACCACTACTGTATTAAAATATGTCTTAGAGGTCTGATTAAACTCAAACCATTTGTTCATTAACCTAAAAGGGAAACTTTTATGTAATTTTTGAAACATTTAAAGGAGTTCACTTATAAAACATGGCTAAAAGTAGTTCTCAGAATGATTCATCTAAAATAAATAGGATACTAATAAATGGATAATTAATTCAAACAGAAGTAGACACTTGGCTTTAATCTTGACAATTACCATTCTGTAGACCCAAGGGCAGGTATAAATGGTGTAGGAAACAGCAAGGATAAAACAGCATATATCACATGAATTTCTAGAATACATACTTATTTACATCACTACAAAATATGAGAATTTTTGGATATCATTTTTATTTATAATTCCAGATTTTCCTGAATTTGCTAGTTCTTTAAATACCATTTTACTACTTTATTTTCACAAGGGAATCAATAGAAAATGACTGTTTCTTGACTGCACTCTGTTCTTTACTACAAGGCAGCAGAAAAATACAAGTACAAAGACAGAAAAATAATCTCTGGTACCTTTCTTTCTTGAGGCCTGCAATCTCTGCATCCCTCTGCCCAAGCTCTATTTGCACTTTTTCCAGAGCGCCTCGCATCTTACTGTGAGAAGCCAACACATTCTCCAACATGATTGTAACTTTGCAGTTGTCTTCTTTAGCTTCTGCCAGTTGTTGCTGAAATTTTCCCACCTAATGGAAAATGAAATAAGACAAAGATATTTGATCCTTTCTGGTTATTCTTCTGCTGAGTCCCATGACTTCTAGAAGAGTATGGAAACCAGGTCTGGTAGAATGCTAAGAGGAATAATTAAATTATATTTTATATTTATTTTGTTTCTTAAGTTATTCTGACTTTGAGAAAAAGAAAACTAGACCCTAGATCATATGGATCCTATGAAGAACTCTGCAGTGCATCCTAACTATTGTCGTGTCACAGCACATATATTAACTAGAGACATAAGGACCAACAGCTTCTTGGGTCTAGAGGTGGTTCCAGACTGGCCTGTGCTAGCCCTCCTCAGCTATCTTACCATGGGGTCAGAAGAAGATAACACATTTGAAGCCCATCAGAATTATCTGAGGAAAGAGGACCATAAGTGGAAGCTGCTGAAGAATGATGTGACTCACAGCCCTCTTCAGAGGGGCAAAATCTAGCACCTGCTGTCAAGAAGTTTGGGATGTTACCTCTCTTCCCACTAAGTACACACACTGTTAAGCAGAAAGCATTTGGTAATTTGACTTAACATAAAATCTTAACAGTGTTATATCACATTAATAATACATAAGTAGGTGGTTATTATTACCAAGGTCAGATGTGTTTCAACAGAAAAAAATAGGACTTTTGATTATTTTAAGACAGGAAGAAAAAAAAACATTGGGAGCTAAATCATGTATTTTTAAAGGAAATATTTTAGAGCTCTTCTAAAGTTATCCTTTCTTTAGGGAAAAAAAAATCCTCCTCTGATCAATCCTCATTCTTTTTTACTAAAGGTAACAAGAAAAGAAAGAATATGGCTCATGAAAGATTTCAGAAGCGCTTCATTTCAGTAACAGACTTCAGGAAGGACTGATGTCTTGCCTTCTTGTTCTCCCTGCCCTCCAAAGCTTCGAGGTCACGTTTCAACTTCTGACTCTCTTTCAGGGCTGCAGCCCGACCCTTCACAACTCGTGAGAGCTCCCCTTCTTTCTTTTCAAGAATGGATTTCACCTTAGTAGAAAAAAAGAAATGATAAATGATTCTCCCAAAGCACAGTCAAATCAGCAATTAGAATAAGACACAGCAATTTAGAAACCAAATTTAAAATGTTTAATTAAATATGCTTATATACTATTGTAAATAAAAACTAGCTTTAGTAGCTGTTTTTCCCCTTAAAACTACAAAGCAAAAAAAAATCTGTTAATAAACATGGGCAAATCTCTAATATATGTCAATCTCTATGAAAGCGCAGAATGAAGGTAAGGGAGATAAGACAATGATGCTAAGATGAAAAACGGGGGAGAAACTGATTATCACAGAATTTGAAAATACAACGTAAATTAATATCATAAAAGCAAAGGTGAATAAGTACTAAATAGTGTCAAGAAAACAGTGTTACAGAAGTGTTCTAAATAGTGTCCTAATCCTAGTTAGAAGTATTAGAATTTTACATCTCTGAAACACTTTTAGTATATCTACACAGTTGTTTCAGATTCATCATACTATTCTAAATACCACTCTTTTAAAAAATACTTTATCTTGAAATACAGACTCACAGGAGTTTATAAAATTAGTGCAGAGTCCCCATGCACTCTTTTCCCTGCTTCTAATGATGACATCTTATATTGTAGTTCAACATTAAAACCAGGAAATTGACTTTAATGAGATTAACTAGACTACAAAACTTACAATTTTCACTTTTTTTTTTTTTTTGCAGTATGCGGGCCTCTCACTGTTGTGGCCTCTCCCGTTGCGGAGCACAGGCTCCGGACGCGCAGGCTCAGTGGCCATGGCTCTCGGGCCCAGCCGCTCTGCGGCATGTGGGATCTTCCCGGACCGGGGCACAAACCCGTGTCCCCTGCATCGGCAGGCGGACTCTTAGCCACTGCGCCACCAGGGAAGCCCTTCACCATTTTTTTTAACCTGCATTCATCTGTGTATGCACACATGCACATAGCTCTATGTAATTTGACCCCATGCACATATTCCTGTCATCACGACAATCAAGATACAGAACTGCTCCACTGCCGCAAAGAACTCACTTGTGCTACTTCTCTGTGTTCACACCCTCCCCCAAACTCATCCCATGTCCCCTGGCAACCAGTAATTTGTTCTCTATCGCTACAGTTTTTGTCATTTCAAGAATGTTATTTTAAACATTTAAAAATAATTAATTTTAGTATAATACATTCACATTTTTAAAAACAGCCTTACTGAGATATAGCTGAAATACAATAAGCTATGTATATTTAAAGTGTACAATTTTGATATATGTATAAACCATAATCATGATAATGAACACTTCCATTATCCCAAAAGTTCCCTTATGCCTTTTTGTAATTTCCCCCACTTCTATCTCTCCCTGTTCCTACACATCCACCCAAGGCTACCACTGACCTGTTTTCTGTCACAATCAATTCACTTTTATTTCCTAGAATTTTATATAAATGAAATCATATTTTATGTACTCATTTTTGAATGATTTTCCACTCAGCACAATTATTTTGAGATTCACTCACTCTTCTTTATATATCAATACTTCTTCCTTTCTGTTGCTGAATAGTGTTCTGCTGAACACTTGAGTTGTTCCAGTTTTAAGCTGTTACAAGTAGAGCTGCTCTGGGCAGTTGTATACAGATCTTTGTGTAGATATATGCTTTCATTTATCTTTGGTGAATGCATAGGAGTGGACTGGCTGGGTTGTATGGTAGTAGTATGTCTCACTTTTAAAGAAAATACCAAACTATTTTCCAGAGTGGCTGAGTGATTTTACATTCCCTTCAGCAATGTATGAGAGTTCCTCCACATCTTCACTAACACTTGGGGTAATCAGTTTTTCAATTTTAGACATTCTAATAGTGTGTGGTAGTATCTCACTGCAGTTTTAATTTGCATTTCCCTAATGACTGATGTTTAACATCTTTTCAGGTGCTTATTTATCATCCGTATATCTTTTTTGGTGAAACGTGTGTTCACCAAATAAATAAAATACTTTGCGCCTTTTTTTTTCGGGTTGTTTTTCCTTCTTAGTGAGTTTTGAGAGTTTTTAATAAACTGTGGAGACAAGACCTTTATCAGATATGTGATTTGCAAATGTTTTTTTCCCCCAGCCTGTAGCTTTTCATTTTCTTAACAATGTCTTTGAAGAGCATACATTGTCAATGTTACATTTTTTCTTTATGGATCATGCTTTTGATGTCAAATCTAAGAAATCTTTGTGTAATCCAAGGTCACAATGGTTTCATCCTATGTTTCAGAAGTTTTACAGTTTTAGGTTTTACCTTTAGGGCTTTCATCCATTTTGAGTTAATTTTTATATATGGTAAGAGGTATGGATCAAAGGTATTTTGTTTTTTTGTTTCTGCATATGATACCCAATTGCTTTAGCACATTTGTTGAAAAGACCATCCTTTCTCTACTTTTACTTCTGTTGAAAATAAAATGTTCATAAAATTATTCTGGAAGGGTAGCACATTCACATTACTCTTAAGGTACAAAAGGATAAAGTGAAAAATCTCCCAGCCACTCAGTTTCCTTCCTCGAAAATAATGTTGCCAATTTATTACGATTCATTTTAGAGAGACTCTATTCAAAAGTGAATACATATGTATACTTCATCGCCCCAACCCTTTTGCACACAAATAGTAAAATACTCTGTATACTCTTCTGAACCTTGACTGTTTTAACCTAATAGTAGATATGTTATGATTAAGATAAATATATCTTCAAACAGTATTCCAAACTATGGATATACCATGATTTATTTAGCCAGCCTCTTACTGATGGAATTTTGGTTGTTTCTAGTCTTTTGCTAATAACAAACAATACTTCAGAAAGTAACCTTGTAAACATGTCTTATGTACAAGCTAGTGTATCTGTAGGAAAAAGTACAACTGTGGGTGTAGAGTGATAAAGCCAAATTGTCCTCCACAGGAAAAGGGCACTCCAAACAGCAGCAAAGAAGAATGCCTTTTCCCCACATCTTCCTCAATATTATACTTCCTTAAAACTTTTAACCTGTAACATTAAAAATACTTTAACATCTTCTGTAAGGATTCAAGAATAGTACCAAAGATGCTAACTTATAAGGTTTTGAAAACCTATTGGACTTTGTTCTAGAAAAGTACATTAGGAAGCATATAGTTTTTTATAATTTTACCAGTGTTTATAAAATATTTATAAAAATGAAAAGGCCACTAGCAAAAGTGCTTACAGAAAGGGTCTAAATTGTAGTTAACTCTAGAAGACAAGCTATAGTACTTCCTATTTTTAAATACCAAACAAAGATGGATGCTCTAGTAAGTTTTCTTTGGAAAGTATTTTCCAGTGTTCAAGTTCTCAGGGCTTCTATTTATGTATTTCTACTTTAAAATCAGGCTTTACCCATTTTACGGTAAATGTTAAGACTATTAGCATTAATTTTTAAAGTGAAAATTAGATTAAAAATCTCAATGGTTACTCTTAAGCCAAATATGACATTTCTGTGTCCAAAACAAAAACTAAGTATGCAATAGCCAGAATGATGGTTTTGATCTACATCATCAGTTTTTCCTGTTTGTGAAGAAGTTCTTTCCATGTTGTTACTCACACCTCCAAACGTTATCTTTCTAGATGTTACTACTTTTCTTCACTGTTGTATAAATCTGAAATTTCCTTATGATTTAATTTGTGGCCTTCACTTACCGAATCCCGGTGAAGAAAATTTGGTGACTCATCATTTTCTAATGGTCTTGAGGCAAGAATGTCTATTTTACCTTCCAGTCTTCCCTCCATGGTTTTAATGGCATTCAAAAGAGTCTTTAGAGAGATCTCAGAGTCTCCGATCTCCTGAGAAGACCTCACAGAAGTCAGGGTAGGTGCAAAGGTCACATGGTGTGTAGGGTTTGGCCTAACCCTGGGCAAAACAACTGATAAACTTCGTTTCTTTACATTGTTGACACGGGGCCTATGGCTTTCAAGTAATTTTGAAGATGCAGGTCTCTCTGGAAACTTCCTTCTTCTTGGAGGCATCACCAATTTAAAAAGACAAAATCCACTAAACCTAGAATTATTTTTCAGTGAGTGCCCCCTTTACTATGAGAAACAACACAATATTCTAAATGAAGCTGGGATGGAAAATATACTTAAAAATGTGTTCCTTTGCTTTCAGAATGAAGAAAATACTAGTGTAAAGTATGTCCTCATGAAGAAACAAAGCTTGTCTAATGAGGTCCCCTTTACCAGTATAGTCAGACTGTTAGAACCCTAGCAGCATTCCATTTGAAGACACATTCTAGTTGCTTGGTTACCAAGGGTATACATACACAAACGTTATAGTTAAAGAAGTTACACATGCTTACACTGTTAAAAATTAAAATTAAATAATGTGATAAATTTGTAAGTCATTGAAATGAATCACTTTCTTTTAGTAACATATTCCTGGATTATTTTCTTCACTAAATGTTTTAGATATCTTCTTTGTCTAATTTTCTCTGTTCATGTTAAATTGTTATGTGACCTATGAACAGTTTTAATAGTCTCAATAGTCTCAGTCTCAATAGCCACCATGCTAACAAGTAAGCACCTTCACTACTAATACCTCTTTCAAGTGCGCTATTGCAGGTATATCTTGTTGGCAATGAGTTCTGCGTTCGCCTGTAATTAAAAACCCAAAGATACTTGTTCCTCACGTCTGCCGAAAGTTTTAAGGCTCAAATTGAAAAACCACTTCCTCTATGATAGAGATTCTCGATGCTTTCATCATGATGATGTTCCCTATGCATGCTCACAATACAATCTATTTTGTTTCTGAAAGGCATAACCTTCTATTCTATAATAAAGTCTGCCGAGTACATTACTAATCCTGCAATTAGAGCATGCAAGTTGAATGTCCCAATACTGCTTCAGGCATCTTTATGAATTCTTCTGTGGATGAGTGGAACCTTGTACATCGAGGGTGTTTAAAATATTTTTGATAAATTGAGTCAAGTGAGAGAATATTCATCTTTCTGGGATCATACGGTGAGGTGGGGAGAAAGTCACCAATTTCTTAAAAGCTAATTAAAACAACATAGAAGCAATCTGTTTTATAGCTATTAATCACACCTGAGCATATTTGCCCTCTAGTGCCTTATTCAACTTGCGTAGATGGTCGTTCTGTGAACTAGTTTCAGTAAAAGAACGTAGTTGTTCTTCTAGCTGCTTAACTTTTATCTAGAGGAAAAACAGAAGAATAAAAAAACAAGTCTCATTAACGAAATATATATATATACTCCAAAACAGAAAAAAAAAAGATGTCACAAGCTTTGCAGAAAAAAAAAAAAAACCCTTAAAACTTGTAAAAAGCGATCCTGTTTTTCTAATGACGCTATTTCAACTAAAATTGCTATTTCAACAAATAAAATAGGCTATAGCCCTATAGATGTACTGAGTAATTCATTTGGTTTATAGCATTTATGGAAACTCCAAATTAACATGACTCATGAATATAACAGTGAGACTTTGTGGGTAAAATATTTCAATTTTAAAGAAATTGTGGTATCTAGTATTCAAAACCCTTTCTGAGTACGGATAATTAGAATTGTCAATATGTAAGGAGACAAGAGTCTTGTGTTTACCCACAGAGAATTACGAAAGTTGAATTAACAGAATTCTTATAGGCTGAATTATTATTTGAAAACTAACTCATAAAGCTGACTACTCACATCTTTCACTTTAAAGAAAAGATGATTTGGGGGAATAAAATCATTAATATTTACTCACAAATCTCCAAATTGTGTGTTTTTCTACATTTTCTTCCTCTTATTCCCAACCCTCTCAATACAAATAGACAATTAACATTACTGAACCTATCTCTGAATCAGAAAAAATTTCATCCAAAATTTTTAATTTAAATCAACTTTTTCCTCTCTCAGTATCTTTTCTTGTTTCCCACCTCTGAAGGGCAAACTCCTCTTGGTGGTAGCCACTAATTGTTTTCAAGAACTGTTAAAATTTGAGTGCTAATACTTAGTTTTTTTTAGAAACACATGAAAACACATTTTGTCTTAGGAAATCTCTCTTGTTCCATCAGCAGAATCCTTTTTCTCATCTTTGCCTGTTTCTGGTGCTCTTTTCCACAGTGTACAGTATAAAACATGTTCCATGGCTCCCCCTTAAGTGTATTCACTTAAGGTTCAGAATTAGAATGGCTTCCTCTAAAGAGAGGTATTGATGCAACACTTATTCTCATTTTAAACGTAAGCAAACTGCTGTTAACCTTAGAACTCAGTGGAAAATACTGATGAACACTCAAGAATTTTAGATTTGCCTCTCTTCAAACAAAACACAGAATATCCTTATTCCACAATATTTCTCAGGTAACTTATGCTACCCCCAGCCTCAGAGTACTCAATAAAATGCCCTGAAACTTGTCAGATGGCATGTTCTCATCTATAAAGCACTTTACTTTTTATACTGGGTTTCTTTTTTGGAAGAATTTCTAATTCAGGACACTGAAATGGGGAAGAACACAGAAGCAAATAAATCCTGCTGCCCTCAGAGATCTGATGTTTCTGTGTCATTAAAATCCAAGTAGCTTCCAAAGCTAGCTTACCAGGCAGTCTCGGAAATACCAGTATTTAGGTCAAGGTCATATCCTCCTATTGTTTCAAATGATCTAAATATATAGAGATACATATTTTTAAAAATTGAGGTATAGTTGATTTATAATATTATGTAAGTTTCAACTATACAACATAGGGATTCACAATTTTTAAAGATTATACTCCATTTATAGTTATTATAAAATATTGGCTATATTCCATGTAATGTACAATATATCCTTGTAGCTTATTTTATACACAGTAGTACTTCTTAATCTCCTACCCTAATATTGCCCCTTACATATATTTTCTAATATAAAACTATAAAAACATAACACTATAGAAACTGTGAGACACCTAAGAAATGGATGAAAAGGAAATTTTTTTTTTTTTTTTTTGTGGTACGCGGGCCTCTCACTGTTGTGGCCTCTCCCGTTGCGGAGCACAGACTCCGGACGCGCAGGCTCAGCGGCCATGGCTCACGGTCCCAACCACTCCGCAGCATGTGGGATCTTCCCGGACCGGGGCACGAACCCGCGTCCCCTGCATCAGCAGGCGGACTCTCAACCACTGCGCCACCAGGGAAGCCCTTATTTTTATGTGTTTTATAATGCAAGTATTCTAAATTAATGCTATTAATAAATTTCCTAAGTTTTTTCTTCTTCGATACATATGATAAGTTGGAAATAAAGTAGGACAAGCCTACAACGTTACCCCGAAGTTTGAAATGAGCTACAGAGTTGAAACAACCTAAACTGCCAGAGTTATGTATTTTGACTAGAAGTATGAAAATACATTCATAAAACTGATCATTTCAGCACAGCACCCTTAATAATAGTCATATAATTCCATGAAGCAATTCAAATCAAAGAAGTACAACAACAATCAACATGGATGGATCTCTCAATTATAATGCTGGGTGAAAGAAACAAGACACAAAAACTATATACTGTATTATTATATAAAGTTCAAAAATTAATCTGGGGTATTAGAAGTCAGGATGATGAATAGTAACATCATGGGGGATAGTGACTGAAAAAGGCTATGAAATGGGTTCTGGGTGCTGGGAATATTCTGTGTGCCGGTCACATGGTTACCTCTACTTTGTGAAAATCCATTAACTGTATCCTGTGTACTTTTCTGTATAATATGTTATAGTTCAATAAAAATTTATTAAAACAAAACAAACAAAACCTTTAAATAATCTCTAAATTAAGATCACAAATGCAGCTGCTCCTAAGGGGCTAGGCAGCTAACATAATATTTGAATCTAGTTGGTATAAGAGTGATGGGGCCAGTGGTAGATTAAAGTGAGCATAAAGCACTAACGTATGTTTAAAGACAAGAAAAAGGTGTGGGGCTTCCCTGGTGGTGCAGTGGTTAAGAATCCTCCTGCCAATGCAGGGGACATGGGTTCGATCCCTGGTCCAGGAAGATCCCCTATGCTGCAGAGCAACTAAGCCTGTGCGCCACAACTACTGAGCCTGCGCTCTAGAACCTGTGAGCCACAACTACTGAAGCCCGCGGGCCTACAGCCCGTGCTCTGCAACGAGAAGCCACCGCAGTGAAAAGCCCATGCACCGCAACGAAGAGTAGCCCCAGCTCACAGCAACTAGAGACAGCCCTGCATGCAGCAATGAAGACCCAATGCAGCCAAAAATAAATAAAATAAATTTATTTTTAAAAAATGTTGGAAATCTTTCAGGCATATATAGCAACATCCCTTCTATTCATCACTCAACTTAAAAAGAATAAAACATTACTAATATAGTTGAAACCCTCTGTGTAGCCTAATCCAACTAAATCTCTTCCATCCCGGAGTTAACTACTATCCTGAATTCGGTGTTTTATCATCCCTATTCCTTTTAAATAATTTTACTATAAATGTATCCCTCAACAGTATGTAGTATTATTTTATGAGATTCATCCATGTTAACACATGTCACTCTACATCCTCTTATATAGACTGCTTTCTAAACTGGTATAATTACTTTTCGGAGAAATTTGAAAAACTCCAGTAAATTTCAATTTATGTACATCATGCAACCCAGCAATTCTCCTAAGAATTATACCTAGAATAGAGAATATTTTGGATGAGTACAAAGACATGTGCAAGAATTAATCATATCAGCATTATTTGCAAACAACTGAAAACTGCCTAAATTTCCATCGACATAAGAAAGGATAGATACATTTGGGCATATTTAGATAATGCAATAGTATACAGCACCATATATGAAACTGAAATCATGTTTGAGTGTGAGGTGACAGTTTCTGACAGTCTGCATTAACACGTAAAACCCGGTATTTACATCATTAAGTCAATTTTGACAATACAATATTTTATCTAATATGGTTCACATGTAATATTTTAATCGATTATAATCCAATTGAGAGAACACACAGCAGACTATTGTTTTGATTACATTTAATATGTAGCTCTTCTTTTAGATTATCTTGTGAGAGTAATATGCTATACATTTACAATAGCCAAGACATAGAAGCAACCAAGATATGCATCGATAGAGGAATGGATAAAGAAGATGTGTGTGTGTGTATATGTATGTGTGTGTGTGTGTGTGTGTGTGTATATATATATATATATATATATATATATATATATATATATACACACACACACAATGGTCTATTACTCAGCCATAAAAAAGAATGAACTAATGCCATTTGCAGCAACATGGATGGCCCTAGAGATTATCATACTAAGTGAAGTAAGTCAGAGAAAGAAAAATACCATATGATATCACTTATATGTGGACTCTAAAATATGATACAAATGAACTTATTTACAAAACAGAAACAGACTCACAGGCATAAAAAACAAACTTATGGTTGCCAAAGGAGAAAGTGGGGGGGGGGGGAGATAAATTAGGAGTTTGGGAGTGGCAGATGCAAGCTACTGTGTATAAAATAAACAACAAGGTCCTACTATGTAGCACAGGGAGCTATATTTAATATTTTTAAATAAAGTATAATGGAAAAGAATATGAAAAAGAACATATATACACACACACACATATATATAAAACTGAACCACTTTGCTGTACACCAGCAACTAACACAAGATTGTCAATTAAAAAAGAAAATAATGTGCTATATAAGAGCACTTTCCCTTGGGCTGATGAGGTCAGTGCCTTTTGGAATGTGCCAACCCAAGGCATGACATAAAAACACCAGTGAATCAATAGTTTCAAAAGTGTTTCACCTTTCAAAGGCTATCAAAAAGGTTCAGCCCTTATTACAGGAATATGGACAGAAAAAAAGGCATGTATTTTCCTTAAGATTATAAGGATGATCTCTAACATGTAATCAAGGTTTAAAAGGTTATATAGGTAACACCAGACTCACTAATAAATCTTAAAATGTATTCAACTCCCAGCTAAAGTTTGGCATCAAGGGTTTAAGATTTGGCTATGAGTATTTAAGAGTTTTCTCACCCACTTAAAAATATACTTCATTTCTCTTGGGAAAGCTAAAAGCAGGTCAAAATCATGGGCCACAGCTTCTACGAGATGATTAGTTTCACAAAGGAGAAAGTATATACCCAGCCTATTACACTGATCACTTTTCCCAGTGAGAAGTAAATAAGAGAGGTGTACTTCCCCAGCTCATTTCATAGGTGAATAAGATGAAACAAGAAAATTAAGACTTGTGCAAGGTTACACAAGTATAGATGATTATATTTAAGTGCATCGCTGCCTCTGGAAAATATTAATTAAAAGCACACAAATAGTGGCCAAATAGCTTTATCTTTTTTTTTTTTTTTTTGCGGTACGCGGGCCTCTCACTGTTGTGGCCTCTCCCATTGCGGAGCACAGGCTCTGGACACGCAGGCTCAGCGGCCATGGCTCACGGGCACAGCCGCTCTGAGGCATGTGGGATCTTCCCGGACCGGGGCACGAACCCGTGTCCCCTGCATCGGCAGGCGGACTCTCAACCACTGCACCACCAGGGAAGCCCAGCTTTATCTTTTTACTGGACAACATACTGTTTCACAACCATGGTTTATCAACTGCCTTTCAGATCACCTGCCATTTCTGGGCTGGATCTTGTCTGCTAACCCTATGGTAAGTCCTTTGGGAAGATGAGATAAGATTAACACTGAGGTGTTTGGCAAATCTCTAGGGAGATTACTTATTCAGTCAGCTCTATAGCTGCCAAGGCTAACCAGACTTCACTTCATACCATTCAGTCCAGTGGTGCTCAACTATGGGTGCACATTGGAATCACCGGGGATTTAAAAAGTATTGAAGCCTATGACTTATTTCCTGAGATTCTGATTTAATTGCTCTGGGGTGCAAGCCCAGTCATGGGGAGTTTTCCCTTTATATTTTATTATGAAAAAATTTATATATACAGAAAAATTGAAATGTGCATACACCTGCCATTCAAATTCAACCATTAACATTTTTATACTTACTTATCATATATCCATCCATCATTTCCTGTATCAATCTACCAAACTATTTTCTTTTTTCTTTTTTTGATGATTCATTTCAAAGTAAATGGCAGACATCATACACTTCCTAGCATGAAGAGTTTTTAAAATTCCCCAGGGGAGCCTACTGTGTAGGTAAGGCTGAGAACCACTAATTTAGACTTCAGTGTTTCTACTGAAGTTGGTTTAAGGCAGGTCTACCCTTATTAGTGGCAAGCTTCCTGCTCTGAGGATACTTTAGGGACAAAACTCACATGGAGTGAAAGAACAGTATCATCTCATGCACAAGTCAATTCTATTGCCTTGCCTCTCAATTTCCAGGGTTATTTCTTTTTAGGAATGTTATAAAAATTCTGCAAAAAGGAAAACATATGCGATGGAGGGAATCAAGATGGTGGAGTAGGATGATGCTGAGCTCACCTACCCCTACAAACAAATCAAAAACACATCTATATGTGTAGCAGCTCTCAGTGAAAACAAACTGGAGACTGGCAGGAAGATGTCTACAACCAAGGCTGCAAAGAAAGATCCACAGAGTTTGGTAGGAAGGGAGAAGTGATCAGGTCAGGACCTATGTCCCTAGTAGGGATACAGAAGAGGAGGGGATATCACAGGTTCAGAGATCCTCCCTGGGGATTTTGGGGCTTGAACCACATATTAGGAACCCCAGTCCTGGGGACCAACAATGGAAAGATGAATCCCACTAGCTGGTTTGAAAATCAGTGGGACATACCAGAGAGCTGTAAGAACCTGAGACTCTGCTCCTGAAGAGTGCACACACGCTTGCTTACTCCCAGGAACAAGGTAGAGGAAACAGATTAAAAATGGCCTGGGGCTCTGGCCGGTTTCCCAAGACCACCCCAACAGCTGCCCTAGCCTGCACGGATGCCAGCTCCAGCCCCTCTTGCTGTGGAGCAGCTCCCCACTAGGTAAAGGCTGCCATTGTCAAGGAGGATAAGCACTTGGGAGAGATGGAGCAGTTCAGACTGGGCCCTACATCTGAATAGGGTGAGGGCAATCATTACCAGTGTGTGCAGAAGTGGTGGGGCAGGAGCTACCTGGAACTCCTACTGACGTGCTGGGACCATCCCAGTGCATACCCCAGCCCATGCCAGGCACCTACTCTGGACCCTTTTGCTCTGATGCAGCTGCCCACTAGGGCAAAGGCTGCCATTGCTGGAGGGGAGAGGGAGTGCACACTTAAGAGGGAACAAAACCAGCCTGGACCTGACCCTTAGGGCTTCTGCTCCAGCACCCTGATACCTGGCCCTACACCTGATAGGGTGGCTACAGCCATTGAGCAGAGGAGAAATGCCAGCTCACACCTGGCTCTGGCTCTAGCCCCTCCGTCTCTGGCCCTACCTCCCACTAAGGTGGTAACTGCCAGCACACCCTGGGGGAAGATGTAACCTGTGCTCACTTCAGATTCAGCTCTCCCAACAAAGCCACTGGACACGAGCAGACTGCACAGGGACACTCCCACACAAGGACACCCCTTTAAGTTTGGGATAAGTAACTTTTACCTAGAGATACAGAAAGTAAAACAAAATGAGAAGATAAAAGAATTTATTTCAAACAAAAGAACAAAAAAACCCCTGAAAAAACAACTAATGAAATAGAGATAAATAATTTACCAGATATAGAGGTCAAAGCATTAGTAATAAGAATGCTAACTGAACTTGGGAAAAGAATAGATGAACAGAGTAAGAATTTTAACAAGGGACTAGAAAATATAAAAAAGAACCAGTTGGAGCTGAAGATCATAATAACTGAAATGAAAAGTACACTAAAAGGAATTAATAACAGACTAGGAGATACAGAAGAATGCATAAGTAATCAGGAAGATACAATATTGGAAATCACCAATTCAGAAGAGCAAAAAGGAAAACAAATTTTAAAAAATGAGGATAGTTGAAGGAACCTCTGGGACAACATTCCCATTTTAGGGGTCCTAGAAGGAGAAGAGCAAGAGAAGAAGGTTAAAAATGTATTTGATGAAATTATGGCTGAAAAAAATTATTCCTGAGGATGAAGAAAGAAACAGATTTCTAGGTATAGGAAGTACAAAGAGTTCCAAAAAAGATGAACCTAAAAAGACCCACACCAAGACATATAATTAAAACGGCAAAAGTTAACAAGAGCATTTTAAAGGCAGCAAGAAAAAAAAATAAAGAGTAACACACAAAGGAACCTCCGTAAGGCTATCAGCTGATTTTTCCATAGAAACTTGGCAGGTCAGAAGGGAGTGGCATGATATATTTAAAGTATTGAAAGGGAAAAACCTACAAGCCAGAATACTCTACCCAGCAAAATTATTATTCAGAATTGAAAGAGAGTTGAAGAACTTCTCAGAGAAGCAAAAACTAAGAGAGCTCATCTAACTGATGTTACAAGTGTTAAAGGGTCTTCTCTAAGTGGAAAAGGCTACAAGAAGAATTTATAGGAAAGGAAAATCCCACTAGTAAAGGCAAATATAAGATAAAGGTTGTGGATCAACTACTTAAATAAGCTAGTACAAGATTAAGAGACAAAAATTATAAAATCAACCATAACTACAATAAATAGTTAAGGGATAGACATGAATATGTAAAATATGACATTGAAAACACAAAATGTGGGGGGGGGGGATAAAAAATGTAGCTTTTAAAAAGTGTATAAATGTATCTGAACTTAAATGACTACCAGTTTAAAATAAGCACATAAAGTTCTAGGTCAACATATATGAACTCCACAGTAACCACAAATAAAAAACCTACAATAGATACACAGAAACTAGAGAAAAGAATACAAGCACACCACTAAAGAAAATCATCAAACCACAAGGGAAGGAAGTAAAAGAAGAAGATAACAGAGAAGAACTATAAAAACAACCAGAAAACTAGTGACAAAATGGCAATAAGTACACACTTATCAATAATCACTTTAAATATCAATGGGCTAAATGCTCCAGTCAAAAGACATAGGGTGGCTGACTGGATAAAAATGAAGACCCATCTATATGCTGCCTGCAAGAGACTCATCTCAGAGACACACACACAGCCTGAAAGTGAGGGGATGGAAAAAGATAGTTCATGTAAATGGAAGAAGAAAAAAATGCTGAGGTAGCAATACTCATATCAGACAAAGTAGACTTTAAAATAAAGTCTATAACAAAAGACAACAAACAGCATTATATAATAATAAAGGGATCTGTACAAGAATAGGATTAACTTTCATTAACATATATGTACATAAAACAGGTGAACCTAATCAGGAGCATCTAAACATATAGAGCAAATATTAACAGACATAAAGGGAGAAAATGACAACAATACAATAATAGTACGGGACTTTAACACTCCACTTGTATCAATGGACAGAAAATCAATAAGGAAACAGTGGTCTTAAATGGCACATTAGACCAGTTGGACTTAATAGATATCTACTGGACTTTCGTCCAAAAACAAGAATACACATTCTTTTTAAATGCATATGGGGGTTTCCCTGGTGGCACAGTGGTTGGGAGTCCACCTGCCAATGCAGGGGACACAGGTTCGAGCCCTGGCCTGGGAAGATCCCACATGCCACGGAGCAAATAAGCCCATGTGCCACAACTGCTGAGCCTGCGCTCTGGAGCTCGCATGCCACAACTACTGAAGGCCGTGCACCTAGAGCCCGTGCTCCACAACAAGAGAAGCCACTGCAATGAGAAGCCTGCGCACCGCAATGAAGAACAGCCCCTGCGTGCCACAACCAGAGAAAGCCTGCACACAGCAATGAAGACCCAATGCAGCCAAAAATTTTAAAAAATAAAAAATAAAATTTAAATGCACATGGAATGTTTTCCAGGATAGATCACATGCTAGGCCATAAAACAAGTCTCAACAAATTTAAGAGAACAGAAATTATATCAAGCATTTTTTTATGAACACAATGGTATGTAACTAGAAATCAACTACAGGAAGAAAAATGGGAAAACCACAAGCATGTGGAGACTACACAACATGCTATTAAAACCTATGGGTAGGTAAAGAAATCAAAGAGGAAATCAGAAAATACCTTGAAACAAACGAAAATAAAAACACAACTTTCCAAAATCTACAAGATGCAGCAAAAACAGTCCTAAGAGGGAAGTTTATGGCGACACAGGACTACCTCAAGAAAAAAGAAAAATTTCAAATGAACAACCTAACATACCATCTAAAGGAATTAGAAAAAGAACAAAGCCCAAAGTCAGCAAAAGGAAGGAAATAATAAAGATCAGAGAGGAAATAAATGAAAAGGAGACTAAAAAAAAAAACACCAATAGAAAAGATCAATGAAACTAAGAGCTGTTTTTTTTTAAAAGATAAATAAAATCAATAAGCCTTTAGCCAGGCACTTTAAGAAAAAAAGACAGAGGACACAAATGAACAAAATAATAACTGAAAGAGGAGAAATTACAACTGATATCACAGAGGTACAAAAAAACATCAGAAGAGAATACTATGAATAGCTATATGCCAACAAATTGGAAAACCTAGAAGAAATGGATAAATTTCTAGAAACATACAATCTTCCAAGACTGAATGAGGAAGAAAGAGATAATCTGAACAGACTGATCACTAGTAGTGGAATTGAATTAGTAATCAAAAAACTCCCAGCAAACAAAAGTCCAGGACCTGACAGCTTCACAGGGAAATTCTATCAATAACAAACATATAAAGAAGAGCTGATACCTATCCTTCTCAAACTACTCCAAAAAACTGAAGAGGAGGGAACACTCCCAAATTCATTCTATGAGCCTACGATTATCCTGATACCAAAATCAGACAAAGACACCACACAAAAAGAGAAAATTACAGGCCAACATCTCTGATTAATATAGTTGCAAAAATCCTCAACAAAATATTAGAAAACTGAATTCAACAATTATAAAAAGGATTATATACCGTGATCAAGCGGGATTTATTCCAGGGATGCAAGGATGGTTTAATACCTACAAATTAATCAATGTGATACACCACATTAACAAAACAAAGGATAAAAATCACATGATCATCTCAACAGATGTAGAAAAAGCATTTGACAAAATTCAACAAACATTCATGATACAAACTTTCATCAAAGTTGGCATAGATGAGGGCCTCCCTGGTGGCGCAAGTGGTTGAGAGTCCGCCTGCCGATGCAGGGGATACGGGTTCGTGCCCCGGTCTGGGAGGATCCCATGTGCCGCGGAGCGGCTGGGCCCGTGAGCCATGGCCGCTGAGCCTGCGCGTCCGGAGCCTGCGCGTCCGGAGCCTGTGCTCCGCAACGGGGGAGGCCACAACAGTGAGAGGCCCGCATACCGCAAAAAAAAAAAAAAAAAATTTGGCATAGATGAAACATATCTCAACATAAATAAAGGCCATTTATGACAAACCGACAGCTAACATCATACGCAATGTTGGAAAGCTGAAAGCTTTTCCTCTAAAATCAGAAACAAGACAAGGATGCCTACTCTTCCCATTTATATTTTACACAGTATTGGAAACCCTAGACACAGGAATCAGACAAGAAAAAGAAATAAAAGGCATCAAACTGGAAGGGAAAAGGTAAATCTGTCACTATTTGCAGATGACATTATACTTATATATAAAACCCTAAAGTCTCCACCAAAAAACTATTAGAATAAATTAATTCAGTAAAGTTGCAGGATACAAGATTAATATACAGAAATCTGTTGCTTTTCTATACTCTTACAATGAACAATCACAAAGAGAAAGCAAAACAATCCTGTTTAAAATCACACCAAAAGAATAAAATACCTAGGAATGATCTTAACCAAGAAGGTGAAAGACCTATACTCTCCAAAACTATAAAACACTGGTGAAGGAAATTAAAGATGATATAAGGAAATGGAAAGATATCCCATGTTCACAGAAATTTTGGTAAAATGTCCATACTACACAAAGCAATCTACAGATTTAATACAATCCCTATCAAAAACGCATGACATTTTTCACAAAACTAGAATAATCATAAAATTTATATTGAACCACAAAAGATCCTGAATAGCCAAAGCAATCTTGAGAAAAATGAACAAAGTTGGAGTTCACATATGCTCCCTGACTTCAGACTATACTACAAAGCTACAGTAATCAAAATAGTATGGTACTGGAATAAAAAGAGAAACATAGATCAATGGAACAAAACAGAGAGTCCAGAAAGAAACCCACACATATATGGTCAATTATTTTACAACAAAGGAACCAAGAATATACAATGGGAAAAAGGTAGTCTCTTCAATAAACTGTGTTGGGGAAATTGGACAGGCACTTGACAAAGAAAGAAAATGGACCACTAATTTATACCATTTACAAAAATTAACTTGAAATGGATTAAAGACTTGAATTAAGACCTGAAACCACAAAACTCCTAGAAGAAAACACAGAACACTCTTTGACATACATTGTAGCAATCTTTCTTTGGTTCTTTCTCCTAAGGCAAAGGAAACAAAAGCAAAAATAAAACAAATGGGACCTAATTAAGCTTAAAACCTTTTGCACAGCAAAGAAAACCACTGACAAAATGAAAAGACAACCTACTGAGTGGGAGAAAATGTTTGCAAATGGAATGACTGATAAGGGGTTAATATCTAAACTACATAAACAGCTAATACAACTCAATATCAAAAAACCCAAACACCCCAATTAAAAAAAATGGTCAGAAAACCTGAATAGACATTTCTTCAAAGAAGATGTACAGAGGGCCAACATGCACATGAAAAGATGCTCAACACTGCTTATCATCAGGGAAATGCAAATCAAAACCACAATGAGATATCACCTCACACCTGTCAGAATGGCTATCATCAAAAAGACCACAAATAACAAACATTGGCAAGGATGTGGAGAAAAGGGAACCCTAGTGCAATGTTGGTGGGAATGTAAATTGTTGCAGCCATATGGAAAACAGTATGGAGGTTCCTCAAAAAACTAAAAATAGAACTACCATATGATCCAGCAATTTCTCCCAAGTATATATCTGAAGAAAATGAAAATACTAATTCAAAAACCCCAATGTTCAATAATAGTGGGGGACTTTAACACCTCACTTACACCAATGGACAGATCATCCAAACAGAAAATTAATAAGGAAACACAAGCGTTAAATGACACAATAGACCAGATAGATTTAATTGATATTTAGAGGACATTCGATCCAAAAACAGCAGATTACACTTTCTTCTCAAGTGCGCATGGAACATTCTTCAGGATAGATCACATCTTGGTTCACAAATCAAGCCTCAGTAAATTTAAGAAAATTGCAAAGATCAATAAAACTAAAAAGCTGGTTCTTTGAAAAGATAAACAAAATTGATAAACCATTAGCCAGACTCATCAAGAAAAGGAGGGAGAGGACTCAAATCAATAAGATTAGAAATGACAAAGGAGAAGTTAGTTACAACAGACACCGCAGAAATACAAAGTATCCTAAGAGACTACTACAAGCAACTCTATGCCAATAAAATGGACAACCTGGAAGAAATGGACAAATTCTTCAAAAGGTATAACCTTCCAAGTCTGAACCAGGAAGAAATAGAAAATATGAACAGACCAATCACAAGTAATGAAATTGAAACTGTGATTAAAAATCTTCCAACAAACTAAAGTCCAGGACCAGATGGCATCACAGGTGAATTCTATCAAACATGTAGAGAAGAGCTAACACACATCCTTCTCAAACTCTTCCAAAAATTGCAGAGGAAGGAACACTCCCAAACTCATTCTATGAGGCCACTATCACCCTGATAACAAAACCAGACAAAGATACTACCAAAAAAAGAAAATTTCAGACCAATATCACTGATGAATATAGATGCAAAAATCCTCAACAAAATACTAGCAAACAGAATCCAACAACACATTAAAAGGATCATACACCACAATCAAGTTGGATTTATCCCAGGGATGAAAGGATTCTTCAATATATGCAAATCAATCAATGTGATACACCATATTAAAAATCTGAAGAATAAAAACCATATGATCATCTCAATAGATGCAGAAAAAGCTTCTGACAAAATTCAACGCACATTTAAGATAAAAACTCTCCAGAAAGTGGGCAGAGAGGGAAATTTCCTCAACGTAATAAAAGCCATATATGACAAACCCACAGCAAACATCATTCTCAGTGGTGAAAAACTGAAAGCATTTCCTCTAAGATCAGGAACAAGGATGTCCACTCTCACCACTATTATTCAACATTGTTTTGGAAGTCCTAGCCACAGCAATCAGAGAAGAAAAAGAAATAAAAGGAATACAAATTGGAAAAGAAGTAAAACTGTCACTGTTTGCAGATGACATGATACTATATAGAGAAAATCCTAAAGATGCCACCAGAAAACTACTACAGCTAATCAATGAATTTGGTAAAGTTGCAGGATACAAAATTAATGCACAGAAATCTCTTGCATTCCTATACACTAATGATGAAAAATCTGAAAGAGAAATTAAGGAAACACTCCTATTTACCACTGCAACAAAAAGAATAAAATACCTAGGAATAAATCTACCTAGGGAGACAAAAGACCTGTATGCAGAAAACTATTAAGACACTGATGAAAGAAATTAAAGATGATACAAACAGATGGAGAGATATACCATGTTCTTGGATTGGAAGAATCAATATTGTGAAAATGACTGCAACACAAAGCAATCTACAGATTCAATGCTATCGCTATCAAATTACCAATGGCGTTTTTTACAGAACTAGAACAAAAAATCTTAAAATTTGTATGGAGACACAAAAGACCCTGAATAGCCAAAGCAGTCTTGGGGGAAAAAAACGGAGCTGGAGGAATAGACTCCCTGACTTCAGACTATACTACAAAGCTATAGTAATCAAGACAATATGGTACTGGCACAAAAACAGAAATATAGATCAATGGAACAAGATAGAAAGCCCAGAGATAAACCCATGCACCTATGGTCAACTAATCTATCACAAAGGAGGCATGGATATACAATGGAGAAAAGACAGTCTCTTCAATAAGTGTTGCTGGTAAAACTGGACAGCTACATGTAAAAGAATGAACTTAGAACACTCCCTAACACAAAAATAAACTCAAAATGGATTCGAGACCTAAATGTAAGACCAGACACTATAAAACTCTTAGAGGAAAACCTAGGCAGAACACTCTGACATAAATCACAGCAAGCTGTTTTTTGATCCACCTCCTAGAGTAATGGAAATAAAAACAAAAATTAACAAATGGGACCTAATGAAACTTAAAAGCTTTTGCACAGCAAAGGAAACCATAAACAAGAAGAAAAGACAACCCTCAAAACGGGAGAACAAATCAACAGACAAAAGATTAATCTCCAAAATATATAGATAGCTCATGCAGTTCAATATTAAAAAAAACAAACAAACAACCCAATCCAAAAATGGGCAGAAGACCTAAATAGACATTTCTCCAAAGAAGACATACAGATGGCCAAGAAGCACATGAAAAGCTGCTCAACATCACTAATTATTAGAGAAATGCAAGTCAAAACTACAATGACAGGGCTTCCCTGGTGACGCAGTGGTTGAGAGTCTGCCTGCCGATGCAGGGGACACAGGTTCTTGCCCCAGTCCGGGAAGATCCCACATACCACAGAGCAGCTGGGATCGTGAGCCATGGCTGCTGAGCCTGCACGTCTGGAGCCTGTGCTCCACAATGGGAGAGGCCACAACAGTGAGAGGCCCGCGTACCACAAAAAAAAAAAAAAAAAAAAAACTACAATGACATATCACCTCACACCAGTTAGAATGGGCATCATCAGAAAATCTACGAACAACAAATGCTGGAGAGGGTGTGGAGAAAAGGGAACCCTCTTGCACTGTTGGTGGGAATGCAAATTGATACAGCCACTATGGAGAACAGTATGGAGGTTCCTTAAAAAACTAAAAATAGAATTACCATATGATCCAGCAATCCCACTACTGGGCATATACCCAGAGAAAACCATAATTCAAAAAGACACATGCACCCCAATTTCATTGCAGCACTATTTACCATAGCCAGGTCATGGAAGCAACCTAAATGCCCATTGAGAGACGAATGGATAAAGATGTGGCATGTTTAAACAATGGAATATTACTCAGCCATAAAAATGAACGAAATTGGGTCATTTGTAGAGACGTGGATGGACTTGGAGACTGTCATACAGAGTGAAGTTAAGTCAGAAGGAGAAAAGCAAATACCGTATATTAACACATATATGTGGAACCTAGAAAAATGGTACAGATGAACCAGTTTGCAGGGTAGAAATAGAGACACAGATGTAGAGAACAAACGTATGGACACCAAGGGGGGAAAGCAGCTGGGGGGGGTGGTAAAAAAAAACAGAAAAAAAAAGAATTCTTTTTTACACTTCAAAAAAGTTAAACATGGTCCCAAATAGGAATATCTATAGAAACAGAGAGTAAATTAGTGGTTGCCAGAGGCTAGGGAAGGGGAGAATGGGGAATGACTGCTAGTGGGTACAGGGCTTCTTTTTGTCACGATGAAAATGTTCTGGAATTAGACAGTGGTAATGATTCCACAACTTTGTGAATGTACTATAAACCACTAAATTTTACACTTTAAACGTGAATTATATCTCAATAAACCCATTATTTTAGGGGGAAAAAAACCCCAACCTTCATAGCAGCATTATTTACAATAGCCAAGATATGGAATCAACCTAAGGGTCTATCAACAGATGACTGGATAAAGAAGATGTGAGAATATATATATATATTCTCTCTCTTTCTCTCTCTCTATATATACATATACATACGTGTACGTATATATACACAGACACACACACATATATATATAGAGAGAGAATATTAGTCAGCCATAAAAAGGAATGAAATCTTGCCATTTGCAACAACATAGATAGACCTGAAAGGTATTATACTTAGTGAAATAAGTCAGACAAAGAAAGACAAATATTATATGTTAGCACTTATATGTGGAATCTAAAGAATAAAACAAAGCAATGAAAATAACAAAACAGAGACAGACTCACAGAAATAGAGAATAAACTAGGGGTTATCAGTGGGGGAAAGGAAGGTGGGAGGGGCAAAACAGGGGTAGGGGATTAAGAGGTACAAACTACTATGTATAAAATAAACAAGCTACAAGGACTGATTGTTCAGTACAGGGAATATAGCCAATATTTTATAATAACTTTAAATGGAATATGATCTATAAAAGTATTGAGTCACTCTGTTGTACACCTGAAACTAATGTAAAACTGTAAATCAACTATACTTCGATAAAGAAAGAGAGAACATAGGCTTTCTACATTGGCAGCAAATGACCATGCATAAAATAATTATAATAAAGTTTTATACTGTCACAGAATGAGCCTTGGCTTCACAATTTTAGGTTTCAGTATTATATTATAGGTGTGTAAATAGAAGTCACCTGGATTTGAATGAGGGACCAAACTTAGGGAGGCTTAAAAACTTGTCCAAAGTTATAGAATTAGTAAATGACAGAGCTAAGTCCTCTCAAAATCCAGCAAAATTTAGCTTGACAACTGGCATTAAGAAATTAGAAAACAAAAATCAAAAAACAAAATCTCATACCTGTAGTCTTCCCTTTTCATAGGCCAGTTTATTTTTACTCTCAGTAATTTTTCCCAAGACATTTTCCACCTGCTGTTGGGCAAGCTGATAAAGCAAACACAGGTATCAGTACCTCTAGGCATAGAATGAATAATCATTTTCTTTCTTAAGTATTTATACCCTTACTAATTCTAAAGTTATGAATCCAGGATTCATATTTATTTGCTACTGCTATCTCTTAGTCTGTCTTTAGACAGCTGATCATAGTGTAATATGAAACATGTAGAGAGACTGCTAATGAAAATATGAGTGCTTTAGGACTCACTGTTGTTCTTTGTTTCCTAATTCTGTTTTTGTTATGTCAAGTATTCCTTTGTAGTTGCAACCTAACCCAGATGTGGGGTGGTTTTATCAGTGGTTGCAGGTATGCAGTTTGAGGATTATATGCAGTCGGCCCTCTGTATCCACAGGTTCCACATCCACTGGTTAAACCAACTGTGGATCAAAAATATTCAGGAAAAATTAATTTTCAGTAAGTTCCAAAAGGCAAAACTTGAATTTGCCACACACGGGCAACTGACAACTATTTAAATAGCATTACATTGTGTTAGGTATTATAAGTAATCTAGAGATGATTTAAAGTATATGGAAGAATGTGCATAGATTATATGCAAATATCACACCATTTTATATAAGGGACTTGAGCATCCACAGATTTTGGTATCTGGGGGGTCCTGGAACCAATCCCCCACAGATACTGAGGGATGACTGTAGTTATTTAAGACAATGGGAGCTACAAATGATCACAACCATTTGGTCAATAACAGACACCTCAGTTACCATAGTAAAAGGCAGTAAAAAAAGAAAAAAAAACTGAAAAAAAAACAAAAGAAATGTTTGTCAGAAACTCCAACATTGTTTGATCAAGTACTCAACATAATGTTATCTAGGACAAACATTACTGAAGTCTCTATATTTCATGAAATTACATATTTAATCATTCAAACAGCCTTTAATAATGAGAGGTCTTTGTTTTTTTGTTTTTGGCGGTACGCAGGCCTCTCACTGTTGTGGCCTCTCCCGTTGTGGAGCACAGGCTCCGGATGCTCAGGCTCAGCAGCCATGGCTCACGGGCCCAGCCGCTCCACGGCATGTGGGATCTTCCTGGACCGGGGCACAAACCCGTATCCCCTGCATCGGCAGGCGGACTCTCAACCACTGCACCACCAGGGAAGCCCTGGGATTATGTTTTGATCAAGTCTTCAGCAGAAAATATATGACAAGGATGGCCAATAATGCTACAAAAACAAAGCTACACCATAACCATAAAAGCTGAATTATTTAAAACTTAAAATTCAGTTCCAAGTCCTATAAATCAAGGTGCCCAATGTGCTGCAAAATGTAGGTATAGCTTATAAAAAGTCAAGAGCCAGATTTAACCAAAAATATGCTAGCTATTACAAATAAAAACACTCAAAAATAACTTTGCTTGCCTTCTTGGAATGTGGAAGGCTTTTTATTTTTTTAAATAACTTGGATAGTCTGGGTCTCTTATAAAATGTGTCCAAGAATTTTTAAAATAATGGCACTTTTTTCCTCAATAACATTCCCTCTTTTAGGCAAAGGCATAAAGAATTCTATTACTCTTTCAAATACACTTTTAAAATAATTTCCTTTTTGCCACCCAAGAGAACACTAATGCACTGATAAGTGAAAACTAAGAAAAATCAAAATGTGATACTGTTTGACACAAAGTCACTTATTTAAATTTATGACAAACAAAAATAAATTGTTCCAGTTGCTAAAGGAAAGTAGATGTTAAGGCAGTAACTTAAATTACCGTTTTCAGATTATTTAAATAGGCCCTGTACTTAAGAAAATTGGCGGAACACCAAAAATTAGAGAGAGACCACTTAAATGAGTGAATATCTCAGATTCTGAGTTGTGGAATGCAGAACTCAATGTAACCTTTGCTTAAATAATCTTGGCAATATACTATAAAAATTATTAATATACAGAGCAAAACAGAAACTGGAGAATCACCTGAGAAACAGCATACAAAGAAAAATGCTAATGGTTAGAATATACATTTTAACTCAAGCACAAAAACATCACTCCTTGGAAAAGCAGGAAGCTAACACAGAAAGAATTATCTTAAGATATGAAAGGTAGGTTGACAAGGATCAACAGTAAGCCACAAAGTGATTTCTAAAATAATTTTTAAAATCTGGGTAAACTCTAAAAGCTAGCAGAAGCTGTTAGAAGGATACATAAAACCAAGAGATGGTAGCATCTTGGTAAAGCTGTTTTATAAGTAGATTGTTAAGTACGAATTTTATTCAAAATGTTTAACAACCAGTATGACATAGCCCCCCCCCGGAAATGGAACCAATTGTCACCCTCACAAGTATACACTGACTGAATGTCACCCTAGTTTTAAGAAATACTACATTTAATACATTGTTTAATTTCAAGTCATTATAATCCTAGTTGTGTATGCAACTAATTCTACTTCTGTCTGGTGCTACCATTTGAAAATGTATGTTTAAAATACAAATGAGAAGTGGGGCAGATAGTCAGTTAACTTGAATCCAGGAATAGTAACCTTCTCACATTTGGATCTTTTCTCATTGTGTTTCCCTCCATGACTGCCTGTGGTAACGGACTTAAATTACACCATTATTCATAGCAAACAGACTTGTGGTTGCCAAGGGGGAGGGGAGAATGGGGGAGGGAGGGAGTGGGAGTTTGGGGTTAGCAGATGCAAACTATTATATATAGAATATATAAACAACAAGGTCCTACTGTATAGCACAGGGAACTATATTCAATATCCTGTGATAAACCACATGGAAAAGAATATTTAAAAATATAAAAGTATAACCGAGTCACTTTGCTGTACAGCAGAAATTAACACAACATTGTAAATCAACTATATTTCAATAAAAATTTAAAAATCACACAGTCATTAAAGGCTGAAATGGCAAACATAAACCTAAAATTAGGAAGTGTGAGAAAAAGAAGAAATTATATTTATACAAGTATACTGTATATGTTGGCCCTGTGAGGGGCACTTTACTCGCAGTATGACATTTAATCCTCACAGCCTGGTAAGACACACATGACCCTCTTTGTGCTCTACCCAATCAACATTTCTTAAACACCTATTATGTATTAGGCGTTACGGTAGGCAAGGGAGTATACAGATGAATAACTACTCTTCTTGCATTAGAAGAGAGTGAAGGCAGATGCATAAGCAGGTCAATTTCTAACTTAGCAGTTAGAAATGTAGTAACTATTTTGATATGGGTTTGCACAGTAGAACCCCACAGTTAGGGCAGATCCCCTTGGTGCTGAAGGCCATAGAGGTTAAGAACTTGCCCAGGTCACACAGTAAATGGAGCTGAGTATTGTAACCAGGTCTGAATTTAAATCTGTGGTGTGGCATACACAACACATATTCATATGTATATCTCTAAAAATCAGTAAGAGGTTATACTAGAGGGTAGTTTTTATTGAGAATTTCAAGTGTTAATTCTCAACGAACAATAGGTTTAATGACATTGCTCGGATTGAAAAAAAAAAGTTCTTAACCTCTTTCCTCAAGACTCATACAGCCAAGTGAAGCACTTCCAGGCAGGTTTGGTCAGAGAAGATGCTATGCATAGACATATAAGCTGGAATTGAGGTATGGGATATCACTGGGAGACCTTAATCAAGAGATGCTGTGGACAGGCAAGAATCAACATTGAGCAAATCACTCGCAAGACCCGTCAAAGTCACTAATAGGATAAGGCCACAGGCCTGCTCACTGGCAGCAGAGGCATGAAAGAATCATGCAGACTGAGATATGGTCTTCCAGAGAGACCCAAACCAGGTGGGTGGATAAGCCCAGCTGAGGCCTGGCCAACAGGAAAGGACATGGATGAATCTTTAATCTTGGGGGAGGGAGGCGTGGTTTGAGACAATACCAGGAATTAGAGCTAATGCACCTTGTTGCTCTGATAGGAACTTACAGGCTTTCTTCTGAGACAGTTGAGATACTAAGAATTCAATAAATGTTAGAATGCTCTACATGCTTTACATGTATTAACTTACTTAACCTCAACAACCTCCTAATAATAGTATGATTATCCCCATTTTCAGAGATTAAGAAACTCAGGCTCCGAGAGGTTAAAGATCACACCCAAGGTCACAGCCAAAATTGAAACATAGATAGTCTGGATCTAAAGCCATGAAAATGTAAGAGTATTTATACATATATTTTTAATTTTTATTTATTTATTTATTTTTGGCTGTATGGGGTCTTCATTGCTGCGCACGGGCCTTCTCTAGTTGCAGTGAGCGGGGGCTACTCTTCATTGGGGTGTATGAGCTTCTCACTGCAGTGGCTTCTCTTTGTTGCAGAGCATAGTCTCTAGGCATGCGAGCTTCCGTAGTTGTGGCACGAGGGCTCAGCAGTTGTGGCTCGTGGGCCCTAGAGCGCAGGCTCAGTAGTTGTGGCACATGGGCTTAGTTGCTCCGTGGCATGTGGGATCTTACTGGACCAGGGCTTGAACCCGTGTCTCCTGCATTGGCAGGCAGATTCTTAACCACTGCACCACCAGGGAAGTCCCAGGATTTAGATTTAGTCTCTGTAATTTTTTATAGTTGAAGTAATGAGCAGCTTATGACAGAGTTTGAAAGAATTTAGTTCAGATTAAGGCAGACTTCACAACAGGGCCTTCTTTGGAATTTTGAAAGATGATTTGCATGTTATAGAAGCAATGGCTAATTCTTTCTCAAGTATTCAGAAGCACATGGAAAACTTATTAGCTGTTTAACATAACAATCATCTCTTTAAATCTCCTTCATCCGGAGATGTTTTAAGAATTCTACCATTTATTTGTAATGGATTGACCTTGTCAAGTAGCTTTTAGGAATCAAACTTACTATTGATTTCCTAATGGATGGAACTGTCAGAAAGAGAAAAAAAATACAAGTTTGTTCCTCACAATTTATGGAAAAGAAAATATTTTAAAACGTTAGAAATATTGGTGCTTTTCAGCATTATAGATCATCTGTGTAGGCAGACATTTAAAGGCTGTCTTAAACTCTTGTTTTCCTAAATCCTGTATTGTCTGAATACCATAGGGCTCTCTGACATATTTAGCCTGCATTATTCAGACTTGTGATAATTATCAAAAAAAAAAAAATGAAGGAAACCCATCTCCTGATTTCTGATTGTTTTTCAAACTCATAGTCATTAGTTGCTACTTTAGACTGACTTTTTATACCCCCAATGGTAATCAGAAGTTGCTTGCTCAAGTTCTAGGAAAGCAATTTGATCTGCCAGTTGCTTATTCTTTTCCTCTAGAGTCTGCAGGTTGCGGGTTAATGCATTTATGCCTACCTTTAGAAGAAAAAAGAGAAAAGAATTCTGTGCCAGATCCAAAAATATTATCTTGTTTTTTTTTTTGTTGTTTTTTGTTTGTTTGTTTGTTTTGCCGTACGCAGGCCTCTCACTGTTGTGGCCTCTCCCATTGCGGAGCACAGGCTCCGGGCGTGCAGGCTCAGTGGCCATGGCTCACGGGCCTAGCCGCTCCACGGCATGTGGGATCTTCCCGGACCGGGGCACGAACCCGTGTCCCCTGCATCAGCAGGCGGACTCTCAACCACTGCGCCGCCAGAGAAGCCCTTATCTTGTTTTTAAAATGACATTTTTAACTGTAAAATAAATGGTATCTTATGAATATGTTTCCCTGCTTTGTAGTTGTCTTTAGCAGGAGAGTTATTACAAATTGCATAGTGTACATTTACTAGAAGTGAAAGTCCTTCTGGTACTTGGTACCTATTTATATATTAACTCGAGCATATAAATATAGAGGCAAAAATACTCCAAAAAATATTAGCAAAATGAATCCAGCAATATATAAAAGGATAACAAATCAGGACTAAGTGTAGTTTATTCCAGTAATACAAGGCTTGTTCAACATTCAAAATTAATTACTATAATTCACCACATCAATAGACTATAGAAGAAAAACCATATGACCATCTCAATAGACACAGAAAAAGCATTTCACAAAATTCAAATTAATTTATGATAAAACCCCAGTAACCTAGAAATGAAAGGGAACCATCTCTATGTGATCAATTCTGTCTGTAAAAACCTACAACTAATATCAGTATTGGTGGAAGACTCAATGTTTTCCCCTAAGACTGGGAAAAAGGCAAGGATATCTGCTCTTGCCATTCCTATTCAGTATCATATGGGAGGCCTTAGCTGGTGCAACAAGGTTAAGAAAAAGTAATAAAAAGCATAGAAATTGGCAAGGGAGAAATAAAACTGTCTCTACTTACAACAGACATGATAGTCTACATAGGAAATCCCAAAGAATCTACAAAAGAAATCCTAGAATAAGTGAGTTTAGTAAGGTTGAAGGATACAAGGTCAAATCAATTGTATTTCTATATATTAGCAACAAACAATTGGAAATTGATATTTCCTAAAAGTTCCATTTATAACAGCACCAAAATCCATGAAACCCTTAGGTACAAATCTAAGACAAAATATGTCCAATATTTGACATGCTGAAAATTACAGTATGCTGACAAGACAAATCAAAAGCCTAAATAAAATGGAGAGACATACTGTGTCCCTGTATTAGGAAGATACAATATTGCTAAGATGTCAATTCTCTCTAATCCCAATTTAAATTGTGTGGGATAATTTACCAGTGTCCACCCTTTGGTGGGGTCTAGACTGTGAGGCTAGAAAAAAATGCCCTGTAAGAAATGCTAAAGGGAGCTCTTCAGGCTGAAATAAAAGGGGATTAGATAATAACTGGAATCCACATAAAGAAATAAAGGGTACCAGAAAATGTAGCAACATAGGTACATGTAGAAGACATATAAATATGTAGTTTTTGTTTGTAACTCAGTTATCTATAAATCAAAAATATATAGTAAAAGAAAGGTTAAGGGAATTAAAATAGTGCACCAGAAATATCTACTTAACACAAAGGAAGGCAATACTGGAGAAACAGAGGAACAAATATCACATAAAACATATAAAAAAATAGTAAAGTGGCAGATGTAAATCCTACCTTATGGGTAATTATGTTAAATATTAATGGATTAAACACTCCAACTAAGAAGCAGAGACAGGCAGAATAAATTTGTAAAAGACCCAACTGTATGCTGTTTATAAGAGACACACTTTAGATCCAAAGACACAAATGGGTTGAAAATAAAAGGATGGGAAAAGATGTATGATGTAAACAGTAATCTGAAAAGAGCTGGAGTGGCTACACTAACATGAGACAAAGTAGATATTAAGACAAAAATCTGTGAGATAAAGAAGGACATTATTGGGTTTCCCTGGTGGCGCAGTGGTTGAGAGGCCGCCTGCCGATGCAGGGGACACGGGTTCGTGCCCCAGTTCGGGAAGATCCCACATGCTGCGGAGCAGCTAGGCCCGTGAGCCATGGCCGCTGAGCCTGCGCATCTGGAGCCTGTGCTCCACAATGGGAGAGGCCACAACAGTGAGAGGCCCACAAACCAAAAAAAAAAAAAAAAAAAAAAGAAGGATATTATATATTGAAAAAAGGATCAACCCATTAAGAAGATAACATTTATAAATGCATTTGCATCTAACAACACAACCCCAATGAAGCAAAAACAATACAGCAAAAACTGACAGAATTGAAGGGAGAAATAACAATTCAACACTAACAGTTGAAGACTTCAATATCCCTCTTTCAATAATAGGTGGAACAGTTAGATGATCAATGAAGAAACAGCTGATGACTTGAACAACACTATAAAGCAACTGGACCTAACAGACATCTTTAGAACACTCCGCCAAACAATAATAGAATACACGTTTTTCTCAAGTGCACATGAAGCATGCTCTAGGATATACCACATGTTAAACCATAAAACAACTCTCAAATCTGAAAGGACTGAAATTATATAAAGTATGTTCTCCAACAACAATGAAATAAAATTAAATGAATAAAAGAAGGAAATTTGGAAAATTCACATATATGGGGAAATCAACAACATATTTCTAAATAATCAATGGGTCAAAGAGGAAATTACAAAGGAAATTAAAGAATATTTTGAGATGAATGAAAATGAAAATATAACATGATAAACAAAATGTATCGTATGCAGCTTAAGTGGTGCTTAGAGGGAAATCTGTAGCTGTATAAACTTATATTTTAAAAAAGAGAAATATCTCATATCAATAACCTAAGCATCCATTTTAAGAACCTAGAAAAAGAAAATTAAACTCAAAGCAAGAAAAAGGAAGAAAATAATAAGGATTATAGCAGAAATAAAACAGAGGCTAGAAAAACAATAGAGGAAATCAGTAAAACCAGAAGTTGGTTCTTTGACAAGATCAACAAAATTGACAAACCGCTGTGGTATTAACCAAGAAAAAAATATAAAGAATACACAAATTGCTAAAATTAGAAATGAAAGAAGAGACATTGTATTGAACTCCCAGAAGTTAAAAAGGGGCTACTATGAACAACTGTATGCCAATAAATTACATAGGCTAGATGAAATGGACAAATTCCTAGAAAGACCCAAATGACTAAAACTCAAAAACAAAGTAGAAATATGAATTGAACTATAACAAATAAAGAGACTGGATCAATAATAATAATAATTAAAAACAAAACACTCCCCACAAAGAAAAACCTAGAACCAGATGGCTTCACTGTTGAATTCTACAAAACACTGAAAGAATTAACACCAATCCCTCACAAAGTCTTCTTAAAATAGGAGAGGGAACACTATCAAATCATTTTAAGAGGCCAATATTATTGAATACCTTGATACCAAAACCAAAGATGTCACAAGAAAAAAAAAACAACTATGGGATAACCCTTATTAATATAGATTTTTAAATCCTCAACAAAATAATAGCAAGCCAAATCAAACAACATATGAAAAGGATTATATACCATGATCAAGTGAAATTTATCCCCCAAAGGAAAACTTGGTTCAACATTTGAAATCAATCAATGTAATACACCTTAGTAATAGAATAAAGGACAAAATCCACAAGATTATTCCAACAGATATAGAAAAAGCAACTGAACAAGTTCAACATATTTTCATGATAAAAATTCCCAACAAACTAGGAATAGAAGGGAATTTCTTCATCCTGATCATGGGCATTTAGGAAAAGCACACAGCTAACATCATACTTAATGGTGCCAAACTGAAAGCTAACCCTCTAAACTCAGGAACAAAACAAGGATGTCTACTCTCATCACTTCTATTCAACCTCTCATGGCTGGAGGTTCTAGCCAAAGCAATTACACAAGAAAAAGAAACAAACAGCAACAAATTGGAAAGGAAAAAATAAAACTATCTCCATTTGCAGATGGCACAATCTTATATAGAGAAAATATATACTCTATTGTTAAGATCACAATACTCTCCAAATTGATCTACAGGATCATACAAACCCTATCAAAATCCCAGCTCCTCTTTTTTTTGCAGAAATGGAAAATCTGATCCTGAAATTCATATAGACATGCAAGGATCCAGAATAGCCAGAACAATCTCAAAAAAAATAAAGTTGGAGGGCTCACACATCTCAATTTTAAAACTTATTACAAAGCTACAGTAATCAACACCATGTGGTACTGGCATACGTATAGTCATATATATCAATGCAATGGAATTGAGAGTCTAGAAATAAGCCCATGCATCTATGGTTAACTAGATTTTGACAAGGGAGCCAAGATCATTCAATAGAAAGAACAGTCTTCCAACAAATCGTCCTGGGATAACTGGATATCCACAGGCAAAATAATGAAGTTAAACCTCTACCTCATACCACATATAAAATTTAACACAAAATGGATCAAAGACCAAAATGTAATCTGTAAAACTATAAAATTTTTAGAATAAAAAATGGGTGCAGGATGACAGTTGCAAGATGGGGGAGTAGAAGGACATGAGCTCACTCCTTCATACAAAAACGCCAAAATCACAACTAACTGCTGAACAACCATAGAAAATAAAACACTAGAACCTACCTAAAGAGATACCCTACATCCAAAGACAAAGAGGAAGCCACAACGAGATGGTAGGAGGGGCACAACTGCAATAAAATCAAATCCCATACCCACTGGGTGGGCGACCCACAAACTAGAAAGTAATTATGCCTGAAAAGGTCTCCCACAGGACTGAAAGTTCAGAGCCCCACGTCAGCCTTCCCAGCGTGGGGGCCTGGTAAGAGGAGGAAGAGCCCCCAGAGAATCTGCTTTTGAAGGCCAGCGGGGTTTGATCGCAGGAATTCCACAGGACTGGGGAAACAGAAACTCCACTCTTGGAGGGCACAGACAAGGTCTCATGTGCACCAGGACCCAGGGAAAAAAAGCAGTGACCTCTTATATAAGAGACTGGGCCAGACCTACCTGCTAGTATTGGAGGGTCTCCTGGAGAGGCAGGGGAGGTGCTATGGCTCACTGCAGGTACAAAGACACTGGCAGCAGTAGTTGTGGGGAGTAATCATTAGCATGAGCACTCCTGGAGGCTGCCATTTCCTCCCAATGACCTAGCCCCACCCAACAGCCTGTAGGCTCCAGTGCGGGGACGCCTCAAGCCAAACAACCAACAGGGCGGGAATACAGTCATACCCATCAGCAGACAGGCTGCTTAAAGTCTTCCTGAGCATGGCCCTGCCCAGAGGGACAAGAACCAGCTCTACCCACCAGTGGGCAGGAACCAGGAAGCCTGCACAAGCCTCTTAGACAGCCTCATCCACCAGAGGGCAGACAGCAGAAGCAAGAAGAACTACAATCCCGCAGCTTGCGGAATGGAAACCACAATCACAGAAAGTCAGACAAAACGAGACGGCAAAGGAATATATCCCAGATGAAAGAAAAAGATAAAACACCAGAAGAACAACTAAGTGAAGTGGAGATAGGCCATCTACCGGAAAAAGAATTCAGAGTAATGATATTGAAGATGTTCCAAGATCTCAGGAAAAGAATGGAGGCACAGACTGAGAAGATACAAGAAACGTTTAAAAAAGACATAGAAGAACTAAAGACCAAACAAACAGAGATGTACAATACAATAACTGAAATGAAAAATACACTAGAAGGAATCAATAGCAGAATAACTGAGGCAGAAGAATGGATAAATGAGCTGGAAGACAGAATGGTGGAAATCACTGCTATGGAGCAGAATAAAGAAAAAAGAATGAAAAGAAATGAAGACAGTCTAAGAGACTTCGGGACAACATTAAATGCACCAACATTCACATTATAGGCCTCCCAGAAGAAGAATAGAGAGAGAAAGGACCTTTGAAAATATTTGAAGAGATAATAGCTGAAAACTTCCCTAACATGGAAAAGGAAACAGTAACCCAAGTCCAGAAAGCAGAGAGACTCCCAGGTAGGATGAACCCAAGGAGGAATATGCCAGGACACACAGTAATCAAACTGACAAAAACTAAAGACAAAGAAAAGATATTAAAAGCAACAAGGGAAAAGCAACAAATAACATACAAAGGAATTCCCGTAAGGTTATCAAGTGATTTCTCAGCAGAAACTCTGCAGGCCAGAAGGGAGTGGCAAGATATATTTAAAGTGATTAAAGGCAAGAACCTAAAACCAGGAATACTCTACCCACCAAGGCTCTCATTCAGATTTGAAGGAGAAATCAAAAGCTTTATAGACGAGCAAAAGCCAAGAGAATTCAGCACCACCAGACCAGCTTTGCAACAAATGCTAAAGGAACTTCTCTAGGTGGAAAAGAAAAGGCCACAACTAGAAACAAGAAAATTATGAATGGAAAGCTCAGCAGTAAAGGTAAACATGCAGTTAATGTAGGAAATCATCTGCACACAAATATGATATCAAAACCAGTAACTGTGAGATAGGAGAGCACAAATGCAGGATATTGGAATTGCATTTGAAATTAAAAGACTAGCAACTTAAAGCAATCTTCTTTATATATAGACTGCTATATCAAAAGCTCATGGGAACCATAAACCGAAAATCTGCAATAGATACACACAAAAAAGAAAAAGGAATCAAAACACAACATTAAAGGTAGTCATCAAATCACAAGATAGGAGAACAAAAGAGGAAGGAAAGAAGAAAGACCTACAAAAACAAATCCAGGGAATTCCCTGGTGGTCCAGTGGTTAGGACTTGGCACTTTCACTGCCATGTCCCAAGTTCAATCCCTGGTCAGGGTACTAAGATTTCAGAAAACAAGGGGTGCAGCCAAAAAAACCCACAAAAAACCCCAAATCCAAAACAATTATGAAAATGGCAAGAGGAACACACATATTGATAATTACCTTAAATGTAAATGGATTAAATGCTCCAACCAAAAGACCCAGACTGGCTGAATGGATACAAAAACAAGATCCGTATATATGTTGTCTATAAGAGACTCACCACAGATCTAGGGACACATACAGACTGAAATTGAGAGGATGGAAAAAGATATTCCATGCAAATAGAAATCAAAAGAAAGCTGAAGTAGCCATACTCATATCAGACGAAATAGACTTTAAAATAAAGACTATTACAAGAGATAAAGAAGGACACTACATAATGATCAAGAGATCGATCTAAGAAGAAGCTATAACGATCGAAAACATATATGTACCCAACACAGGAGCACTCCAATATATAAGGCAAATACTAACAGCCATAAAAGGAGAAATTGACAGTAATACAATAATAGTGGGGGACTTTAACACCCCACTTTCATCCAAAACAGATCATCCAGAAAGAAAATCAATAAGGAAACAAAGGCCTTAAATTAGACCAGATGGACCTAACTGATATTTATAGAGCATTTCAGGGCCTCCCTGGTGACGCAGTGGTTGAGAGTCCGCCTGCCGATGCAGGGGATACGGGTTCGTGCCCCGGTCTGGGAGGATCCCATGTGCCGCGGAGCGGCTGGGCCCGTGAGCCATGGCCGCTGGGCCTGCGCGTCCGGAGCCTGTGCTCCGCAGCGGGGGAGGCCACAGCAGTGAGAGGCCCGCATACCACAAAAGAAAAAAAAAAAAAAAAAAGAAAATCAATAAGGAAACAAAGGCCTTAAATGACACATTAGACCAGATGGACCTAACTGATATTTATAGAGCATTTCATTCAAAAGCAGCAGAGTAAACATTCTTCTGAAGTGCACATGGAACATTCTCCAGGACTGATCACAAAGCAAGTCTTGGTAACTTTAAGGAAATTGAAATCATATCAAGCATCTTTTCCAACCACAATGCTATGAGATTAGAAATAAACTACAAGAAAAAGCTGTAAAAAACACAAACATGTGGAGGCTAAACAATATGTTACTAAACAACCGATGGACCACTGAAGAAATCAAAGAGGAAATAAAACAATACTAACAGACAAATGAAAACCAAACCACAATGATCCAAAATCTATGGGATGCAGCAAAAGCAGTTCTAACAGGGAAGTTTCTAGCAATAAAATCTTACCTTGGGAAACAAGAAAAATCACATATAAACAACCTAACCTTACACCTAAAGCAACTAGAGAAAGAAGAACAAACAAAACCCAAAGTTAGTAGAAGGGAAAAAATTATAACGATCAGTGTGGAAAGAAATGAAATTGAGACAAAGAAAACAACAGAAAAGATCAATGAAACGAAAAGCTGGTTCTTTGAGAAGATAAACAAAATTGATAAACCTTTAGCCAGACTCATCGAGAAAAAGAGGGAGAGGGCTCAAATCAGTAAAATTAGATATGGCAAAGGAGAAGTTACAACAATCACCATAGAAATACAAAGGATCATAAGAGACTGCTAAAAGCAACTATATGCCAATAAAACAGACAACCTAGAAGAACAAGTTCTTAGAAAAATATAATCTCCTAAGACTGAACCAGAAAGAAATAGAAAATATGAACATACCAACCACAAGCCCTGAAATTAAAACTGTGCTTTAAAAACTCCCAACAAACAAAAGTCCAGGACCAGATGGCTTCACAGGTGACTTCTTTCAAACATTTAGAGAAGTGTTAACACTTATCCTTCTGAAACTATTCCAAAACACTGCAGAGGAGGGAAGACTCGCAAACTCATTCTATGAGGCCACCATCACCCTGTTACCAAAACCAGACAAAGATACCACAAAAAAGGTAAATTATAGGCCATTATCACTGATGAACACAGATGCAAAAATCCTCAACAAAATACTAGCAAACCAAATCCAACAATACATTAAAAGGATCATACACCATGATCAAGTGGAATTTATCCCAGGGATGCAAGGATTTTTCAGTCTCTAGAAATTAATCAGTGTGATACACCACATCAACAAATTGAAGAATAAAAACCATATGATCCTCTCAATAGATGCAGAAAAAGCTTTTGACAAAATTCAACACCCATTTATGATAAAAACTCTACAGAAAGTGGGCATAGAGAGAACCTACCTCAACATAATAAAGACTGTATATGACAAACCTAAAGCTAACGTCATACTCAACTGTGAATAGCTGAAAACACCTCCCCTAAGATCAGGAACAAGACAAGGATGTCCACTCTCCCCACTTTCATTCAACACAGTTTTGGAAGTCCTAGTCACGGTAATCAGAGAAGAAAAAGAAATAAAGGAATCAAAACTGGAAAAGAAGAAGTAAAACTGTCACTGTTTGCAGGTGTTTGCAGATACTATACATAGAAAATCCTAAAGATGCTACCAGAAAACTACTAGAGGTCATCAATGAATTCAGTCAAGTTTCAGGATACAAAATTAATACACAGAAATCTGTTGCATTTCTATACACTAACAATGAGAGATCAGAAGGAGAAATTAGGGAAACAATCCCAGTTACCATCATATTAAAAAGAATAAAACACCTAGGAATAAACTTACCTAAGGAGGCAAAAGACCATTATTCTGAAAACTGTAAGATGCTGATGAAAGAAATCAAAGATGACACAGATGGAAAGATATACCATGTTCTTGGATTGGAAGAAGCAATATTCTCAAAGTGACCATACTACCCAAGACAATCTACAGATTCGATGAAATCCCTACCAAATTACCAATGGCATTTTTCACAGAACTAGAACAAAAAATCTTAAAATCTGTATTGAGATACAAAAGACCCTGAATATCCAAAGCACTCTTGAGAAAGAAAAACGAAGCTGGAGGAATCAGGCTCTGAGTTCAGACCATACTACAAAGCTACAGTAAACAAAACAGTATCATACTGGCACAAAAACAGAAATATAATTCAATGGAACAGGATAGAAAGCCCAGAAATAAACCACCCATCTATCATCAATTAATCTACAACAAAGGAGGTAAAACTATACAATGGAGGAAAGATAGCCTCTTCAATAAGTGATGCTGGGAAAACTGTATAGCTACATGTAAAAGAATGAAATCAGAACACTCCCTAACACCAGACAGAAAAATAAACTCAAAATGGATTAAAGACCTAAATATAATACTGGACACTATAAAACTCTTAGAGGAAAACATAGGAAAAACACTCTTTGACATAAACCACAGCAAGATCTTTTTTGACCCACCTACTAGAGTAATGAAAATAAAAACAAAAATAAACAAATGGGACCAAATTAAACTCAAAAGCTTTTGAACAGCAAAAGAAACCATAAACAATATGAAGACAACCCACAGAATGGGAGAAAATATTTGTAAACAAAGCAACCGACAAGGGATTAGTCTTCAAAACATACAAACAGCTCATGTGGCTCAATACCAAAAAAACGACCCAATCAAAAAATGGGCAGAAGACCTAAATAGACATTCCTCCAAAGAAGACATACAGATGGCCAAGAGGTACACGAAAAGATGCTCAACACTGATAATTATTAGAGAAATGCAACTCAAAACTACAATGAGATATCTCCTCACACCAGTCAGAATGGCCATCATCAAAAAATCTAGAAACAATAAATGCTGGAGAGGGTGTGGAGAAAAGGGAACACTTTTGCACTGCTGGTGGGAAAGTGAATTGGTACAGCAACTATGGAGAACAGTATGGAGGTTCCTTAAAAAACTACAAATAGAACTACCATATGACCCAGCAATCCCACTACTGGGCATATACCCTGAGAAAACCATAATTCAAAAAGAGACATGTACCAAAATGTTCATTGCAGCTCTATTTACAATAGCCCAGACATGGAAACAACCTAAGTGTCCATAATCGGATAAATGAATAAAGATGTGGCACATATATACAATGGAATATTACTCAGCCATAAAAAGAAACAAAATTGAGCTATTTGTAATGAGGTGGATAGACCTAGAGTCTGTCATACAGAGTGAAGTAAGTCAGAAAGAGAAAGACAAATACCATATGCTAACACATATATATGGAATTTAAGAAAAAAATATGAAGAACCTAGGGGTAAAACAGGAATAAAGACACAGACCTATTTGAGAATGGACTTGAGGATATGGGGAGGGGGAAGGGTAAGCTGTGACAAAGCGAGAGAGAGGCATGGATATATATACACTACCAAACGTAAGGTAGATAGCTGGCGGGAGGCAGCCGCATAGCACAGGGAGATCAGCTCGGTGCTTTGTGGCCGCCTGGAGGGGTGGGATAGGGAGGGTGGGAGGGAGGGAGACACAGGAGGGAAGGGATGTGGGGACAGATGTATATGTGTGACTGATTCACTTTGTTGTAAAGCAGAAACTAAAAAAAAAAAAAGGAATAAATGCATTCTTCTGATATTTAGGCTTCTTGGGAGTGAGAAATAGATATTAGACTTAATTTTTAGCAAAATTACATTAGACTGCTTAAACTAATGTATCATAATTTTCCCTTAAATTGCACATTCCTTTTAATCCAGTAAGAAGGTAGATGAAAGACTTTTGTAAGTTTTAGTATGGAAAGATCTATGGTGCCATTAAAGCGAAAACCTTGGGGGAAAAAAAAAAGAGTCATGTACCAAAATGTTCGTTGCAGCTCTGTTTACAATAGCCAGGAGATGGAAACAACCTAAGTGTCCATCATCGGATGAATGGATAAAGAAGAAGTGGCATATATATACAATGGAATACTACTCAGCCATAAAAAGAAACGAAATTGAGCTATTTGTAATGAGGTCGATGGACCTAGAGTGTGTCATACAGAGTGAAGTAAGTCAGAAAGAGAAAGACAAATACTGTATGCTAACATATATATATGGAATTAAAAAAAAATGTCATGAAGAACCTAGGGGTAAGACAGGAATAAAGACACAGACCTACTAGAGAATGGACTTGAGGATATGGGGAAGCAGAAGGGTAAGCTGTGACAAAGTGAGAGAGTGGCATGGACATATATACACTACCAAATGTAAGGTAGATAGATAGTGGGAAGCAGCCTCATAGCACAGGGAGATCATCAGCTCGGTGCTTTGTCACCGCCTGGAGGGGTGGGATGGGGAGGGTGGGAGGGAGGGAGATGCATGAGGGAAGGGATGTGGGAACAGATGTATATGTATGACTGATTCACTTTGTTATAAAGCAGAAACTAAAAAAAAAAAAAAAAAAAAAAGAATCTGCCTGCTGATGCAGGGGACATGGGCTCAAGCCCTGGTCCAGGAAGATCTCACATGCTGTGGAGCAACTGGGCCCGTGTGCCACAACTACTGAGCCTGCGCTCTAGATCCCACGTGCCACAACTACTGAAGCCCGCAACCCTAGAGCCTGCGCTCCACAACAAGGGAGGCCACTGCAATGAGAAGCCCGCGCACTGCAAGGAAGGGTAGCCCCCATTCGATGCAACTAGAGAGAGTCCACGTGCAGCAACAAAGACCCAACACAGCCAAAAGTAAAATAAATTAAATAAATAAATAAATAACGTGTTGGTGAGGATGTGGAGCAACTGGAGCCCTTGTACACTGCTGGTGGGAAGAAAAAGTGGTTCAGCACTGTGGAAAACAGTCTGGTGGTTCTTCAGAAAGTTAAACATAAAATTACCATATGACCCTGCAATTCCACTCATAGGTATATATCTCAAAGATATGAAAACAGGTACTTACAAATACACATACAAGTGTTTATAGCAGCACTAATCACAACAGCCAAAAGGCAGAAACAATGCAAACATCCATCAACAGATAAACAGATAAAGAAATTGTGGGGTGTGTGTGTACATATATATACGTGTGTGTGTGTGTGCGTGTATACACACACACATACATATATTGGGTTGGCCAAGAAATTCGTTTGGGTTTTCTGTAAAATCTTATAAAAAACCCAAACGAACTTTTTAGCCAACTCAACACACACACACACACACACACACACACACAAAATGAATATTACTCAACCATAAAAAGGAATGAAGTACTGATACATACTGATACAAAAACATGGATGACCCTCAAAAACATTATGCTAAGTGAAAGAAGCCACATACAAAAGATCTCATATTGTATGATTATATTCATATGAAATATCCATAATAGGTAAATCCATAGAGACAGAATGCAGAGTAGTGGTTGTCAGGGGCTGGGGGAAGGAGGGAATAAGGAGTGATTGCTTAATGGGTATGGGGTTTCCTTTCGGGGTATTGAAATGTTTTGGAACTAGACAGAGGTGGTGGTTGCACAATATTGTGAATATTGTACTAAATGCCACTGAATTGTTCACTTTTAAATGGCTGATTTTATAGTATGTGAATTGCACCTCAGTTAAAAAAAAGAACCGCAATGAGATACTTCACACCTACTAGGATGGGTGTAATTTTTTTTTAAGTTTTTTTAAACAAGTTTAGGTGAGGACGTAGATAGTGGAATGCTCATACATTGCTAGTGGGATTGTAAAATGGTGCAACTACCTTACTTGTGAAACAGTTTGGCAGTTTCTCAAAATGATAAACAGAGTTATCACATGACCCAGTAGTTTTGCTCCTGGAGAACTGAAAACATATGCTCACAAAAAGAACTGTACACAAATGTTCATAGCATTATTCTTTTTTTTTTTTTTTTTTTTTGCGGTACGCGGGCCTCTCACTGTTGTGGCCTCTCCCATTGCGGAGCACAGGCTCCAGACGCGCAGGCTCAGCGGCCATGGCTCACGGGCCCAGCCGCTCCACGGCATGTGGCATTCTCCCGGATCGGGGTACGAACCCGTGTCCCCTGCATCGGCAGGCAGACTCTCAACCACTGCGCCACCAGGGAAGCCCCATAGCATTATTCTTAATAGCCAAAAAATGGAAACGGCTTAAATGCCTATCAACTGATGAATGGATAAATGAAGTGTGTTATATTCATGCAATATTATTCAGCCATAAAAGAAACGAAGTACTTATATACACTACAAAATGGACAAACTTTGAAATCATCATGCTAGGAAGCCAGACCCAAAAGGCCACATACTATTTGATTCTATTTACATGACATGTCCAGAACAGACAAATCCATTGAGGTAGAAAGTAGAATAGTAGTTGCCAGAGGTGGGCAGGGGTAAATAGGGAGTGACTCCTAATGGGTACTAGGTTTCTTTTTAGGATGATAAAAAAGGTTCTAGAATAAGATAGTGGTGGTATTTGTGCAAACTTGTGAATATACTAAGAAATCACTAACTTGTATATTTTAAGAAGGTGAATTTATGGTATATTAATTATATCTCAATAATAAAAGGTACTAAAACAATCAGATGATCCACCTAAGAATAAATGAACCTTGGACTACATCTTGCATGATATACAAAAATTAACTTGAAGTGGATCATACACCTAATATTGAACAAAAAAGTTCTAGAGAACAAAGGAGAAAATCTATGTAATCTTAGATTAGGCAAAAATTTCTTAGCTACAACACAAAAAGTATCATCCATAAAATTTGAAGAATTGATAAACTGGACTTAATCAAAATATAAAACTTCTGCTCTTTAAAAGAGCATGAAAAGGCATAATACAGAAGAAAAGTAGGTAAAGCACATATAAAATTTGTTTATATACAAATAGTAATAACTATTACATGAGGATTAATAGGACACTATTTTTAAAGCTCTGAAATATAAATTATAAGAAAACAAACAACTGAATTAAAAATGGTTAAAAGATTTGAAGAGACACTTTAAGTTGTTGATGGCAAATAAGCAGATGAAAAGGTACTCAATGTTACTAGTCACTGGAGAAAAGCAAAGTACACCACAATGACATACCCCTACACACCAATCAGAATGGCTGAAACTGAAAGAACTGACAATGCCAAGTGCTGGTGAGAGTGTAGAGAAACTGGAACTCATATATTCCTGGTAGGAATGCAAGAAGGCACACATCTTTTGGAAGACAGTTGAACATATATTTACTGTAGGATCTAGAAGTCCAATTCCTGATATGTATCCAAGAGAAATAAAAATACATGTTCACATATGAATATTTATACAGGTTTTTTCATAACTGCCAAAATCTGGAAGCAATCCAAATGTTCTTCAATTGGCAAATAGGTAAAGAAACTGTGATATAACAGAACATAAACTACTGATACATACAGTAACATGCATGAATCTCAAATCTCAAATGCTTTACGCTAAATAAAAGAAGCCAGACTTATAATGCTACATACTGTATGATACAATTTATACGATATTCTGGAAAAGATATAACTACAGGGATAGAAGAACAGATCAGTGGTTGCCAGGGGATGGGGATGGAGGAAGAGGCTGACTACTAAAAGGCACAAGGGAACCTTCCGGGGTGATAGAAATGTTCTATATTTTGATTGTTGTGGTGGTGGTTACATGATTGTGTTTATCAAAGCTCACAGAACTGTACAGTAAAAAAAAGGGTGAACTTCACTCTAAATTATAACTCAATAAGCCTGACTTTAAGAAAACATAGCTTTACAATGAGTACACATGTAAAAAATATCAAGTTAGACCAAAAAACGGAACTCTGTAGAAGCACTGTCATTTGGCTTAATAGAACCTCTCTAACGAGCAAGTATCTTTCAGCCCCATGAACATACACTTAGTCTACATTAAAACAAATGAAATCAGACAAGCAAAATAATAATACCATGTTTTAATCACAAATAGCATTTGCCTTAGCCATGAAATATTCACTAGCATTTTAAAGCAAAAAGTATTAATGAATTGAATAGTATCCACCAAATTCCCAAATTTTAAAAAACATATTTGAGGCCACATTGACACCAGCAAAGTCCTTGCCACAGGAAGTCAGCTTTATTTAAAAGATTTTTGGGGTGGACTGTTTTCAAGTCACTAGATATGAGTGACTAAACCACAGAAGGGACCTGCCAGCTTAGTGAACTGTCTTTGAGCTCCAGCTCAGAATTTAGCTTTTCTTCTCTCCCCAGTTCTTAAGCTAAAAGTTCACATATATGGTACTAAGAATGCTATTTACTTGAGCCAAGAAACAGTCAAGGCTTGATGACTATATCTGACACCTGTTGCTGGGTTTATTGCATGCGGATGGGCTGAGAGTCCTTGATGCTCCAGATATATTCTCTAGATGATAGTGAGACATAATCTTTACCCTGTTCAAATTTTGAAATGCAAACAGCAATGTCTTAAAGTTTTTTTTTTGATTGAATAAGGATTGTATTTGTTTCTCTGGCCATTCTACCTTCATAGAACCCAGAAAGGGGTATCTCACAAATAAAGTGGCAAGTGCTAACAAGTTAGGAAGCTTAGTTTTTTTTAAAAAAAACCAAAAAACAAACAAACAAAAACACCAGCATCGTCAGCAATCATCCCTTTGCAGCCCACAGGCCCATTAGCTCACTCTCAGGGGACTCCGTGGCTAAACTCCTCGGTGAACACTAGGGTCCGAGGCAGTGAGGACTCACTGGCAAACACGAGATGCTCAACGAGCAAACATTCCCCAGACGCAGCCTTATGCTGAAGTGACTGGGGCGCTCCAAGTGCATCCAGCTTCGCGGCTTCTCTATTTCCCCCATGTTTTGGTATTCAACAAAATAACCCATCTCCTCATTCAGATAAGCTGATACAGGAGGCAGCAATACAGAAGGAATTAAATATAATGACATAACAACAAATAAAATGTGGAATACCTTGCTTTTAGCTAATTCCTCTTCCAAGTTGCATTTTTCTTCTGCTATTTCTTTCTCGGTTTTATTAACCTGCCCAAGAGAAGGGGGAAAAAAAGAAATGGGTCATTTTAAAAACAGCTGACAGGCTCTACTATAGCAGATACACTCTGCATGTCAATTAATACCTACACTGCAGAGATAGCACATCCTCTCAGAAAAGGGGCCACTCGGGGAGTCTCTGAGGCAGAGCAGACTTCACAAATAGCCCTGAAATTAGAAAGACACGTCTGCATGTCAGACTCTGCCGGTTCTTTCCTAACTAGGAAGACAGGGCTGTTTCCCCTTACACTGTTTCCACTACACTGTCCCACTTCTACTGGGAAAATCGAGTTTTAAATCTGACTCCTTAACTAACATGAGGATGTATGAATGGTTAACATTCACTCACGCTATATAAGGGCAACTATTTGGCACAGTGCACTCACATGCTAAAAGACACAGATTAGCCACCCAAAGGTTTCTTTCATGGGCAACTCAGACAAACTGCCTCTGGGTTGTATTTCTTGTCTTTTGCACTTACAAGAAAATTTTAAAACAAGATCACCACCACAACCAGGAGGTAACATAAATCTGCCTCTACCTACCTCTCCCTGAAGTCCTTCTTTCTCCTCTAGCAGAGAGGTCTTCTCTTGCATTGATGCTTCCAGTTCACTTTGCAATCTTGCAATAGTTGTTTCTAGCAGCTCTTTTTGCACAGCTGCCCTCTTCTCAGCATCCTGTGCTTTCTGGATACACTGGTTATGCTCAAGGACTAAATGGTCCCTGCAGGAAGAGAACAAGGAGAAATGAAAGCTGAACGAGAGTTCTTCTTTAACAGAAAGACTAAATGTTCTTACAGAACATATCTCCTGCCTGAGAGCAGTTACTGAAATGTTCTAAAACTAGTTCCTTGAGGCCAGAGTCTTTATTTTTGTGACTGGCCCAGCAAATGCAGAATTAAACATTTTCATTAAAGATAAGAAATACAAATGCGAAAAGTTGCCCACAGTTTACTTATAGATGCATTTGGAGTTGTGTTTTCTCATTCTGAACAGTCTGTAGCTCACTTGTGATACTGGCATGGGCTGCATCCAGAATTAAGTTTTGTTCTTGAAATGTCTGTGTCATCATTTTCTGTTCTTCCTGAGTGTTAGAAGCAATATTAAAAGTTGAGATGCCAGAAGTCATTTGATAGGGTATCACTCTAAACAACTGATCAAAGATACTGATACTTACAAAAGACAAATTTAATTTATATAAATAAAACCTCTTTTTAAAAGAATTTATCTTAATGTCCAGCTTGCTCTTTGTACCTACCCTGACCTGACCACAATTCTATCATTTTATAGCTCTTCTAGCCAATAATCAAGAGGCATTATTTATCCAGCTTGCTGCAAAATTTATAAAACTCCTAACATGAACAAATTTTTAGATATCATGCATAAAATAGACAACTGATAGGAACATACTGTATAGCACAGGGAACTCTACCTAATGCACTGTGGTAACCTAAATGGAAGGGAAGTCCAAGAGGGAGGGGATATCTGTATGTGTACGGCTGATTCATTTTGTTGTGCAGTGGAGGCTAACATAACATTGTAAAGCAACCATACTCCAAAAAAGATTAAAAAAAAACTATATTAAGTATATTTTGGTACTTCAAAATTTCAACATACTATATTTTAAAAAGTAAAACAATATCAACGTATATAAAGTGAAATGATCGCTCCACCTCTATCTCCCCCACATCTCTTCCAAATAATTCCATTCTCCAGGGACAATCATGTTTCATAGTTTAGTGTAAATTCTTTTGACAGTATCTGAAATTGCACTCATATATTGCTACAGCAGATGTCTAAGACTGTTCTGCACAATTTCCTCTGGCTTTACTATTTTCAATTATCAAAACAGCATGTTTATGCACACCTCCTCTACCTACAAGTTATAAAGCTTCTGTAAATAGAGTATATATTAATAACTATAGTTGTAAACATATTTTAAAACACTTCTTTTTGAACAATATTTGATTGCAAGGTAAACCTTTACACCTTCATACTTGGTAAAATGGGATCTCACTTGTGTCATATTCCAAAGTTTTAAAATGTTTGTGAAAGTGTTGCATACATAAGTCACATTATTCAGTCTACTAAATTGTAAGTTCCATGAAAGTAGGGACTTGTCTTGTTCACTGCCATAATTCTATCTAGATCTAGCAACATACTTGCATGAGGTAAGCACTAAATGCTTGCTGAATAAAAAATACTTATTGAGTACCTGTTATGTGCAAAACACGCTTAGCCCTATAGGTAATAACAAAGGTATGTAAGACAATGTCCTAGGAATGTAGTACAGGACATGAGCCATGCACATAAACTACTACTATAGAATGCAGAACAAGAGAAGCAACATAACATAAATGATTAAAAACACTGAGTCTGGAGTCAAGTCTAGATTTAAATCTGGCTCCACCCTACACTAGCTGGGTGATTTTGGGCAAGTTGATTAACTTCTCTAAATCTTATTTTTATTATCTGTAAAACAAGGATGACAAATATCCCTTTACGTAACTGGTAGGAGTAAAGGAGGTAATATATGTAAAATCCTTAGCACAATGCTTGGTATATAGTAAGTATGCTCAAAAAAAAAAAAAAAAAAAAAGAGAGAGAGAGCCTTATTATTACAGCCTGTTCAGTGTCCTAGAAGGAGAAATTAAAAGACAAAACTGATTTTTTCTGATTGGAGTGATCAAGCTTCTGGGTGAAAGTGAGTCTTAAAGAATGAACACAATCTCAAACAGTTGAAAATGAAGTAAAGACCATTCTCAGCAGAGGGAATGGCATAAGCAAAATGGGAAAGCACAGGTCTTTGGGAAAAAGATAAATACTTTAGGGTCAGTCAGAAGTATTCTCCATAATTCTATCAATACTGGGACAGGTAATTACTTTTCCTAAAGTAATGATATTTGAGAAGAAACCATTAAGAAAGCTCTGAGTGTAAGGCCAAATGACCCCTCTGATGAAAACAGAAAACAACTAATTAAAAAATAAAATAGTTCAGAAAAACCCTTGAAATTAATGGCTAAAATATTTTATGTATCCAGTTGGCTATTTGTATTTCCTGATCTCTTAGCCAAGGAGGCTTCCTGATGACTCTACCAGAAATTGACTAGTGTTAAAAATGAATACCTGCAGAATGGCTTGGTGGTCAGCAATGATTCTGGCATTTTCCATTCTAACAGTCTGAAGCATTCTGTTCAGCTCTGAACACTTTCTAGTCAGTTGGTCATTCAAAATCTAAGACAACATATATAGCAAATCACAGATCTCTCCAATAAATAAGTCTTTTTACTTACGTATCATCATTTTTAACAACGGCATAGTATTTCACAATACATGTGAACCTAATTTATTTAACCTAATCCCAATTGATATTTCATTAGATTATAAAATACTTTCAAACATTTGGAGTCATCATCCTAAACAACTGTAAATTAAAAGGGGAAATTTGGTGATACAGTGGAACAACTGAAGCATTTGGCAGTTTACCAATCTTCCATTCTTCATAATTTTGAATGCTGGTCAATTACAGCAAGACATCTACAGAATGGAATTTACAATGTAGATGCATGGCCAATGTTATAGAAATCCATTCTCAAAACTGGATGATGAGCTTTCAGAATTGTTTAGCTGATAACAAAATACCTAAGCTCCTTCATCACCAACTACAGTATTCAAAAAAGCAAAATACAGATCACTGTGCCATTTCACAAGATTAACCTTCCAAAATAAAACAAAAATCTTTTCTGCAACATACATGTAGTTAGTTTATAATTCTCTTGTCCTTTTGGTATTTTGAAAATTTGTATTCCTGTGGAAAATATTTATCTTAATTCTCAGTTATTTTTGCAAAGTATATTTGGTAAGGATCTTATGTTTTAATGTATAAACTCTTTAAGGATGGGGCAAATAACTCTGAAGGGTTAATAGAAAAAACACTCAAAAAAACAGTAACAAGAAAGGAGAGATAAAGATTATCTGGACAGCATCGTAAGTGGGACAGCATCATAAGACAGGAATACATTCATGGGCATCTTAAAGGTATAACCAGATGCACAAACTACTTATCAAGGAATACTTGGGGATAAGACAGAGGAGAACTCTTGCTCCTTGAAAAGAAATAGCTAATTTTCTTTACAGCTAGATTGCTGGGCTCAAATTCCAACTGGGTCACTTACTAGCTATATATATATATATTTTTTTTAACTTATTTTTGGCTGCGTTGGGTCTTCATTGTTGCACGCTGGTTTTCTCTAGTTGCGGTGAGCAGGGGCTACTCTTCATTGCAGTGCGTGGGCCTCTCATTGCGGTGGCTTCTCTTGTTGCAGAGCACGGGCTCTAGGCTCGAGGGCTTCAGTAGTTGTGGCATGCAGGCTCAGTAGTTGTGGCTCGCAGGCTCTAGAGAGCAGGCTCAGTAGTTGTGGCACATGGGCTTAGCTGCTCTGCAGCATGTGGGATCCTCCCGGACCAGGGCTTGAACCCTGTTCCTTGCATTGGCAGGCGGATTCTTAACCACTGTGCCACCAGGGAAGCCCTAGCTATATTATTAAACTTCTCTGTATATCAACTTTCTTATTTTTAAAATGGTAATAATAATAGTTCTAAAGAAGTCCTATTGAGAGGATTACAATTTGTTAGTAACATGAAGTGCTTAGAATTGTGCCATGACTGTAGTATGGATTCAGTAAATGTTAACTATCATTTATAGTAAGAGTAGTAGTAGTTACTGTTATCATTATTTTATGAAAGATCACATTTTGTATTTTTTTTATCATAAAGAGAGCATAACAACACTATGATCCTAACACTGAAATAATCAAATTGTACTAACAAAAAGTTATTTTAAACGATCAATACTATTTCTTTGGGCCCTATGAGAAATAACTCGGTTGCTTGCGTATGTGGTGACTCCTCTCCATATACATGCATATACAGAAAACATCAGCTGAATTTGGGAACCACCATCCCACATAAAATGATTACACATAACTCCAAAATCAGCAAGTATTTATTAGGTTCCTACTGTGCTTTGACATAGAAGATACAAAGAAAGTATAAGATAGCCCTTGGCATTGAACTGCTTAGAGTTTCATTGGGGGAAATAAAAGGTATACATTTAGTGAGTAAATTAGAAAGCAAACAAGGCAAAGTTTAAACTAGTGCATGGTTTAGCAGTATATCTCAAATACCTACGTATCACAGGAATTTAGAGGGTGAAATGGGAAATGTAGTTAATTTGATGATGTTTCACAAATGAAGTAAATCTTACGGAAATAAAAATTTTGGATGATGGCAATGGTATGAATTCATGTAACCAGAATTAATCTTGGTTCTTGGTTCTTTAACTGAACAAAATTAACATCTAAACACTAGAGAAACGGGAAGATTTACCTGTGCTTTTTCTGAGGCTTCATGAAGGGATATTATTTCAGACCTCAAATATGCATTTTCTTCATGTTCCTTATTGAAAGACATCTGTATATTCTACAGGAAAAAAAAAGAATTTCTCTTTTTCTACATGTAAGAGCTATTACATGTATCCCTATCAAAATACCTGTTCTGTATTGTGGCTAGTACCAATTCAAGTTCTAATATACATAGATGAGTGTCTTATAAAGGATTTTTTAAAATCTTGATATATCCAACTCCAATAATTTATAAATTATTTATCAAAAGTATTTATTAAAAATATTCTCATACTGGGACTCCAATTAGAAAGAATTTGCCTAAAAACAAACCTTGTTATTTACCTAGTATCCTTACATCAAAAAAATTCTACTAGGATGAAATATTTTTAGTTTATGTTACATACGCATTTCTTCCTATTAGCAGTATGAGCTTATTATTTCAAAGAAACACACGCAAGGATCTTTTAAAATTATTAGTAGGGGAAGAGATTTTCATCAAGGAATACCTGAGGGTGGAGCAGAAGAAAGCACCTTTGTTCTGTGAAAAAAAATGTTCTCTTTGAGATGAGGGAAAGGTGATGGGGATGTGAGTTTTGGGCTGGGTTTTACCTAATAGGTACTTAGTCAAATGGGGAAGAACAAAGTCTAAGTCCTCTTCCTTCAGAGACAGAACCACTTTTCTAGCTTTCCAAAAGAAGCATCTCAAGAAAAGTTAACATCATATAACATCTACACCATGAGACTGATTTAGAAATGTCTTGATATAAAAGTAGTAACATTTATTCTATTTTTTATTTTTTATTGTGGTAAAATACACATAACAAAATTTATCATTTTAACCATTTTTAAGTCTTTTTAATGAAATGTCTTTTTTACTGAAGTATAGTTGATTTACAATATTGTGTTAGTTTCAGGTGTACAGCACAGTGATTCAGTTATATATAATAATAATAATATTAATATTATATACAAATATACATTATATTATTATATAATTACATATAACAATATGCATTCTTTTTCAGATTCTTTTCCCCTGTAGGGGAAAGGGGTGGGGAAGGATAAATTAGGAGGTTGGGATTAACATATACACACTACTATATATAAAATAGATAACCAGCAAGGGCCTACTGTATAGCACTATACTCATTTTAACTATTTCTAAGAGTACAGTTCACTTAAAACTATTTTTAAGTGTTAAGTGTTAAATTCAGTGGTAGTAAGTACATACATTCATGTTGTTGATAAACCATCACCAAAAATAGTTAATATTTCTTACATTTCATAGAAAAAGCTTCACAGCAATTCATTTGCAATAGGTATAAAATGCAAATAAGTCTCATTAGGTTTGCCAACTCACCTTTTTTCAAACTATAATAACCTGCATGAAATGATTTATTTCCTAATACCCAGTTGACAACAGTTCTGGATATACACTCATTTACACTGAAACTTTTTTTAATAAAGATTTTAGGAGAATCAGAAGGACTGTAAACCAACATGAGTGAGGAAATACTATTTAGTGAAGATATGAAAGAAAACCTCTGTACTCAAAACCTCAAAACCTACCTTATTTTCTTCAACCAACTTGGAAATGAGGTCATCTCTAGAAACTAAAAACAAAAAAAGTCCACATAACTATGATGATAGTAACTTACAAGTACATCGAAATCACATGGTATTTTCCCTGAGAAACTTTGATTAAAAAAAAAATTTGTTTTAGTCTGTATTTTGCAGAAATAAGGAGACCGCAAGTATTTCTATCATATTTTTATAGACTGGAAACTAAATCCTGAAATTATCAAGAAACTAGTCCACAGTCACGTACAATGGCAAATGAGGTCACATTTTACTCAGTGCACAGATGATAATGAGTCCGAGGGATTTCAAGACAGAGAGGCACACAATCAAAAAGATCAAAAAGCCTTTTGTTAGATTACCCTGACAAAGGCTCAATAAAGACAGGGAGATCAGTTTAGTAGCTGTTGCAGTAACCCAAGTGTAAAACAATGAGAGCTGGCTGAGGTAATGATGCAGAAGGAAAAGACTTGTGAAAAGCAAGCAGGGAGAATTATCAGGACTTGGTGACTGACTGGTGGGGTAAAGGCAATAGATGAGTCAAGGAAAATACCTAGTGTACAGACCTGGACAGTGGGGGTGGTTGGTGGATTCTAACAGGGAATTCAGGGCAAGGAGCAGGTTTGGGGGATATAATGAGTAAAAATGACTGCAAGACTTAAGCTTTCATCATGTGTTTTGAGGTATCTGCAAAGCATCTAAATATAGATGATTAGTTGGCAGTAAGATACCATCTGAAGCTCAGGAGGATGATTTGGTGTAGGAAAAAAAAAAGATTTGAAACCACTCAGAGTATGTATATACAGTGAAAATAAAACCAAAGGCAGAAATAGGAGAACAGTTTGGCACTGTATACTAGTAGCCAAGAGATATAAACTTTTCTGAGGTTAATGTTTGGCTTCATAGAAAATTCATAAGGATCTATTAGTTTTGTTTCACTTAAAAATTCTAAAGCCAGAAAATTATAAAACACATAAAAACTCATTTTATTTATGATATACTCAGAAAAACTGTACTTCTTGAAAATGAGTCCAAGACTCATTTTAAATAAATTCTAATTTAACATATGTGAAGGATCAAAAAGATAAACTACATGATCTATTTTGAAAATTCCACTAATCAAAGAAAGACTAAAAGGGGAATGTTTATCCTACTTTGGAGAACAATTTAATCACTTTAATTAATTAATTAGTTAATTAATTAATTAATACACAAACATATACACACACATATATACATATAATGTTTATTGCTAATAAATAATTATTAATAAGTACATTTTAAAATTCATTGAAGCAAGTATCTAAAGGCATTCCTTTTATTAATATAGTTAGAATAACTATTTGTACCTTAAAGTAATAAAATTGCATGCATGTAAAGCATCTATTATTCAATATGAAGCATATAGCTGGTATTCAGACAGGCTTCCTTTTTTATGTTAATTTGAATTACTGTTATTCTAATCTCAATGTTTTTAATGGTCTTCCATATATTCTTACAAAATTCAAAAAGCATTAATCCTTTAAGAAAGTAACATTTTAAAAAATCACTTAATCAGAAGGACAACTAATATAATAGAAAGATCTGTGTTTAGTCCCAGCTATTCTATTTACTGTGGGTCCTTCACTATAGATCTTTTCATCCTTTTGTAGAATGGGGTATATTTTCTTATCTTTCTCACTAGTTTGCTGTAAGGCTCAAATGGGATAATGTGGTAGTACAATAAAATGTAACATGTATTTTTGTAGGCATGCGGTCACAGGAAGACAGAAAACTATTTAGGGACATTATCAGTGAGAACTTCACAGAATAATTCATTACTCAACAACTATATGGAAAAAGAATACTTTCTGCTAAAAGCAGTAAGTAAAAGCATTGAATGGGTTACCCTTTATGGTTTCTTTTTTCTAATTTTCATTCCCCTTTTGGTATTCCCTGTCCTCATGACAGCCACAGAGCAGGGAGGCCACAGTGGCAAGAACACTGGGTTTGCAGTTAGAAGATCCAGGTTGAGGCCTCACTTCACCATTTACTCATTTTGTAACTTTAGGAATTACAGATAGTTTTGTGTATGACATGAGATAATGTATGTGAAAGCCCTGTGTAAACCATGAAGTGTTATTCATGCGTAAAGCACTGCACTGGAGCTCTGTGTGATCTCTATAGTGAGATCTACCTGAAAACTGCTGTTACAATTATATATTAACAAACAGTCGTCTGATAAGGGCTGTTGGGTTGGAAGAAGCATGTCTCTGAGCAACCTGGGATCAAGTCTAGACACTTCCGTTTCCTAGCTCTGTCACCTTTTAGGACTCTTTTTTAAAACAGATGTTTTTTCCTCCTCAAACGAGTAGTTAATCTAACTTCTCTCTATGGTACCTTACAACTATCCATTTCTACAAATACAAGTTGACCAAAACAGGTCGATAACCTGAAGAATGGAGAGTCTGACATGATAAATCGTTAGAATCAGTAGGATAGCAAGGATTAATGACCTCATTTCCTTATTAGCATTCTATTATCCAATATTCAATCTAGATTTATAGAACCCAAATATTCCCAAGTCCACAGTTAAATAAACCTGAAAAAAATCCACATAAGTTGACAATTAAGAGGGTCAAATTCTATTTTATTACCAACATTCTCTGTCTTTCTCAGTGCCACAGATAAAAAGGAAATCAGCAACTTTTTACATTCAGGTCTGTGGGAAATACCAGTAACACTGGCCACTTCGAGAATTTGGAATCTTAAGAGTTTTCGCATGAAATCTCAAAAAACTAACAAAAGTGTAATTTCTAGCATCTGTTTTCGTACCTAGATCAGACTTGAGCTGTGAGGTAGCGGTCTCCAACTCTCCTTTCTGTTGTCGCTCCTGTGCCAGTAGTTCTTGGGTGGTCTGAAAACAGCAATGCAGTTTTGCTGCAAAATTTGCACCTGAAATCGTATAAGAAAAACTCCTTTTCTGTAAGGTAAAGATTTCTACTAAGCTAACTTATAGCACAGGTATAAGGTAGATTTTTCTGATCTTAATGTTCCTGGAGGAAGAAGCGGTGTTTATGTGTTACAGTTAAAAGATCTCAACAGAGTGCAGTGTCTTACAGCAGTGCTGTCCAGGAGAACTTTCTGTGCACTCTTCAACAGCACTCAAAATGTGGCCAGAGTGAATGAGGAACTGAATCGTTAATTTTGTGTAATTTTAACAAATAAAATTATTTTTCATTTAAATAGCCACATGTGGCTAGTGCCTACTATATTGGCAGTATAAAGTATAGCAATAAAGGATCATTTGCAAATTCTTTAAGTAGAATCCTCTTTATTCTACTTAAGGACATTGTAGAAGGACAGCACTCATTAAAGTAATAAAAATTATGTAATCTAATAATAGGTATTATGATTTGAAACTACTAATTGCCTTGGTACTTAGAATTTAAAATATTCTAAATTACATATAGATATTTCAAATAACAACTTTGATGAAAGCAAAAACATTATGCTAAAATAAATAATGAGACTTGAAAACAGCAGTGTAAACACATTCCTGATTATTTGACTTATTCCTTGCTTCAAATGTCAGCTCAGTTTAAATCTTTCTTTTCTATGCACATCATATACAATACATATAACATGAGACTAGGTCAGTGCCTTCCAAAATCAATTCTTGTAACAGAGATTATATGGTGTAGAGGGAAGGATTCCCTCCCAGGAACTAAGAGTTCACTTCTGTGAAGCCCGAGACAAAATAACCTCTCTGTCCTTAGCTCCCTTATTCATAAATTAAGAGCGCTGGACTAAATGGCATCAGAGTCTTTTCTTATTTTGCACTAAAATTTTTAAAATTGTAGTAAGAATGTTAATAGAGGAATACTAAAGAAAAGAATTTAATAAATCTAGAGGAAATAAGCAAAACTATAGGTTTGTAGGTAAAACATTAGCTTTTCCCTTTTGGTTTCACTTTCCCAACATAAACAAGGAGAGAAAATCTCTCTACCTGTTTCCGTTCCACCTCCACTGTTGATCCCATTTCTTGAATTTTGAGTAGCATGGCTGGTCCAGATTTCTCAAGAGATTCCCTTAGGTGCTTCTCTTGAGACAGTTGTCTCCTTAGCTATAGAGCAACACTGCAGTTAGGCAAGACCAAGGGAACTTCATAGCAGTTTAACAAAGATCAAAGTCACCATGAAAAGTTTACCAGACACGCCATCTCACCCCCATTCTTTGTTCATTTATGACTACTCAGAAACATGCTTTTGTTTCTCCCTAACGGATAACCTTCTAGGAAACGCAGAGACAAATTTGTTACCCTCATCTTCCTACTGTGTAAGTCTGTTTTCCAAACTGTGGGTCAAGACGCATTAGTAAGTTGCAAGAAGCACTTGAAAAAGGGGGGAGAAAAAAGTAGAAAATATCAGAGCACATAGCAAGTAGTAAGGAAGGGTAAGTACTGCTTCATGAAATGTTTGTGTATATGCATGTATGTATGGTGTTGTACTGTAAAATATGTCTTACAATGTATTGCTGTCAAAAGAAGTTTGAAAAACACTAATATGTCTTAGTATATGTATTTTCTGTATTTCTCTATTTTCTAACTTTATTTTTAACTCTTTATTTTCCTGTAGTTTGATTTCTTCACCTATATATATATATATATATATATATATATATATATACATATCATCCCATAGTATTATAAACATGCCTCTGAAAGCTGTTTCAATTATGTACTGGAATTTTTTTTTTCATGTATTGGAACTTAAAGATCAAAACAAATAATGAAGTAGTTGTTAAGCAGCAGACAAAAACAACACTCAAAAATTTGGGTACACTGACCTTATCTCCATCAATAAATGACTATAAAATGAGTCAGATAAAGATACAAAGAAGGTTAAGAGTCTCCTTTATCATGAAGTAAAATAATCCTTTCTAATTTAAATGGGAACTGAAAAATGCTGTTCCTTTTATGAAGTGACGTTAAATTGAAAGAATTTCCTTTTTAATTTATTTACTTATTTATTTATTTTTGGCTGCGTTGGGTCTTCGTTGCTGCACGTGGGCTTTTCCTAGTTGCGGTGAGTGGGGGCTATTCTTCGTTGTGGTGCACGGGTTTCCTGTTGTGGTGGCTTCTCTTGTTGTGGAGCACAGGCTCTAGGTGAGTGGGCTTCAGTAGTTGTGGCGCACGGGCTTAGTTGCTCCGCAGCATGTGGGATCTTCTCAGACCAGGGCTTGAACCCATGACCCCTGCATTGGCAGGCGGATTCTTAACCACTGCGCCACAAGGGAAGTTCCAGAAATTCTATTTTTAAACCCCAGTAAACATGACGTAAGAGTACACTTTATAACTCTTCTCTACATTGTACATATGCACTTTATATGTGTTTTCTTGAAGGATGATATATTTAACAATTTAAGAAGTTTTTAAAAAGTGAAATGAGATGAAAAATATGTTGACATGAAATAGTTACAAGATAGCCCGTTTTGGAAATGTTCTATGATTTTCTTAACCATACACCTAATATTGAACATTTGGATATTTCCAGTGTTTTGTTATTCTAAATACTGTTCTGCTGAACATGCTTGTGAATAAATCTTTCATTGAATTTCTGATGATTTCCTTGGGATAAATCCTACAAAAGGAATCACTAGGTTAAAGGTATAAACATTTTTTAGAATTTTGATACATTTTGTAATTCTCCTTCCAATTTTATCTTATCAGTAGTATTTGAATAAATCTCATCAGCACTACAGATTATCATTTTCTTAAATCTTTGCTAATAAATGAAAAACAACACCTTAATATTTTTGCATTTCTTTGGTTCCTAGTGAGATTAAACATTTTCTAATATGGCTATTAGTTCTTTATATATTTTCTGAACCGTTCTTATCCTTTGTCCTCTGTTTTTTTTAAGTCATTTAAGTTCTTTAAAAGGGACGATTATTAACTGTCTAGTTTTGTTATTTTTGTTATTTTATTAGTTTTGCTTTTTTTATACAATATAAGATTTTAATTTTTATATGGTCAAATTTATCGAGCTTTTTATAATCCTGTTCCTTCTTTTCAAGCTTAGAAATTCCTTCCTTATCCAATAATCAGTTAAATATTAATATTAGAATCTTATTTAAGAATGAGTTATAGTTTCTGTTTTGGGCTATATTTTTCAGGTTTTATTTTAGTATCAGATTATAATCACTTTATAATTTAGAGTAGCATAATATACTTTTCTAAGCTCTACATCGAATTATATAGTATAATTTGCTCAAGATATAATTTAAGTGCCTTATAAAGGGAATCTTTATTTGATAATTATACTACTATGATATTCATCCCTAAAGCATTATGAAGGGCTATCAGTTAATCTATTTCATGTTCATCAGAACCAGATTTCATATATATATATGTATTTCTTATCTCTTAGAAAGATATATACTGCATTTACTTTACCTTTGTATAGTCCTTTGTTATGGGCTGAACTGCATCCCTCTGAAATCCATATGTTGAAGCCCTAAACCCCAGTATCTCAAAATATGACTGTGTTTGGAGATAGAGCCTTTAAAGAGTTGTTTAAGTTATGAGGCCGCTGGGGTGGGCCCTAATCCAACATGACTGTTGTCCTTATAAGAAGAGGAAATTTGTACGCAAAGAGACACCAGGGATGTGTACACAGAGAAAAGACCATGTGAGGACACAGAAAAAAAGGCAGCCATCTGCAAGCCAAGGAGAAAGGACTCAGGAAAAAACCAAACCTGCTGATGATATCTTGATTTTGAACTTTTCACCTCCAGAATGTTGAGACATCAATTTCTGTTGTTAAAGCCACCAGTCTGTGGTACTTTGTTATGGCAGCCCCAGCAGACTAATACATCCTTCCTGCCTCACATACCCTCAAAATGTCCCTATTTGACTAGCACAGTCCTTCTTCAGGTCCTTGACAAGTTCAATGAAAATTCAACATTTTACTACAGCACCAAGAATTAAGACTTCCCCAATAAAAAAATAATGTTAAGTGGCAATCCAAAGGATAGTCTTTTCAACAAATGGTGCTGGAACAACTAGACATACACATACACAAACTCACCCAAAGAATCTAGATACAGACCTCACACCTTTCACAAAAAATAATTCAAAACCTAAATGTAAAATGCAAAGCTATAAAACTTCTAAAAGATAACATAGAAAAATCTAGGTGACCTTGGGTTTGGCAATGATATTTTATTAATAGATATAATACCAAAAGTACAATCCATGAAAAAAAATGGGTAAGTTGTACTTCATTAAAATTAAAAGCGTCTGGGGCTTCCCTGGTGGCGCAGTGGTTGAGAGTCCGCCTGCCGATGCAGGGGACACAGGTTCATGCCCCGGTCCGGGAAGATCCCACATGCCGCGGAGCGGCTGGGCCCGTGAGCCATGGCCGCTGAGCCTGCGCGTCCAGAGCCTGTGCTCCACAACGGGAGAGGCCCTAACAGTGAGAGGCCCACGTACCGCAAAAAAAAAAAAAAAAAAAAAAAAAATTAAAAGCGTCTGCTCTGCAAAAGACACTGTTAAGAGAATGAAAAGATAAGCTAAAGATTGGGAGAAAATATTTGTAAAACATATACTGGATAAAGGATTGGTATCCAAAATATAAAAAGAACTCTAAAAACTCAACAATAAGAAAAAAAACCCAGCTGCAAAGTGGGCAAATGATCTAAGATACCTCACCAAAGAAGATAGACAGATGGCAAATAAGCATATAAAAAGATGCTCAATATCATGTCTGTAGAAAACTGCAAATTAAAACAAGATACTATACATATGCCTATAAAATTGGCAAAAATTCAAAACACTGACAACACAAAATGCTGGTGAGGATGTGGAACAACAGGAACTCTCATTCACTGCTGGTGGGAACACAACATGGCATAGCCACTGCAACAGGTTGGCAATTTCTTTTTTTTTTTTTGCGGTATGCGGGCCTCTCACTGTTGTGGCCTCCCCCGTTGCGGAGCACAGGCTCCGGACGCGCAGGCTCCGGACGCGCAGGCTCAGCGGCCATGGCTCACGGGCCCAGCCGCTCCGCGGCATATGGGATCCTCCCAGACCGGGGCACGAACCCGTATCCCCTGCATCGGCAGGCGGACTCTCAACCACTTGCGCCACCAGGGAGGCCCTAATTTCTTAGAAAGCTAAACATAAGCTTATCATATGATAAGTATGAATCGTACTCCTAGGTATTTATCCAAAGGAGTTGAAAACTTATGTCCATACAAAAAACTGCATATGAATGCTTACAGCAGCTTTATTCATAACTGCCAAACTTGGAAGCAACTAAGATGTCCTTCAGTAGGTGAACGGATAAACTACGGTACATCCAGACAATGGATTAGTGTTCACTGATAAAAAGAAAGGAGCTATCAAACCATGAAAAGACATGGCGGATTAAATGCATATGCTAAGCGAAAGAAGCCAGTCCAAAAAGGCTACATGCTGTATGATTCCAACTAGAGTGACAGTGAAAAGATCAGTGGTTGCCAGGGGCTTGGGGAAAGACAGGGGTCGGGGAGGGAGGTGCGGGGTGATGTGTATGTAAAGCACAGGGCATTTTTAGGGCCGTGAAGCTATTCTGTATACTGTGATGACCAAAAAGTAAAACTTAATCTAAACTGTGAATTTAGTAATCATGTATCAAAACTGGTTCATCACAGACTAATACAGAATGTGAATAACAGAGGAGGCTCTGGGGGTGGGGAGAAAGGATATATGGGAACTCTGTTTCTGTACAATTTTTCTAAAAACTTAAAACTGCTCTAAAAAGAATCTATTAAAATAGCCAAAATATTTTTTTAAAGCATGAAACAATATACTCCAACTAACAATGAACAATCATGCTTTTATAAGTAACTATTGGCAAAAAAAAATACTCTACATGAGAGAATGTCCCAGATAGCTACACTTACCACCCTAAACACACTGAAATTCATAATTTTTAAAATAGTATATCTATTTCTGTTTTGTATAACAGAATATTTTAAATATAACTTGATCCTTTGATTTGGACTAATGTCAACTATTATTGTCAGGGAATATTGAGGTTTTTAGGCCACTGTCAAGGTGTATTGAATTGGTAATTCTTCTGACTCTTCCACTGCTTTCAGCTGCAAATTTTTAGTCCAACAACTTTTAGCAGCCACCTACTCCATAATTCCAATCTGTTATCTACTTAAATTTAGACTGAAATGAAAGTTTTAAGGTAAAATTAGATGAGCAGACTTATTAAAAGCTTTTTATTTTAAACACAGCTTTAGTGTAAAAGGTCTTTTTATGTCCACTTAACTCTAGTATATGGGCAACTGCATGAGTTTCACGGTAACTGTTTCCCTCCCGGCTCAGAGAGCATTTATTTTTTATTTCTGGTTTTGTGGCAGTATTGAGGTGAAAGGAAGTCTTAATGTCACATATGGGCAGGTATAACTTCATGTGGCATATTTTTTAAATCTTCCTAATAAACAGCCACATATTTTCTTCTTCAATGGTTTCTTTTCATTCTATCCACTACCTTGACTTCCCCCTCTGCAATTCCAACGCCCCCTTCACCTTCCAGCTTCCTTTTTATCTTACCTCCTGAATTGTAAGGTTCATTTTACGTTTTGTGGTCTTCAGTTCCTCTTCAATAATGGCTGCATTCTTCTAAAAATAGAAGGAGAAAAGGTTCTAAATAATCTGAAATGACAGGAAGAAACTGTCTATGGTATATCACAGTTCAAATCTAGACTTTTTTGGGGCAACCTATAAATGCTATTCTGAATACAGTTATAAACACTTCTTATTGAGTCTAAAGTAATTATTACAATGAGATATTTAAAGTTATTTTATTACTTTCATTCATGACTTCTATCATTTTCCCTTTCAGATAATTAAAAAATGATTAGTCACATGTACCTCCTATGTAAAATTCAATAATCAGAGGAAAACCTGGTAATTGCTAGACATTTTTCTTACAGGGTATAGTCCTATTTTTTTAAGTACTCCATTTTTTCTAGCCTCAAATATTATCTATGCTTAGGAGTTGAGGATGAAAAACACAGCTTTCACTATTCATTCTCTCTTTTTTTTTTTTTTTGGATTCTGTGTTGTTTATTAACATCCAAATACATGAAGTTCTGATGAAATAAAATCATAAGGTACAGATAAAAACAGGCCATGAAAGCCCAGAGTCGTTTTAGGGCCAAACTGCAGACCACCCAATAGTTCACATTTTAGGAATTTGAAATGCCTAAAAATAGATAAGGTGGTTTCTGAAAAAGAGAGAGAGAGAAGAAAAGAAGAAAGAAAAAAAGAAAAAAAAGGAGAGGAAAAGGAGGGAGGGAGGAGACAAGACAAGAAACCATTCAGGAAATGTTAGCTCCCAAGAACGCCCGACTTAGAAAGAAGGGACAAACGCATAAAAAATGCATAAACTTTGCGCAGGTTAATGCAATAGTAAACAGTAGAATACATAGGCCTCATAATACTTTTGTAATGGCATACATATAATGTCTCTAGCACTTTTGAAAACTATGCAGACACTAATTAAGGATGATTCTAGGTAAAACTACATATTTCTTTAAAGGGGCGGGGTGGGAGGAGGGGAAGTATGGTCTCAGGGCGGATCCCCACAGACACAAAGATGAAACTATGTTTTTTGGTAATTCTAGTGGATATGGCAGCAAAAATTTGTCGTAAGGATGTTGGCTGGTTTTAAGAGGGTTATTTTCAAATATAACCATACAGCTCTATTTGTAAAAAAATCTTTGTGAAAAGTTAATTTTATTAACCCTGAAAAATGCCTATATTGACATCTCTTTCTAAGATAAACTAAAAGTAGCAGAGTTGTGAACAGGTAAGGGCTATATGCTTTAAAGCAAATGTGAACCCTCTTTGGGTTCCTCTCACACAAAGGATACAGAGTCTTAAATACAATAAACTTCCTTAAAAATCTGCCACCTAACAATTGTTTACATCATAGAAAAATAGCATTTTTGTAAAAAGAAAGTTACTTTGTTAAAATGGTCTATTTTAAACCAGCAATTATTTTTCATATAAAGAATTTCTAAACATCCATACAGGAAATAAAAATAGATAATACTGAGTGCAAAGCAGACAACATCATGTTTGCAAACGATCAAAGTATCTCATTGCCAGATAAATAACATTTTCACTATTCATTCTCTTTTATATTATTATTAATGGCACTACAATCTAAGATGTAAAAACTCAAAGCTGTCCTTGCCTTCTTCTCTACCTTCAGCCCCTATCCAATACCACATTCTAACATATCTTTCCCCTCAAAATGCCACAACCGTAGTTCAGACCTAATAAGGTCTGTGTCTCAAATAAGGCAATGGATTCCTAATGGGTTTTCCTATCTCCAATCTCTTCTCCTATAATTGATACTCTACACTACTGCTAGATTAGTTTTCTTCTTTTCATTATGTCACTTTCTTATCAAAAATTTAATCACTCCCCATAGGATCAAGCCCAACTACTTAATTATTCTTGATTTTGAGATCCTCTATGACGTTATCCCTTGCCAATTTCCAACTTCTTTTACACAAACAAATCCTCACTCCTGTCCAGCTAGTTTATGCATTGCCTCCTAACTGCACCCAAGGGAAAGATCTAGGTTCAAATCTGAGTTACAGGAAGAAAACAGGCAAGTGTGATCTCAGAGAGGTGACTTCTCTCTGAGCCCCAGTACACTTATCATTAAAATAGAGACAATAGGGTTTCCCTGGTGGCGCAGTGGTTGAGACTCCGCCTGCCGATGCAGGGGACACGGGTTCGTGCCCCGGTCCGGGAAGATCCCACATGCCGTGGAGTGGATGGGCCTGTGAGCCATGGCCGCTGAGCCTGCGTGTCTGGAGCCTGTGCTCTGCGACGGGAGAGGCTGCAACAGTGAGAGGCCCGCGTACCGCAAAAAAAAAAAAAAAGACAACAATATCCTACATCTTGAGGTTTTGCAGAGATTAAACAAAACATGTTTTAAACAAAATAACATCTGTTACACTGCCTGGCCTGTGGAGGGAAAACAAAATCATTAGTTTTTTTTCCCTAGTCTTATCTTTTGCTGCCTCTGTGTGTGGTCTTTTAAATGTCCTCACTTCACTGCTTTGCCTTCTAAGGGCTCATCTCAAGTCCCGTCTTCTCCTTGAAGCCTAGCCTAATCTATTCTAGACAGGACATGCGCACCTTCTCAAACCCACCTGCATACAGAACACTTAGTTGGCAATATCTGCTTATTGTCCTACACTGTCCTTTAATATTTCTTATACCCTTCTTTTCTCTCTTTAGTTTCTCCTGCTGTGCCTTGTTCTCCCAGCTAGCATACAAGCTCTCGAAGAGCACAGACTCCCTCATATCTCTGGATCCGCACAGTCACAGGTAGAGGGTAGGAATCTATAAATACTCAGTTACTGACAGCACACAATGTTATAGGCTATCGATGTAGATAAATTTCAGATGTCAAGAATCCTCACACCAACATCACCTATTTTTAAAAGTCAGCTTTATGGGTCTGTTGCCTCCTCCAGCTAACACATTAACAGTGAGTTTGTATTCCAGAACTCTGGACTCAAACCTTTGTCTCTGAGGCAAGCTGCAGAGTCACAGTCAACCTTTGCACCTCATCTTGTGCCGTGCCTTCTTTCTCTTTTACATCTCTTAGTTGCTGGCACAAATTCGTCACTTCCAGTTGCAATAGCTTCAGATCCTTGGAATGCTCCTCCTGTATTGTATTCAGTCTTTCCTTCAGAAAATCTATCAGACAGGACAGGAGGGTCATCAAGCAGTTTAAAGAAGGTCAGGAAAGGAAAAGAATCATGAACTCATCAAGCACCCACACAGGACCAAATTTCTGATGACCCTCTTCTCTCTATACCTGTTTTCTGTGGGTTCAAATCTTTTTCAGTTTGCAGACGAAGATGTTCATCTTCAAGGACTGGATGAGGCTTTCCAGACGGCACATTCAATTTACCAGAAACTCACAGTTCTTCCATAAAATATCTGTTTTTCCTAAACAAATTATTTCATTCTGGATAGGGCTAATGATGTCCTGGCTCACAGGCTCTTCTAAACATTTTGGAGTTTCCAAGTGGCCTCTGGACAAAGATCCCAATATAACAATATTATAGGGTAATCCCAACCATCGAATCAATGTAACACTTCTACTGAGTATAAAAACTATAGTCTTTAGTTAACCAGTATCTGATAGCCCCTGCAAATTTAAACACAGAGAGCACGATTAGGTAAAGAGGATGAGACCAATGTGGGATGGGTAAAAACCACTGATTTTTTATTTATTTATTTATTTTTGCGGTACGCGGGCCTCTCACTGTTGTGGCCTCTCCCGTTGCGGAGCACAGGCTCCGGACACGCAGGCTCAGCGGCCATGGCTCACGGGCCCAGCTGCTCCACGGCATGTGGTATCTTCCCGGACCGGGGCACGAACCCGTGTCCCCTGCATCGGCAGGCGGACTCTCAACCACTGCGCCACCAGGGAAGCCCAAGACCACTGATTTTTTAGTGGTTATTTTCATCGGAATTTTTTGTAAACTTATTTTGTATGTAAAAGCAAGTGATATATAAAACATGTTAAATGCTAATTCTATAATGGTAAACTAAGAATTAAAGTTAGTATGGAGGCAATATTTCACATCCTTTTTAGAAAACTTTTAAACAAAGTGATAATAAACATTCCCATTTTGTTCTAACATACTCAACACTGGTACAAATTTAATCTTTGCTGAAGAGTTATTTTTCTACGTGTGCTATAATACCAACTATACCAATTTTAGGTCTTTGTAAGAGACATTCAGGAAATATATACATAATTTTAAAGAAAATCACACCAGGAAATTCAACATTGGCCACTTAAGCACCCAGATTCCTCAAGGCCTTTTGACAATCTAACTTTTAATGGCAATAACTTCTTCAGGAGCACAAAGGAAAAACACAGTTCTTTTTTTGAGCACTTCATTCTAAACTATGAATTTTTTTTAAGACTTATAACCTCTCTTTTAATTTACAATAAATCTGGAGAAAGAAAATACAGACCATATTAATGGCATGAATCAAGTTGTAGATGTTCACCTTAACTAATATCAAAGTCTATTTTTAATTTTAAAAAAGGCCCCCAAATTTTTTTCTAATTATGTAAAAAATTACATTTGTTTTTAATCAAGTATTGAAGGAGAATAGGATATCAAAGTTTGTGCACCTAATTAACACACTTTAAAAATCTGTTTAGAATAGTGGTAGTAGCTCCATTACAGGAGGACAACTCTTTATCTTGCAAATATTTTCTAATTAATATTCTAATGTTATTTCTCAATTCTTTTCTAAGTACCTATTTCACCTGCCAAACCACCCACACTGTGACTCCTTATTAGTAACCAGTGAGGCAAAATTCTTCAACCTACAAAGATATTGTAACACAATTTTTCAATTTGTTACCTTTTTTCACCAAAGTCCAACATTATTGGTCATCCCTCAGAGAACTGGTCTGTTCCTCAACTATTCTCATCCTTTGCTGAAGTACCGTGAATGTTTCAGAAGCTGTAGCATTGATGCAGGCTGGAGAGAGGACTGGTCTGGACATTGTAGTTTCCATATGCACCTGAGATTAAAGTCACAATATTAGTGTAGTCGGTTCTATTATTGTTCAGAATGGCCACTGCCCCTTCGTGTGGAGGATTATACATCCCTGTCCTGTTGAGCTTGGAAATGGCCATGTGTCCTGCTTTGGTCAATTAAATGTGGGTAGAAGCTTTAAGAGCCAACTTGTCATTCATCATCTCTTTTCCCTTCTCCATGCGATGAGCAACATCCCAGATAGGGCCTGCTCCATGTGCCAAGATCCCAGAGTAAAGATTACGTGAGCAGAGCCATGGCCCATCCTTGACATACAGTGTGAGTGATCAAGAAACTAATGTTGTTATAAGCCGCAGATTGTTAGGTAGTTTGTTACTGCAGCACAGTCTAGTCTAACCTGTCTGCTACTATTAGACATACACTAGGACCTATGACTTGGCTGAAGGGAGTTATTACCTCTTTTCATTGCCAGCCATTTTCATTTTAACGTATTCCCATCCAACCTTTCTGAAAACAAAACAAAACAACACTCTACAGTACTTGGATCTCCGAGCAGTTGTCATAAAATAGGTTTACCAACTACCTTGAAGCAATGACTTTTAAAAAGAACTTGCAAACATAACTTCATAGCAAAGACTCTTTTACACTTACTGACATCAAATTTCCAGACTCCTCCCGCAAGACCACATGAGAGTAAATGGGAGTAGTGAGACTACTCTTTCAGGTATTAGTGACAGAAGCAGAATCAGCTTATAAGAAGTCCCAACATTTAAATGAATCATGTGCTCAAAGTTCAATGACAAGATCATTGGTGGAAACTTTAAGGACATTTTCCTGCAACTCTATCCTGTACAGACAGTTCTATACTAATCAAACCATAAACCTTAAGCATCACTAGCAATAGTGTATCTGTGGGAATGTGTTCACAAAGGCCCCACCTGGGATATTCGTAATACAACTTTCTCTCCCACTTGCTGTGTGATTAGATGCCTCCCCGAGGTATCCCAGGCAATGGAAGTGGGGACTCCCTTAGGTTCAAGTCACTAAAGGTGGTCCCCAGGACCCAGGGAAGGAATTAAAGAAGCCTTAAAACTGGTGGCAGGATTTAAGGGGGCACCAGCGGAAAGGCTGAGCTTCTTGCCAGTGTAACACTGTTACAGCCACTGAGGACAGCTCTCTAACCACCTTCTGTCTTTCCCCCACTGGTTCCAGAGAACGGCCTGTTTCTCTCTTTTTACTTAAAACAAAACAAAACAAACTCCAAACAAACAAACAAACACTTTACTGAGGAATAGTTGACAAATATAATTGTATACATTTAAAGTGTACAACATGATGATTATATATACATATACCTTGCAGAATGGTTACCAAGATCAAAATAATTAATACATCCACATAATTAACAACCTCACATAGTTAATGTAAGTAACTTTTTTTCTTTGTGGTAAGAATACTTAAAGATCTACTCTCAGCAACTTTCAAGTATACAATACCGTATTATTAACTATAGTCACCATGTTATACATTTGATCCTCAGAATGTCTTATTTGAAAAGGCAACCTGCAGAATGGGAGAAAATATTCACAAACCATATATCTGATAAAGGGTTAATATCCAAAATATATAAAGAACTCATACAACTCAGTAGCAAAGGAAGAAATAATCCAATTAAAAAATGGGCAGAGGGCCTAAATAGACATTTTTCTAAAGAAAATATACAGGTGGCCAACAGGTACATGAAACGATGCTCAACATCACCAATCATCAGGGAAATGCAAATCGAAATCACAAGATAGTAGCTCACACCTGTTAGAATGGCTAGTTTTAAAAAGACAGATAACAAACGTTGGCAAGGATGTGGAGGAAAGGGAACCTTATGTACTGTTGGTGGGAATGTAAACTGGTACAGCCATAATGGAAAACAGTATGGAGGTTCCTCAAAAAATTAAAACTTGAACTACCATATGATCCAGCAACCCCACTCCTGGGTATATATCTGAAGGAACTAAAATCAATATCTTGAGATATCCACATATCCATGTTCACTGCACCACTGTTCACAATAGCCAAGAGATGGAAACAACCTAAACGTCCTTCAGTGGATGAACAGATAAAGATGTGATTTATATATATATATATATATATATATATATATATATATATATATCTGGAATGTTATTCAGCCACATGAGAGGAAATCCTGCCATTTGCAGGATGAATCTGGAGGGCATTATGCTAAGTGAAATAAGCTGGACAGAGAAAAAACAGTGTGTGGTTATCACTTATATATGGACTCTAAAACCCAAACAAACAAAAAAATCTGATTTCATAGAAACAGAGAATAGAATGGTGGTTGCCAGGGGCTGGAAGATAGGGGAAATGGAATGATGTAGGTCAAAGGGTACAAATTTTCTTTTTATTCTTATTTTATGCTCCTGACCAAGATTTCTCTCCTTTGTGCTCCTCTATAAAACAGAATGCATTTCCGACACATATAACCTTTTTGAATTCTTTAGATTTTCTGTTAACAATCAGCTTAAGGACAGGGGGTAAAGAAGTTCTCTTCTATTAACTGCTTTTCATGCTTTCAATTCGTTCTTGAAGGGAATGACAAAAGTAGACCCAGATATTAATAGAGTCTCTGGATACACAAAGATGTGAAGTAAGGTTCATCTACATTTCTGAAAAAAGCCAGGTTTGGAGTTTCCTGCTCAGGTTACCACATGGGCCTGGATAGTGTCCCTCAGGTAACAGAAAGAAGAGCCTCGAAGACAAACCTTAGGGCTGGTTCTACTGCCATGAAACCAGGGCTAGGGTTGGGGGAACCACCAATAGTTTGGGGTGGGAAGAAAAGAGAGAGGTAACAGTGAAGAAACACCAGATGGGTTTACCCTCCATTCCATTTTCTGTCACCTGCTGTCTGGCTACTGCCAACATAGAAATAAACCAGGCCTGGGGTTGGGAGAAAAAGTACGGAAAGGGTGTTTAATGGGGTTTGTGACAGGCAGTTGGCTCCTTTGCCCTCCCTCCAAAAGCAGTTGAAAAGTTCATGTCTCCACCCTCCCTTATAGCTGGCACATCCATGTGACATATCCTGGCCAGTGAGACTTTAGGCAGAAGTTTGCAAGAAGCTTCTGGGAAGACTTTTTTTTTTTTTCTGATAAAAAGAACAGAAATGATGGCACCTGTCCTTTCCTTCCCCTGTAGGATGCCCGGAGCTCTGAGGGCTCTCTTTAAGTCAGCCATGCAGTACCTCACCGTTAAATGTAAACAAAGGGTCGGGGATCACCAGCATCTGAGAAACAAGGAAAAGGCCAGAGAAGCTCAGATTAACCTGACTTTTTGAAATAAAACTAGTAACCTCCAAACTTTGCTTATGTGAGAAATATAAACTTCTGTTTAGTCACACTTCCCTGTTGCTTGCAACAAGAGCAGTCCTGGAATACATAGTCGTCCCAGATAATAGTTGGTAGAGAAATGGGAAGAAGGAGGAGGTAAAGAAAATGACAAGCGGTGCCGGGGGTGGGAGGGGAGGGCAATTTCTGTGGCAACTTGTTAGGCCCAGGGAGCTGGTTATAATATAAAGGACTGTCTAATTAATTTATGTCAGAAGTCAGATCCATAATACTAACACAAATATAAGTTCATTTTTGGAAAAAAAATACAGAAAATGGAGTACAAGTTTCCCACATATTTTTAATAAGATGCAGATTCCCACCTAAAATTCTTTTGTGTAATTGTTGAAATGTCATAGTTTTGCTGTTATTTCCCCAACGTACCCAAAATAGATATAAAATGCTTACATAACCTTACAGGGTATGTGTGCGCATTCAGCCATAAAAACAAGATGGAAAACAACACAAATTAAATGGCTTCATTTTCTCAGAAAAGAGAAAGTAAGTCTAGATATGTTTAGGTAAGAATTTGATTGGCATCATCACTCACACCCACCTGAACCTGATCTATACTGGAGCGTCTCAGGCTTCTGGAGAGAAAAAATACTCTCAAACAAAAAAGAAGAAGAAACTTGGCCCCCAGCCTTTGAGGGAGAGGAGGTTTATAGAAAATTCATCCTACGGAGGGAGAGATCGAGGTGCCTGGGACACTGACTGACAGTGGGCAGAGGATAAAGCTTTTGAGTGAAATACATGGTGTTGTCCTTGAAATATCCTCTTAGTCAGTCACTGAGGTTCAGGTCATCAAAGTGGATTCAAAAACAAAACAAGACAATCTACCCTTTGAGGATTTATTACAAACAGGTCTCAGGGTTAGTTGAAAATTCTTCCCTACCCCCTCACCACATGGGGAGAAAAGCAATGTCAAGGTCAGGAGAGCCCTCAGAAACAAAAATGGAAGCAATGGTGGCCCAGTAGCAAGAGCAGGACAGCCTTAATATCCACCAGGAAGTCCCTGAGTACCTGCGAGCCTGCTAAAGGAAGAGTAAAGTAAGAACTTGGGATCCAGTGAATCCGTTGATTTGAGGTTTAGAGTCAGGAGAGATTCTCATTTTCGCTGCAGTTGCTCATACCCCTGCCTCTCCTCCCTTATCTGGCAGGTCCAAGAAAGGGTAACAGAAACACCATGCCTCCACACACAATCCGCAGGCCACCTGGAGGCCAGTGGCCGTAACTCTATGACTTCCATGCTCAGCAGACTTATAACTCTATATGTTATTAAGAAGTTACAGACTTTCAACTCTATCTATAACTTATGGGGATAGAAGCCATAACTCTTCTTACAAGAAGAGAACTTAGCTCTAATTGCTAATATTCCAGCAAAGAGACTATAGCTTGAACATATCTGTGCTTTGCTGTTTTTGAAAAGGAGTAAATATCATTGAATGCAGTCTTGAACCTAAGTCCTGATGCTTGATAGCAACGAGAATAAAAATAGGAAGATATAAGCTTTTATTTTTAAAAAAGTTAATTCACAATTACTTTCCTAAATATATCATTATCAAATTAATACAGTGCTGTCTCTATGTTTAGGGCAAGTATTTCCAGAGAGCTCAGGTTACCTCACTGAAAGCATGGCATGAATAAGACAAATGTCCTAAGTAATATACTAGTAAAAGCCAGGTGGCTTTGAAAAGGCAACACTTGCTTCTGTAGGCACAGGCTCCATTCTTATATCTGGCAATAGCTACAACTATATGCTGTTGGTTCCAAAGTAACAGGCCAGGAACTCAGTGTTGCTTACCACAGCCACTGGAAAATAATTTGGTAATATTTTCTTCATTCACTCATATGTCCAATAAACGTTTCCTGAATGCCTACCATGAGCCAGAAACTGTTTTGACACCAGGGAATACAGCAATGATCGAAAGAGACTAACTCCCTGCCCTCCTGGAGCTTATATTCCAGTTGAAGAAATAAGTAAAATATATAGTTTGTTCACCAGTGATAAGTACAATGGAGAAAAAGTAGGAAAGAGGATGGGAGGGAGGCTATGGTGCAGGCTTCCAATTTAAACAGAGCGGTCAAAGGAAACCTCCCTGAGATGATATTTAAGCAAAGACCTGGGAAGGAGGTACAGGAGTGACATAAGGATGGGACAGAAAGGTCCAGAAAGAGTGAACAGAGAGTGCAAAGGCCCTAAGTCAGAAGGCCTGATGGGTCCACAAACAGTAAGGAGGTCAGTTTGACTGGGAAGCACGAAGTGAAGGAGAGAATAGTGGGAGATAAGGTCAGAGAGTAATAACAGGACAGGTTACATAGAGCCTTAAAGGCTATTGTAAAGGTCTGCCTTTACTTTCAGAGCTATTGGAGGGTTTAGAGTGGAGAAGTGTTGTGATCTACCTTAATTTTTAACTGGATCGGTCTGCCTAGATGGTAGCCAGGCAGAGATGGTAGAAAGACAACAGCAAAGTAGGAAGACCAGTTGTAAAGCTGCTACAATAACCCAGGGGAGATGCCGCTGGCTAGGACCAGGGTGCTAGCAACGGAACAGTAAGAAGTGTCAGAGTCCAGACATATTTTAAAGATAGGTTTGGTTGATAGATTAGATGAGAAAGGATGCATTGGAAGCACGGTGCTGCCATTAACTGAGACAATGAAAGCCTTTAGGAAGAACAAGTTTCAGGGGGAAAGATCAAGAGTTGTTTTGGAAATGTTAAATTTAAAACACGAAAGATGCCCAATACCTGACTGAACTTGTAGATTTGGAGTCAGGGGAGAAAGGTGGACCTTTCTCCCCTGACTCCAAATAAGGGATATAAATTCTGAAGTTGTCCATATATACATGGCTTTTAAAGCCGCGGAGACTGGATAACAGAGAACAGAAAAGATTCAAGGACCTAGTCCTGGGCGCTCCAAGATCAGTGTGGAGCATTCAAGCCAGACTAACCCGAGCTTCACCTCAGTAAGCTCAGATTCTTAATCATTTTCTATCTTCAGAGCCCAGACAGTACATGGGACATTGTGGGTGGCAAACAGCGGTATAGTTCAACAAAAATTTAACTTTGTTCCAGCCTAATTGGTAGGAGCTGGGGAAACAGCAATGAACGAATGTAAATTCCTGACACCTGCGTTCTAACGAGTGGGCCAGGGAAGATAACCGGTGGCAAAACCAGAAAATTAACGGAATAGCTTTCCCAGGAACCTATAACGCCAACCTAACATATAAATAAAGAAAAGTCGGACTGGGGCTTATGCGCGACCCTCTCTGGTGGCTATCCTTCCCCCGCTGGAGCCAGGTCAATGCAAACCTCGCTCCTAAACGGTTTTCACCGGCATCCAGCGCAGACGCGCCATTAATCAGGGTCCTGAGGTCCAGGGGGCAAGAGTAAACTCCGCCAGCTAGGGGAGAGGGCGGCAGGGAGAGATGACTGGGACCTTATCTGAACTGCCGACCCGCCCCCGCGGACGCCGGACCTCCCAGGGCCCCGTAGCCTCACCCCACAGTCCATCTGTCCGCCTGTGGCTCTATCCGGCAGCAGGTGGGCTGGTTTCTATAGAACTAAGACAGCGCTTAAACCTACCCGCTCTCCCGCGCGGTAGCTCCCGTACGCAGGCGCACCCGTGGCAGGGCATGCCGGGAATCACAGTTTTCCCGGCCCTGGAGGGCCCTCCGCCCCGGGCGGGACCCAGGCCGCCACCCGGGGGCGCGCACGGAGCGCGCAGCCCCGTGACCCGCACGACTACAGATCTTCGTTGTGCTCGCGAGCGGGGCATGCCGGGATAGGTAGTTTCAGCCCACTCACGTCCCGGACGTCCTGCGGCGTCCGCTTTGCGGAATTACCCATCCCATGCCGGTGAGCGTGCGGCGTTTGGGTCATTTGACACATACCCTGCATCCGGTCAGAGTCCAAGAGAAGAAAATGCTTTTAGTTTTAGAAGGCTGAAAGTATCAAGTAACTTACGAACGACAGGAAAATAAGATTTTGTTAATGAGCATAAAAAGTGGTAAAAATACCGAGCTCAAACATTCTCATTGAAGAAAAAAACAAGCCCCTCTTCATCCTCATTCATCATGGCCAGACCGAGAGTAAAACACATGTCTGCTCCCTGGTTTTTTGTCTCTTCAGCATAATTTATTTCTTGCTTTGTCTACAGGTGAGTAGGTATTTCTGTTTGACTGTAAGTAGCTGCGAAACGAGAGAGAGCACCGAGAATAAAACTGCAGTCGTTTCTGAGTTTGGCTGTAAGACTGGGAATTCACACTTACCGGGAAGTCTTCTACAGTGAAAAGGCAACACGGCTTTGCTTTAGGTAGCTGGACAGAACACCTTTTACCAGCACCAGGGCAATTAATGTATTCTTCTCGTCTCTCTGGGGTTGCAGCTGAGAATAACTTTAGCCCTCAAGTGAATGCAGTCAGATCCGAGATGAGTCCTCCTTTGCTTAGCGAGTGGCTGGCTGAACTGATCTGGCAATTCTTATTCTGATAGACGAGACTCACGTGAGATGGAGAGAATGTCCAAACCACAGCTGTAAGGCATATTCATCAAACTGTAGGGCCATTCGGTGAAGGAGAAACGAGCACCGCAAACGTTATTCAGGTGAAGGGGCCAAATAAAGCTTTTAATATGAAAAGTGGGAGAGTATTTTAGAGCGTCAATACAAAGAGCCAATTACTCGTAAGTTTTCGCTTGCAGTGACCTCTGATTTATGGATGAAGATGGGGGATATATGTATGCACCCGGTAGATAATCTGCACACTTCAGTGTAATGAGAGTTTTCACCTTCTCCTTGACTGTCTATGTTAAACAGCAGTCAGGGAGCCAAACTGATTAAATTTAGTGTTTTTAATTTATTTTTCTCTGTCTACCATTTGGTAAACCACATTAGAACTTAAGTCAGGCAATTACAGAGTTAAAGAATCTGAAGTCGTCAATAAACTAATTCATCTGTTAGAGAAGGGGTTTCTGGACACCTGAGAATTTACTATATTAAAAGTCTGGGGGTTTTTTGTTTTGCGGTACGTGGGCCTCCCACTGTCATGGCCTCTCCCGTCTCGGACCACAGGCTCCGGACACGCAGGCTCAGCGGCCACGGCTCACGGGCCCAGCCGCTCCGCGGCACGTGGGCTCCTCCCGGACCGGGGCACGAAACCCCGTCCCCTGCATCGGCAGACGGACCCTCAACCACTGCGCCACCAGGGAAGCCCTAAAAGTCTGTTTTTATTCTAAGTGCCTGAACGTATTGATTTTTTTTTCTATTTCCCTCTTGATTTTCAATTAATAAATAGTTTCACACTTGTTGACCCCACTCAAAAACAAGGTCTTTTCAACCATGGAAATCCTAGGGATTCCATGAGGACCATCCTCTCTCATGACTACTATGATAGCCTTCTAACTGGTTTTCTGATCACTCTTCCCAAAGCATCCTTCATATAGCTACTAAAATGATCTTTTGAGAAAGTAAATCTGATTATCTTATTCCTTTGCTTAAAAACATTTACTAGTTCCCCACTTGAACTCTTAGTTTCCCATTGAACAGTATGAAGCCCAAATTTCTAATGGCTTCAGCCTAATCCACCAGCCTCATCTGCATCTGGCCCCCCAAGGGAAGGGAACCTTGAATTCAAGCCTACAGGCACGTCCTTGTGCTTGCAGGCTCTGCGCCCTCCGCCAGGCATGCCCTGCCTCTTATCAGTGTGGTGAATTCAACAGAAATGTAACCTCTTCTGTAGAGCCATTCTGTTCCCTCCCAAAGTGTTTATTGTACAGCGTTAATTGTCAGTGTGCCTCACCTCCCCTTGCTTAGGCTGTAAGCTACTTGAGGACAGGACCTTTGTTCTCTTTATTTTGATTTTTAAATTTTCAACAGCAAGCACAATGCCTGGCAGACAGTAGAGGCTTGGTAAGTCCTTGTTTAGTGAATGAATTAATGAATAAATTTTGAATGCTTCTACAGAGGCTATGTCTCAGTCTCCTGACTAATCTTATATAATCATGGTACAGTGATCAAAACTAAGAAATTAGTACTGGTATGATACAGTTAATGAAACAACAAACTGCATTTGGATTTCATCAGTTTACCCACTAATGTCTTTTTTCTGTTTCAGGATGCAGTCCAGGAGCCTACATTGCATTTACTTGTCCTGTCTCCTTCCTCAGCCTTTGTCTTTCATGACCTTAGGATCTTTGAAGACTACTGGTCAGTTATTTTGTAAAATGTCCCTCAATTTGGGTTTGTCACGATTTCTCATGACTAGATCGAGGTTATGCAATTTGGGAAAAATACCACAGAAGTGATATTGTGTACTTCTTGGTGCCTCATATTCGGGGGGACATGATATGCCTGCCTTATTACTGTTTAAGTTAATATTCATCCCTTGCTTAGGGTGATGCCTGTTAGATTTCTCCAGCAATCTTACTGTGTTCTTCTCTGTAACTAATAAGTATTTGGGGAGAGACACTTCAAGCCTGTGCAAATATCCTGTTTCTCCTTAAACTTTCACCCACTAGATTTAGCTGGTTTTTCTTGCTAACAGCTTTTATGGTGTGTTAATGGTGGCTTTCTATTTTCCTCATTTACTAGTTTGAGTTCTTTTGTAGAGACGAGTTGTATGTTTTCTCCCATTTATTTATTTATTCAGTTATTTACATCAGTATGAGCTTATGGATATTTATTTTATTATTTGGGTTATAATTCAATACCATTATTCTTTTATTTCTGAAATTGTTCCAGCTTTGGCCATTCAGAGACCATTAAGGAGCCACTGTGTCTCTTTTTTTTTTTCTTTAAGCACTACCCTACTTTCTATCATTGCACGATTTCCAGGCTCATCTTGTATTTTCCTGGCCCAGCCCTAGATTCAACCACTTCTCCAAGGAGCCCTGTTTCTTTTTATTAAAGAATGGTATTTAAAATCTGAATGCTAGGCTATCACTGCTTCTAGTTCCTCTCAGAAGACAGAGATAGGAAATATATGTATAAATACCACCCCATGCATACACATTAATATATCTATATTTCTGTATCTATCTGTGTATATATATATATATATATATATATGTTTTACATGTATGTAAATGTGTGGATATATAAATAAGACCTGAGTTCATACTGATATTCCCACTCAAATCCAGCACCACAGTTTATTCTAACTTTTGCCCTTTCTTTTAACTTCCTTCTGTGACTGTGGGAAACCTGGCTCTCAATATCCACAATACATCTACTTGCATGTTCAACCCTAGTACACATATAAAGCAGTTTTTAAAATTGCTAATCCATACCAGATAAGAAACACATTTAAAACTAGAGCATGTTGCTTGGGCACAGATCTTTTTGTCTTTAGCCTTATAGCACCCAGTCCAAACACCATTTTCCAAAGTTACTTGGGTCACTCCTTTCTTCTCCACCTGCTTCAGGGTGGCTATTTGATTTATTTGTAATACAGTTAGATTTATATGTCCCAGTCTGCATTCCAGCTTGTGTTCAGTCCAAATCCTGGTTGGTTTTATCTAATTTCCATATGGCAAAATGTACCATTTGTGGTACATTTTGAGTACCACGGTCCAACGAGTTTCAACAAATTATTAGAGTTTTCTATCTCCCACCACAGTTGTATACAGAAGTTTCCTCACCCTCAAAATTCCATCATTCTACCCCTTAATAGTCAATGCCCCCCCAACCTCCCAGCCTCGGACAACTACTGATATGTTTTCCATACCCATAATTTTGCTTTTCCAAAATGTCATGTTAATGCAGTCATACCCTTTGGGTCTGACCTCTTTCATTTAGCAAATGCATTTAAGATTTATCCATGTTGTTGCATGAATCAATAATTAATTTTGGGTCTTCCCTGGTGGCGCAGTGTTTGAGAGTCCACCTGCCGATGCAGGGGACACGGGTTCATGCCCCGGTCCGGGAAGATCCCACATGCCGCAGAGCGGCTGGGCCCGTGAGCCATGGCCTCTGATCCTGTGCGTCCAGAGCCTGTGCTCCACAACGGGAGAGGCCACAACAGTGAGAGGCCCGTGTACCGCAAAAAATAATAATAATAATAATAATAATAATAATAATTTTTATAGCTGACTAGCATTCCACTGTATTGATATATCAGTTTGCTTATTCATTCACTGGTTGAAGGACATCTCAGTTGTTTCCAGTTTGGGGGGGGGATTGTTAATAAAGCTTCTATAAATATTTGCATAGAAGTTTTTGTGTAAAAATAAATTTTTCATTTCTCTTGGATTAGACACTTAGGAGTGGGATTGCTGGATTATATAGTAGGTATATGTTTAAATTTGTAAGACACTGCCAAACTGCTTTCCACAGTGGCTCTACCATCTTGCATATACATCAACAATGTATGGCATTCCCAGTTGCTTCTCATCCTTGTCCACACTTGATAGTGTCATTATTTTTTTTTCTTTAGCCATTCTAGTAAGTGTGTAGTGGTATCTTGTGGCTTAATTCACATCTCCTCAGTGACTAATGATGTTGAACATATTTTCATAAGCTTATTTGACATGAATGTATCTTTTATAATAATTTGTCTGTTCATACCTTTTGCCCATTTTAAAAATGGGGTAGTTTTTTTCTGATAAATTTTTTGAGATACAAGTCCTTTATCAAAATGTGATTTGACAACATTTTCTCTTAGTCTGTGGCTTGTCTTTTCATTCTCTGAATGGTGTTTTGCAGAGCAAAAGTTTTTAATTTTGATAGAACCAACTTACCAGTTTTTTTTCTTTTATGTATTGCTCTTTAGGTGTCATACCTAAAAATTCCTTGCCTAACCCTAGGTCATGCAGATTTTTTCTTATGATTTCTTCTGGAAGTTGTACCATTTTGTGTTTTACTTTTAGGTCTATGATCTAGAGTTATTTTTTAAAATTAGGTATGAGGTATAAGTTGTTTTGTTTTTGGTTATGGACATCCAATTATACTAGCACTATTGTTGGGAAGATTATCCATCCTTTCTTCTAGTGCAACACTGTCTTTGGTTAGTGTAGTTTACAATATTTCTTGAAATCAGAAAGTGTAGTCTTCCAACTTTGTTCTTCTTTTTCAACTTTATTTTGGCTATTCTAATTCTTTTGCTTTTCTCTAGAAATTTAAAAATCAACTTGTTGATACCAACAAAAAATTCTGCTAAGGTTTTTTGTTTGTTTGTTTGTTTGTTTTTCTTTTTGCGGTATGCGGGCCTCTCACTGTTGTGGCCTCTCCCGTTGCGGAGCACAGGCTCCGGATGCGCAGGCCCAGCGGCCATGGCTCACGGGCCCAGCCGCTCCGCGGCATATGGGATCCTCCCAGACCGGGGCACGAACCCGTATCCCCTGCATCGGCAGGCGGACTCTTAACCACTGCGCCACCAGGGAGGCCCTCTGCTAAGGTTTTGATGGGGAATATGCTGAATCTGTATATCAAGTTGGAGAGAATTTAGGATTAATATTATTGAGTCTCAATCCACGAACATGATATATCTCTCTACTTATTTAAGTCTTCTTTGATTTATTTTATCAGTATTTTATAGTTTTCAGCATATAGATCCTATTCATAGTTTGATTTATATCTATGTTTTCTTTTTTTTGGTGCTATTGTAAATATTGTTTAAAAAATTTTAAAATCCAAGTTAGTTTATAGAAATGTAATTGACTTTTGTATTTATCTCTTATCCTGTGACTTTGGTAAATTCACTTACTAGTTTTAGGAACTGTTTTTGCTATAATTGGGGGGATTTTCTATGTAAAAATCCTGTCATCTGTATATAAAGTATTTTCCCCCCTTACAATCTGAAATGACTTTATTTTTCTCACCTTGTTGCACTGGCTAGGACTTTCACTGCGGTGTTGAGTAGGAGTGGTGAAAGGAGATTATCTTTACCATGTTCCCATTAAGTTTGATATTAATTGTAAGTTTTTTATGGTTATCCTTTATCAGGTTAAGGAATTTTCCTTCCATTTCTAGTTTGTTGAGAGTTTTTATTATGAAGCGATGTTGAATTTTGTCAAGTGCTATTGAGATAATCATGTTTTGTTTTGTTTTTTTTCTTCTTTAGTCTGGTAATCTGGTGAATTACACTGCCTTTTCAGAAGTTGAACCAACCTTGTATTCCTAGGTTTTGTCCGACTTCGTCATTCTGTATTATTTTTGTTATATATGCCTAGATTTGATTTGCTAATAGTTTTTCTTTTAATTTTTATTTTATATTGGACTATAGTTGATTTACAATGTTGTGTTACTTTCAGGTGTACACAAAGTGATTCAGTTATACATATATGTATATTTATTCTTTTTCAGATTCTTTTCCCATGTAGGTTATTACAGAATATTGAGTAGAGTTCCCTGTGCTATACAGTAGGTCCTTAGTGATTATCTATTTTTTTGTTTTGTTTTGTTTTGTTTTGCTTTTTTTGTGGTACGCGGGCCTCTCACTGTTGTGGCCTCTCCCACTGCGGAGCACCGTCTCTGGACGCTCAGGCCCAGCGGCCATGGCCCACGGGCCCAGCCGCTCCACAGCATGTGGGATCTTCCTGGACCGGGGCACAAACCCGTATCTCCTGCATCGGCAGGCGGACTCTCAACCACTGCGCCACCAGGGAAGCCCTGATTATCTATTTTATATTTAGTAGTGTGTATATGTTAATCCCAACCTCCTAATTTATCCCTTCCTGCAACCTTTTCCCTTTGGTAACCATAAGTTTGTTTTCTAAGTCTGTGAGTGCTTCTGTTTTGTAAATAAGTTCATTTGTATCATCTTTTCAGATTCCACATATAAGTGACATCATATGATGTTTGTCTTTCTCTATCTGACTTACTTCACTTAGTATGATAATCTTTAGGCCCATGCAGGTTGCTGCAAATGGCATTATTTCATTCATTTTTATGGCTGAGTTATATTCCATTTATATATGTACCATATCTTATTGCTAATAGTTTATTGAGGATTTTTGTATCTATGTTTTTGGGGGGATACTGGTATTTATTTTCAGTTTATTATAATGTGTTTGGTTGTGATATTAGGATAATCCTAGCAGTATAAAATACATGAGAACTGTTTCCTCTTCTTATATTTTCTGAAAGGGATTATTTAGAATTGATATTATTTCTTCCTTAAGTGTTTTTTAGAATTTGCCAGTGAACATTTGGGCCTGGTGTTTTCTCTGTTGAAAGGTTTTGAACTACAAATTCAGTTTCTTTAATAGCTATAGGACTAGGTTTTTTTCTCTTTTTTTTTTTGGTATTGCAGTGTTTTTTAGTGAGTTTAAGTAATTTTTGTCTTTTAATAATTGGTCTCTTTTATCTGAGTTGATTTATAGGCATAGAGTTGTTTGCAGTCTTTTTTTATTATCCTTTTATTCTCTGTGGGATCTGTTGTGATACTTCCTCTTTCATTCCTAATATTGGCAGTTTTTGTCTTCTGTCTATTTTCTTGGTCAGTATGGCTAGAGGTTTATCAATTTTATTGATTTCTTTTCAAAGAACAAGCTTTTGGTTTCATTGATTCTCTCTATTGATTTTCTCTTTTTAAATTTATTGATTTTCTTCTCTCATGTTTATTATTTAAACCAGAACATTTTCAAGAATAAAAAGCGGGTACTATTAATAATTAAACCAAGATAAAAAGCACAAACTGGAAATGATCCAGGAAAACCAGGGTGTATGGTCACTCAACCTATAGGATATGTGGGATGCGGAAAATGGTAGCTGGGAACCTCTGTGGGAATAAAACTTTACAGTGTATACCTTTTAGTATTATTTTCATTTTTAATCATTTGAATGTATAACCTATTAAAAATAAAATAAATGTACTTCTTTAAATATCTGGCATAAGGTAAGATTTCAATGTATGCTGTTGAATAAATGAATAAATCAGTCGATTAGTTAGCATTGGTGATTACCTGAGTTTCATTGGAGAAAATGGGATAATCATTATATATCCAACTCTGAAATTCTACAACATATGTATCAGAATTGAATGATTAGTTTGCTCTGTATTCCTAACCTGCAGGTTTGGTGACATGAATATTATTATCTCAGACTTGGTTATATTGTTCTCATTATTTATATCTTTCTTTGCCTGTTTTTTGATTTATTTGAAGCATCTTACATATGAAGAAAGAGTAAACTGCAACTTACTGTAGAAAATCGGGAGAAAAGAAAGGGGCATCATTGAGGTCCTGCAGAGGGCATCATTGAGGGTTTCCTCAGCACTGTTCCTTTTCCTCAGAACCTGTGCCTCATCTCCATGGTTACTGTGGGGATTTCCATTTTCATACTTTGCTCTGTATATATGTCTCCAGCACAGCCAGAGTCTTTTCCACATAATTTTTGGCCAAGAGAAGCTGCACAGTAATGGGAAAATTGATGAGAAATAAAATTTATAAAGTGGTTGTTTAGAATTCAATGGGTGAAATGTTATAACTGCAGCAAGGACCTTAGTTCAGTTGTTTCTGAAATTTAGCTGCATTATTGTATATTCAGTACCTCCTTGAGTTCCATGAGTCAATAAATCATATGAATAGAATAAAATTTTATTTATGGAATGAAAAAAGTTTCTTAAAGAATGATCTGATAAGTTAAATGTAAGTAATGAATTCAGATAAGTGTTCCTATAAATAATAAGAATGCTCCTATTTTTAATAATCAAAGATTAACTCAGCCCTTCAAAACACAAGGCTCTGGAATAAGCTACAGGTCAGTATTACAACAGGAATGTGTCTCATCTAAAATATAGGAAATTTCAGGTGGGTGAAAAAGGTGGAAATCAAAATAATGTTTTACCCAGACATTGAATTCTAAACAGCCAATTTATAGATCTTATTTCTTAGAATATGTTCCATTATTGCTAAGGTTCTATGATTGCTTTATAGACCTCTCATAATTATATTTGGACAGACATGACACCTTGTTACAATAGCGATAATCCCTACAGAATATAAATATATGTATTCCACTAAAAACATTCAAATCGAGATCAAGGTCTCACTTGGATATCTCGGTGAAACAATGATCAAATGGTAAAAGGTTAAATCTTTATAAAACATTATTTATTAAGATTATATGACAAAGTAGAACTGTTTCTCCTCTGGCACTCAACAAATAGAAAAATCCATATTCCCATTGCTTTCTTCTTTGTTTCCTCCATAACAATCAGTACTGAAAACCCACAAAGATAATAAATTCAGTCAAGCATATTGATGATAAAATCAAGCTTCTATATTAGCTCTGAAGTGCATACTGTCTCTTGAAACCTTTGACAACTTGGCTGGTTTCATTTTCTACCCCCGTGTATTCTCTTCCTGGAAAGTGTCCTGGCTTCTTAAAATAACTGTTCATGGAAAACATTCTTTCTAGATACAGCACTATGAAGATATAATATTCTTCCTTATATAAGCTCAACAGCTTAATAAAGTCAAAAGGACTACTATTTAATATGATAATAAAGAAATTGAGTTCATATATTCCTTATTCTAGAATTACAGTATTAAAGATTTTTCTTAAACAGAAATCTATCTTTGTTCTAGAAATATTAACCAATATGCCTGACTCTTTAGCTGTATGATCTTGGGAAAGTTACTAGACTCTCGATATTTTAGTTTCCATATTTGTAAAGTAGAGAGGATTAAGTAAGTTAAAAATACCACCAGGAGGGCTTCCCTGGTGGCGCAGTGGTTGAGAGTCCGCCTGCCGATGCAGGGGACACGGGTTCGTGCCCCTATCCCGGAAGATCCCACATGCCGCGGAGCGGCTGGGCCCGCGAGCCATGGCCGCGGAGCCTGTGTGTCCGGAGCCTGTGCTCCGCAACGGGAGAGGCCACAGCAGTGAGAGGCCCGCGTACAGCAAAAAAAAAAAAAAAATAATAATAATAATAATAATACCACCAGGATACAATTGTTTATAGGTCTCTCACATTTCTCTATGACTTGTGAAGAAAGGCACTGATTTCCCTTTCTCTGGACTCTCTTTTCGAGAATTTTTTTTTTTTTTTTTTTTTTTTTTTTTTTTTTTTTTGCAGTATGCGGGCCTTTCACTGTTGTGGCCTCTCCCGTTGCGGAGCACAGGCTCCGGACGCGCTGGCTCAGCGGCCATGGCTCACGGGCCCAGCCGCTCCGCGGCACGTGGGATCTTCCCAGACCGGGGCACGAACCCGTATCCCCTGCATCGGCAGGCGGTCTCTCAACCACTGCGCCACCAGGGAAGCCCAAGAATATTTTTAGAGGGAAAATAGAGATAGAGTCTGCCTCTGGAGCAAAGGGAAGGCTTGCTTACCATCCATTATAAAAGATTTGGATTCCCAAAGCTCAGGGATCCCTTCTTGTAACACCATCCACTTCATATGCAATGAGGCCCCTCTGGTAATTTGAGGAAAAGGGAACTAATGCAAACATGCTGATCCTTATGCTGCTTGCTGTGTCCAGAGTAACAAAGTCCTTTGTCTCTTACCCAGGAGTCTCGTGTCTCTGTCAGCATCCATGAAACTGTGGCAGGATAACTTGTTAGCTTGAAAGTAGGGTAAAATCTGAGACCCTTTACAGTTTTTGGCACATATGACCGTCTTGGAGTCTGGAATGTAGAAAATGTTCAACAAATATTAATATTTATCACCATCAAGATTATTTAGCATCAAAAATACTAAGATTTGACCTAGCAATTATACTTCTGGGAATTTGTCAGGCTGAAGGTTGTGAGATATGTGTAAAGTGCTAGATATTAATTGTAAATTTTTAATAAAAATTGGAATAAACATAAATGACCATCCTATAAAAATGCTATCACCACAGTAATACCATCAAACACAGCCATTCTAAAACTCAGTGTCATAAAGCCAAGCATTTATTTTCACACTTGTGATGTCTGTAAGTTGGCTGGGAAAACTCTGCTCCATGTGTCCCCTTCTGGGGCCCAGGCAAAAGGGGACAGTGACTATCTGGGGCATACTCTTCTTGGGAATGACGGAAGAACAAGAGGGCAAGCCCAATTGCATGAGCACGTTTCAAGCCTCTGCTTGTGTCACATCTGATAATATCCTAATGGTCAAAGCAAGTAACACAGCCAAGCCCGAAGTCAAGACATGGGAAATTATACCAAGACCACCACAAAGCCATGGTAAGGATGTTCAATGTACTATAGAAGAGTGAAGGATTGGAATCCACAATTTACTCTACCATAATCAATAGGAAAGTGGCTAACTAAGTACAGTGTATTCATACTAAGCAGCCATCAGAAAGAATGAGTGAATCTGAATGTTCTAAAATGGAAAATGTATACAATACATTACTGAATGAAAAGAACAAATTGTGAGATATGCATATGATCTATTTTCATTTAAAGGAAAAACCTTTGAATACATGTATTTATTTTATATGGACAATAATGAGCTTGAATAGATATACAAACCGTTAGTATTTATCTTCAGGATTGGAATTGGGAGATGAGGGATAAATTCCTTCGACTTTATGCTTTATGCACTTTTGTATTATTAGAAAAAATGTTTTATAAATATGTTTTACTTTTGTAATAAAACACCTGATAAAGATAAGACAAAAAGTACTAAAAGAAAATGACAAAAATGTTTTTAGCTTCCAGGTATTTTTTAGTTGATGTCTCATTTTCCATTCCCTTTCCCCAGTATACATAAGAATAAAATAATTCTAATACCTAGAAGATTTTCGTCTCAGATCCTGCCCCTACAAAACTTCATTCTGCTTCAGAAATGATTTGTTTCATTCCACATAATCACCCTTAGACTTATGTGATACATTTTGATCCTGTTGGGTCTCTCGGTAGAGCAGAGAATTCCTAATAATATTTAAGGATTTTCTGAGTTTCTTGACATTTATTTCAGATATGTAGTTTTTCTGTTTTAAAATTCCCATTTGGTTCTTTTTTGTTATTACTATAGTTTCTATTTCTTTTTAAAAAAAATAAATTTCTTTATTTCTGGCTGTGGTGGGTCTTTGTTGCTGCACCCGGGCTTTCTCTAGCTGTGGCGAGTGGGGGGCTACGCTTCGTTGCGGTGCACGGGCTTCTCGTTGCGGTGGCTTCTCTTGTTATGGAGCACGGGCTCTAGGCACACGTGCTTCAGTAGTTGTGGCACGTGGCCTCAGTGCTTGTGGCTCGTGGGCTCTAGAGCTCAGGCTCAGTAGCTGTGGCGCACAGACTTAGTTGCCCCACGGCATGTGGGATCTTCCTGGACCAGGGCCTGAACCCATGTCCCCTGCATTGGCAGGAGGATTCTTAACAACTGCGCCACCGGGGAAGCCCTAGTTTCTATTTCTTAGTTGAGAAGATATCTATCTTTTCATCCATTTCAAGTGTTTACCTTTACTTCATGGCGTATTGTTAAAATAGCTACTTTAGAATCTTTGTCTGATGTTTCCACCATCTGTATCAAGAGCCAGCAAACTAAAGCCTGTAAACCAAATCCAACCTATTGTCTGGTATTGTTTGGTTCATGAGCAAAGAATTTTCACACTACAGTTTTAACCAAAGCTAAACTTTTAAATGGTTGGGAAAAAAACTTTTTAAAGGCTAATATTTTGTGATGTGAAAGTTACACGAAATTAAAATTTCACTTTCCATAAATACAAATTTATTGGAACACAGCCATGCTTATTCATCAACATATTGTATGTGACTGCTTTTGTACCACAATGACAGAGCTGAGTTGTTGTGACACAGATCATATGGCCCAAATAACCGAAAATGTTCCTTCCATTTGGCTGTTTACATAAAAAGTTTGCACCTGATCTGGGTTATCTCAGGCTTTGCATCTGTTGAGTGTCTTTTCCATTGAGAATTGGCCACGTGTTCCTAGTTTTTTGTATGTTGAGTAATTTTGGATTGTATTCTGGACATTTTGAATAATATATAGTGAGACTCTGGGACCTGTTAAAGTCCTCTGGAGAATGCTGATTACTTTTTGATTTAACAGAAATCCACCTAGTTAGGTTCACACTTTAAGCTCTATCTCAACTTCTGTGGGAGTGGCTCCAATATCATTTCAATTTTTGAAGGCTTTTCTATGCTACTTTACATCTATTCCGTGTGTGTACAGCTCGGTGGTGAGCTTGTGACTTATGTTGGTTCATACACAGAACCAAAGATCTCCTTTAGCTCTCTCCTCTCTGATATTTCCATCATTTTCTCCAACTTTTTAGGGCCCCTTTTCGCAGTCTTCTGATTAGAAAGATGGTATTTCTCTCAGAGTTATAGTTGCCCATGGTACTGCACAGTTATACACAACTGGAGTTTTCTTTAGGTTAACACCAGCAGATAAAAGAGAAAAAGAAAAAAAGAAGAAAGGGAAATTAACCCCTGCACAGGCCATTCTTCAAATTTTGAGTCCTCTCCGTGGTCCACCTGTTATTTTTCTCCCTGAAGTCCCCAGGTAGTTGCTATTCATATACTGTCCATGGTTTATGTTTGTATAAGGTTTTAGCTCCTGCATGGAATTAAGGGGTTGAGATTTCCAAGGCATAAACACATCCTAAGCAACATCTTAATAATCCATATAGCACTATTCGGTAATAATTTTGCTCTAAAATTTTGGACTCCTTGGGATTCAGGATATGCAAAAGGCAATATCATGTTTGATTTACCCAAGACCATCAATCCTCATGAATCCTGAGAATTTATACTAGAATGTAACAGGTGAATGAATTCCCATGATGAATCCTCATTGACCTGGGTGAAGAGGTTTACAGACCATGATAAATCCAAGTGGACTCAAACGATTTATTCTGTAAGATTAAATATGAGGAGTTTTGTGGTCAGTCAGTGAGGCCAGGACTCTTATTTGCAAGTGACAAGAGGAAGAGAAGAAGAAAATAATTTTTACAAGTCCAGGGGGGATTTAGTGTGGTAGAAAGACCAATGGCCCCCAAAGATGTCCACATCCTAATCCCCAGCACCTGTGGGTATGTTACCTTGCATGGCAAAAGGGACTTCACAGGTGAAGATCTTGTCATGGAGAGATTCTCCTGGATTTTCTGGGTCCAAGTAATCACAAGGGACTTTATAAGGGAAAGAGGAAGGCAGGAGTGTCAGAATTATAGAAGAAGATGACATAATGGAAGCAGGGGTCAGAGAGAGAGAGAGTGAGCTTTGAAAATGGAGGAAAGGGCCATGAGCCAAAGAATTCAGCTTCTAGAATCTGGAAAAAGCAAGGAACCAGATTCTCCTCTAGAGTCTCCAGAAGGAACAAGTCCTGTCAATAACTTGACTTTAGCCCAGTGAGACTGATTTTGGATTTCTGCCCTCCAGAACTGTAAGGTAATAAATTATATTGTTTTAAGCCACTAAATTTGTAGCAATTTGTTATGGCAGTAATAGGAAACAAATACAGTTAGCTCAGCCACAAAATGGATCCATTGACTTAAATTATTATTAGCAAGGCTAGGGCCCAACCCCTCCCTCTCTCTCCCTCCCTCCCCCCCAACTTCCACCAACTTACTCTTCCTTCTGTTTATCCCTACTTGACCTCATTTCTATTGCAGATACAGGCTTTTCCCACATGGTAAGGAACCTGGCTGTAAGCAGCACCAATTTCACCTCTTTCTAGCCCTGTGTCTTTGGAGTCAAGTGGGACTTTATGCCCTAGAGCCATTTAGAATCTCAGAAGAGGACTTTAATTGGCTTGGCTAGGGTCAGGCGCCCAACCATTGAACCAATTATCCCAATAAATGGAAGAGGGAATAATGATAAGTCAAAACTGCCTGAGTCACCTGCAGACCCCTCCCCCACAACTATGTGGAAGGTAATGAAATGGCAGTCCCACTAGAAGCAAGTAGAAAAAGTAACAAATTCTCTGAAGGAGAAAGGGGTGCATTCAGACAAAGTGAACAAATGTCCACGACAACTAGTCATTTTACTAGCTAGACCCAGCAAGGATAATGTCAATACATAAACCTGAATTTCCATTGAGACTACCAACTAAGACCACAGTCCATCTCCTTTTCTATCAACGTGGCTGCACTCACTTGCTCAAATCCCCAGACGCTCAGTTAATGTTAGATTTTGTGTTAAGTGACAGTAAACTGAAAATAACAGTGGCTTAAATAAGATGGTGTAGGGGAGGGATTGTTTCTCGGTCATGTAAATGAAGTCAGGAGGTGGACACTTCAGGGCTGGAAGATGCTCCTTGGTGCCAGGGTTCTAGACATTTCTTGTCTACCATCCTTAAAAGGGACTTCCACGTTATGGTTCCAGATGGCTCCTCAGGCTCTAACCATCATTTTTGTACCACACAAGGCAGAAAAGAAGAAATAAAGAGGAGCACCTCTCCTTCCTAAAGATATTTCCTGGAAGTTAAACACATCCAGTTGATCAAAATATAGTCACATAGCCTGGTTCTCAAGCCACAGGCTTATTTCCTGAAAGCTACTGGAAAATATATTTTTTAACATCGTTATTGGAATATAATTGCTTTACAATGTTTTGTTAGTTTCTGCTGTATAACAAAGTGAATCAGTTACATGCATACATATATCCCCATATCCCCTCCCTCTTGCGCCTCCCTCCCACCCTCCCTATCCCACCCATCTAGGTGGTCAAAAAGCACTGAGCTGATCTCCCTGTGCTATGCAGCTGCTTCCCACTAACTATTTTACATTTGGTAGTGTATATACATCAATGCTACTCTTTCACTTCGTCCCAGCTTACCCTTCCCCCTCCCCGTGTCCTCAAGTCCATTCTTTATGTCTGTCTTTATTCCCGTCCTGCCCCTAGGTTCATCAGAACCATTTTCTTTTTTAGATTCCATATATATGTGTTAGCATATGGTATCTGTTTGGGTTTTTTTTAACAACTTTATTGGAGTACAATGGCCCCAAAATGGTACATTAGTTTCTGCTTTATAACAAAGTGAATCATCTATACATATACACGTATCCCCATATCTCCTCCCTCTTGCATCTCCCTCCCATTGTTTTTCTGTTTCTGACTTACTTTACTCTGTATGACAGACTCTAGGTCCATCCACCTCATTACAAATAACTCAACTTCGTTTCTTTTTATGGCTGAGTAATATTCCATTGTATATATGTGCCACATCTTCTTTATCCATTCATCTGTTGATGGACATTTAGATTGCTTCCATGTCCTGGTTATTGTAAATAGTGCTGCAATGAACATTGTGGTACATGTCTCTCTTTTTTTAAAAAAAACATCTTTATTGGAGTATAATTGCTTTACATGTTGTGTTAGTTTCTGCTGTACAACAAAGTGCATCAGCTATATGCATAGGTATATCTCCATATCCCCTCCCTCTTGTATCTCCCTCCCACCCTCCTCATCCCGCCCCTCTAGGTGGTCGCAAAGCACCGAGCTGATCTCCCTGTTCTACACAGCTGCTTCCCACTACCTATCTAACTTACAGTTGGTAGTGTATATATGTCATTGTCACTCTCTCACTTTGGGTCAGCTTACCCTTCCCCCTCCCTGTATCCTCAAGTCCATACTCTAGTAGGTCTGTGTCTTTATTCCCGTCTTACCCCTAGGTTCTTCATGACCATTGTTTTTTTGTTTTTTTTTTAAGATTCCATATGTATGTGTTAGCATACGGAATTTGACTTTCTCTTTCTGACTTACTTCACTCTGTATACAGACTCTAGGTCCATCCACCTCACTACAAATAACTCAATTTTGTTTCTTTTTATGGGTGAGTAATATTCCATTGTATATATGTGCCACATCTTCTCTATCTATTCATCTGTTGATGGACACTTAGGTTGCTTCCATGTCCTGGTTCTTATAAATAGAGATGCAATGAACATTGTGGTATATGACTCTTTTTGAATTATGGTTTTCTCAGGGTATATGCGCAGTAGTGGGATTGCTGGGTCATATGGTAGTTCTATTTTTAGTTTTTTAAGGAACCTCCATACTGTTCTCCATAGTGGCTGTATCAATTTACATTCCCATCAACAGTGCAAGAGGGTTTCCTTTTCTCCACACCCTCTCCAGCATTTAGAGTTTGTAAATTTTTTGATGATGGCCATTCTGACTGGTGTCGGTGATACCTCATTGTAGTTTTGATTTGCATTTCTCTAATGATTAGTGTTGTTGAGCATCTTTTCATGTCCATCTGTATATCTTCTTTGGAGAAATGTCTACTTAGGTCTTCTGCCCACTTTTGGATTGGGTTGTTTTTTTTGTTTGTTTTTTGTTTTTCTTTGCGGTACGCGGGCCTCTCACTGTTGCGGCCTCTCCCGTCATGAACCACAGGCTCCGGACGCGCAGGCTCAGCGGCCATGGCTCACGGGCCCAGCCGCTCCGCAGCATGTGGGATCCTCCCGGACCGGGGCACGAACCCATGTCCCCTGAATCGGCAGGCAGACTCTCAACCACTGCGCCACCAGGGAAGCCCAGGTTGTTTGTTTTTTTGATATTGAGCTGCATGAGCTGCTTGTATATTTTGGAGGTTAATCCTTTTTCAGCTGCTTCATTTGCAAATATTTTCTCCTATTCTGAGGGTGGTCTTTTCCTCTTGTTTAAGGTTTCCTTTGCTGTGCAAAAGCTTTTAAGTTTCATTAGGTACCATTTGTTTATTTTTGTTTTTATTTCCATTTCCCTAGGAGGTCGGTCAAAAAGGATCTTACTGTGATGTGTGTCATAGAGTGTTCTGCCTATGTTTTCATCTAAGAGTTTGATAGTGTCTGGCCTTACATTTAGGTCTTTAATCCATTGTGAGTTTATTTTTGTGTATGGTGTTAGGGAGTGTTCTAATTTCATTCTTTTACATGTAGCTCTCCTGTTTTCCCAGCACCACTTATTTAAGAGGCTGTCTTTTATCCATTGTATACTCTTGTCTCCTTTATCAAAAATAAGGTGACCATATGTGCTTAAGTTTATCTCTGGGCTTTCTATCCTGTTCCATTGATTTATATTTCTGTTTTTGTGCCAGTACCATAGTGTCTTGATGACTGTAACTATTAAGTCCAGGAGCCTGATTCCTCCAGCTCCATTTTTCTTTTTCAAGATTGCTTTGGCTATTTGGAGTCTTTTGTGTTTCCATACAAATTGTGAAATTTTTTGTTCTAGTTCTCTGAAAAATGCCATTGGTAGTTTGATAGGGATTGCATTGAATCTGTAGATTGCTTTGGGTAGTAGAGTCATTTTCACAATGTTGATTCTTCCAATCCAAGAACATGGTATATCTCTCCATCTGTTTGTATCATCCTTAATTCCTGTCATCAATGTCTTATAGTTTTCTGCATACAGGTCTTTTGTCCCCTTAGGTAGGTTCATTCCTAGGTATTTTATTCTTTTTGCTGCAGTGGTAAATGGGAGTGTTTCCTTAATTTCTCTTTTATAATTTTCATCATTAGTGTATAGGAATGCACGAGATTTCTGTGCATTAATTTTGTATCCTGCTACTTTACCAAATTCACTGATTTGCTCTAGTAGTTTTCTGGTAGCATCTTTAGGATTCTGTATGTATAGTATCATGTCATCTGCAAACAGTGACAGTTTTACTTCTTCTTTTCTGATTTGCATTCCTTTTATTTATTTTTCTTCTCTGATTGCTGTGGCTAAAACTTTCAAAACTATGTTGAATAATAGTGGTGAGAGTCGGCAACCTTGTCTTATTCCTGATCTTAGTGAAAATGGTTTCAGGAGGATGATGTTGGCTGTGGGTTTGTCATATATGGCCTTTATTATGTTGAGGTAAGTTCCTTCTATGCCTATTTTTGTGGAGGGTTTTTTATCATAAATGGGTGTTGAATTTTGTCGAAAGCTTTTTCTGCATCTATTGAGATGATCATATGGTTTTTCTGCTTCAGTTTGTTAATATGTTTTATCACATTGATTGATTTGCATATACTGAAGAAACCTTGCATTCCTTGGATAAACCCCACTTGATCATGGTGTATGATCCTTTTAATGTGCTGTTGGATTCTATTTCCTAGTATTTTGTTGAGGATTTTTCATCTATGTTCATCAGTGGTTTTGGCCTGTAGTTTTCTTTTTTTGTGACATCTTTGTCTGGTTTTGGTATCAGGGTGATGGTGGCCTCGTAGAATGAGTTTGGGAGTGTTCCTCCCTCTGCTGTATTTTGGAAGAGTTTGAGAAAGATAGGTGTTAGCTCTTCTGTTGCCTTGCCAGAGCACCAAGACCCTGACAGCCACATGGTTCAGAAGAAAAGGAAGGGACTTCTTAGTGTGTGGAAACTTTTCCCTCTTCACAGCTCCCTCCCAGAGGTACGGGTCCCATCCCTATTCTTTTGTCTCTGATTTTCATTTTTCTTTTGCCCTACCCAGGTACATGGGGATTTTCTTGCCTTTTGAGAAGTCTGAGGTCTTCTGCCGGCATTCAGTAGGTGTTCTATCAGAGTTGTTCCAAATGGAGATGTATTTTTGATGTATTTATGAGGAGGAAGGTGATCTCCACGTCTTACTCCTCTGTCATCTTGAAGGTCTCCAGCTGGAAAATAATTGAACTTGAGGGAGAAAAACTTTCTAGATTTGTAACTTTGGGAAGTCATAATCTAAGACTCAGTTTGAATTTGAGGGTGTGACAGATAAAATAATTTTTAACTAAAAAAACACATTATTTCTCTTAGTTTATAATGGAAAGAATGTTCTGAACTGATTGTTTTCCATTTCTCTTATCTCTCTTTAGATATTGTAATTGGGTGACTAGCTTCAATACTTTCCTGTAATGGCCATTTGAAATGGCACTGTTGACCTCCATTTTGCAGAATCCCAATGGCTTTTATTTCCCACCATTCCTCCCGACCTCTCTGCAGATATGACCCCATTATCACCCTTATCCTTTTGGACATACTCTCTTCACTTGAATTTTAGAATAGAGCACTCCAAATCAAGCACAAACTTAAATCCTCACAGCTGAGCTTGAAGCTAGACTCTATGCTGTAAAAAAAACTTCACTGAAGTCTCAGAGGATATGGAAGGGAAACCCAGTACAGACTACTGGCTACCTGTTGTGGCTGTTTTTGTAACCCTGGTTCATCCATACAGCTTCTCTTCTGCCTAGTTACCACATAGCTTCTGTGGCAAAGGCTAGTTTCCTTCACCTCTTATGAATAGCTTCATGTACTTGGAACCCAGGCCTGGAGAAGGGGAGAAAATTCCCTTCTCACCCTATTTAAGGTCTTTATCTTCCAAAGATGATTGACAGTGACAATAATCACACCCTTCATAACAGCTCGAGTACCCTCCCTGACATGGCATCTCAATGCACAGTATCGGATATGAGTACGGGAGATGCACTCCCAGCAGCAGAGAAATTGCAACCTTAAATCCCCCACTTCCAAATAGCAGAGAGACAGATTTTTAAAACAGTTCTCAACCCTGTGTTATTATATTTTAAATAATATACGTGGGACAGCAGCAATTCAGTCTGAGATGAGCTTTGTCAAACCCAGTCTAGTTTCTTTTATGACCTCTTCTCCAGTGTGAGATGAAAATGTATGCATATGCTCCTGCCATTCTTAGGATTATGGGGTCTTATCTGTGATAACCATTCAAGTGAGAACACAGCCATCTCATCAGAACTCAGCAACATTCTATGGGCACAGTGCAGTTTAAGTCTACTCACAGTAAACTTTTCTCCAAAGAGGACACAGATTGCAGAGATTCAGTTCTGGCTCAAGCAAAGAGACAAATCCATGATCACAAATTCAGTTCAGCTTCTTAGAACACACAGAGCAGACACTTGGGTGCCCCATGTCATATCCCGTTAGCTCTTGTGATTCCAGCACAGAGGTGGTGGACAATTCCAAGCACAGTGCCAGTGTCTAGTCTCAATGTGGGCAGTGAAATCTCTCCACCTTTCTAGCTCATGGTTTTCTCTGAAGCCACAGAAGGCCACTCAGAACAAGCAGGCTCAGCTGGAAAGTTGGAGGAGGGGATAGTTAACAGCCCTGTGGGCAACCATCAACCAATGGTGGAGGGAGGTGAGAGAATAACCAGTCCCCCTCCAGTTCTTTAGTAAAATGATTTTGGACCACATTCTACATGGTTCTTCAGAGGCTTACCAGGGGGAATCAAACCCCAATTGCCCACAGGTCAATGAGGCACTCTTTGTTTGCTCTTCTCCTTTCTCTATTTCATTCTTTCCACCCTTTTATTTCAGCTTCCTGGGATCACCTCCTAAATAAACAACGTGTACCCAAGTCCTGATTCTGTTTCAGGTATTGGGAAGACCTGAACTAAAAATCATAGAACTCCAATTCTACACCGTTTTACATGGGCTCCAGTTTTCTTTTGCATATTTAAATGTTCTACCTGGGTGGCTTTTTTTCAAATTAAAAATAACTCATATCAAAGCTGCATTCAATTCTCTATATCTTCCAATACTCAAAGACTCATTGTAGCTCTGAGATGACATTTTTCCCCATCCCCAGATTTCTACTATTTCCATCAGTGCCTCAAAGATCTTAGAAATGTGTTGAGCCAAGACTGAAGCTTAAAGAACCATGTTCAATCCCCCTCCAGCTCTCTCTGCAAAGATGAAGCGCCTGTGAAGCACATGCCTTAGAAATGGGAACTTAACCTTGAGCTGAGGGCAGAGGAAAGGCTACTTTTCTCTTTCACATCTTGCTCCAAGAGTCAATACCTTCTCACTGTGTGGTTAACTGCATTCTCTGCCAACTTCCATGTATCTTAAAAGTGCAAGCTTATTGATTCATTAATTAAACAACCATTTATTGCTTGGGTCAGACACAGTGCTAACTACAGGGGGAACAGAAATTAATAAGACAAGAATCCAGAAGACAAGGGGATCACTATCTCATAAAAGAGACTGAAATGCAAACAACCCATCTGCTGTGATCAAGCCTAATAAGGCCCAGAGAGTACATAGGAAAGGCATCTCAAGAGGACATCTCACATGGATCCAGGTAGTGAGGTCTGAGAAAATTTTCTGGAGGAAATAATGCCAAGATTAAGTAAAAAGAGATGAGTAGGTGTTGTCCTGTTGACTTAAGGACAGAAAGGGAACTCCAGGATGGAAGAACAGTCTGTGCAAGTGTGTTTGTGGGGAAAAGTAAGATATATATGGGAACTGAAAGTGCAGTGTGAGTAGAGCAGAAATGGTGAGAAATGAAACTAGACAAGGGTAGTTGGATCAAAGTTATGCTAAGGAATTTTGTCAGTAAATATGAAGTTATTTGCCTAGGGAGTGAAATGGTTAGATTTACACTTTAGGAAGATAGATTTGTAGTTCTATGAGAACAGATTGGAAACAGGAAAGGATAGATATAGAGAAACTGATTAAAAGGCTATAGCAATATCCAGGCAAACGATCCTGAAGATCTGAATTTATATATGGCATACTTGATATACCACTGAAAAATTTTTGTGTGTGCAGTATCTACTTACAGTCCATGGAACAGAGTCTTCGAATTGTTAAATTAAGAAGCTATTCAGGAGGCAGAAATGGTGGCCCACAGAGACTGGTTGAATGTAGAGGTGAAGAGGGAAGAATTCAGGATGGCTTGGTCAACAGGGTAGAACATATAGCCATAAGGAGACAGAGAAAAGCAGAAGTGGATGAGATTCTGGGGTATATTAGTTATCGCTGCTGTGGAACAAATTTCCACAAACTTAGTAGCTTAAAACAACACATTATCTCAAAGTTTCTGTGAGCCAGAAATCTGGGCATGATTTAATTGGGTCCTCTGCTTAATGTCTCACAATGCTGTAGTCAAGGTATTGGCCAAGTTTGCATTCTCATCTGGAGGGTCAACTGGGAATGTATATGTTTCTAAGCTCACTCAGATTGTTGGCAAAATTCATGTCCTGTGATTGTAGAACTGAGGGCCCCAGCTTATTGATGATGACAGCTGGAGGCTGCCCTCAGCTCCTTGAGGCCACTTGCAGTTTCTAGAGGCTGGCCACAGATCCTCGCCACTTGGACTCTCCCAACATGACTACTAACTTTGTTTAGCCAACAAAGAGTCCCTAGAGGAAGTCTGCTAGCAAGACAGAATCTAGTATAACTTAACGCCACAGGAGTGCCATCCCACCAACTTTGCCGTATTCTACTGGTTAGAAGCAAGTCTCAGGCCCCATCCACTGTCAGGGGGAAAGGGTTACACAAAGGTGTGAACACTATGAGGCTGGAATCAAGGGCCACAGAGGGGAAAGATGAGTTCAGTTTGGACATGTTGAGTTTCATGTAACATCTAAGTAAAGATGTCCAGTGGGATATGTGAGTCTAGAACCAAAAGAGAAGCTTAGGGCTGGAGCTATAAACCCACAATCCATGTTGAATATAAATGGCAGGTGAAATGATGGAAGTAGATGATGTTGTCCAGGAAGAGTGTATATGTAAGGGTCTGTGGAGATGGAGATGAATTAATATCCTCTCTGTAAACTTGAGGACAGCCAAGTTGTTCCTCAGCCTTCTTCTTTTCAGAATGAAACAATACTAAGCACCCATTTCTAATTTCTCCGTACCTACTCATTTTTATAATCCTTTATTTCCTTTGTTCCCCTCTGGACATTCACTTGTTTTTGTACGTTATGCTTAAATTAAGGAACTAAAATAAGAGGTGGTGCATTAATAAAGGTTATGATTAATCCCCAACAAAGCAGAACTACCTCCAAGGAATTTCAATGTCTTTTTTGTTTGTCCCCATTAATATAATTCAAAGATTTTAACTAATTTATTGTATCCTAAAAGGTATTTCACTTACCAAAGACAATACTGAAAGAAGCAAAAAATAATTGAAGTCTCCTCAAAGTAATTAAAAACCTCAGAGCGTATCTAATAGTAATTTAAAGAGTGAGAAGGAACATATAGTTATTGACAGGTTTGACGAATTAATTTGGGCATCTGTGTTGAAGGGTAATAAATAAGGGAAGAATGTTAACAATGTTTCTAGTACATTCAATAGGTTACTATAATATAGCTGGTCTAGTTCTTTAGATTTCTGGAGTCAGAATTTACAGGAAAAGTATAGATTGTGTAAGTTAAGGAGTTGCATAAATTAGATAACAATAATACTTTCTGCAGTGTTACAGCAAGTGACCAAAGAGTTGAAAAAGAGAAAGTATTGGGGTGATGGCTAAGGGGTGTGGACTTTCTATTTGGGGTAATGAAAATGTTCTAAAACTGGTTGTGATGATGGATACACAACTCTATGAATATACAAAAATAATTGAATTGCACAATTTTAATGGGTGAATTGTATAGTATTTGTATTATATCTCAAAGTTTTTTGTTTGCTTGTTTGTTTTGTTTTTAAGATGGGACAATGGTGCTTATTTGCTTATGCATTTTTTCAGATGCTATATCTCTATTCTCCACTAGGGCAAGGTGAAGGGTGGAACCCGTAGTGATTCTGAAGATGCTCAGTTGACAGGAAATAAGAAACTTCTGTGCTCTTGCTGCTTCTCTAAGCCATCATAGAGGAAAAATAAATCTACCCCTTTCTTCAACGAACTCTGGAATCAACCAACCTCTCTGTGTCCCACCCCTGCTCCCCACCCCTCTCTCATCCCCTCTCTCTTCCCTCCCTCCACCTCAACCTCTTTTTCTCTTCTTTCTTTTTTTTTTTTTGATTATCAAATGCATATTGATGAATAACTGTAGTGCTCAGAGATAAAACTTGTAGTTTAGTAACTTGGTTTCTTAACTTATGGTTGAAAGAAACAGTTTATATATCATTTTAAAATTAGATTTATGTACTTTATGATAGTCTTTATGTTAACTTTTAAAATACAGAACCATTGTGTTATCTGTTTGACTTTCCAGATCGCATTTTCACCCTTCTATTCCCTGTTCTGTGCCACAGGAAACTGACCTTTATGGAGAGCATCAGACAAGCTATCTTGGCTTTTAGTTGGTTGTGGCCAATGGAAGGCACAGGCAAGCGATCAGAGGAGGGAGGAAAGAGAGCCTGGTATTGATTTTCCCTAGAAGGCCTTGGTTTAGGCAACAACTGAGATCCTCTAATTCCTCTACTGCAGGTCAGAGCCCCATCAGACCCCTGTCCCAAACTACAGCTCACACCAGGTTCTGGAAACATGACTCCCTCCCCTTGCCCTTTCAAATGCACAGGTGGTCGGGACTTCCCACCGTTGCTACTTCCTGGCTGCTTCACCACATCTTGCTTTTCTTTATAACTGCCCATCTCTCCGTGAAAAGTCCCTTTTTGCCCTCCGTAACCTCTCTCTAATTACTCCTTTGAGTGTGCCATCTCCTTCTTGCTGGGATCGTAACTGATTTAACCATAGCATATCTTATTTCTGGACATATACACAGGGAGAAAAATGTTGCCAACCCCCTTAAAACAAAACAGAATGGGAATGATGTACATCAGCTTCAGGGTAGTGGTTATTTTTGAGGAAGAGAGGGAAGGAGGAAAGTGAGAGCTAGGGGTTTTATTTGTTTGTTTTTGTTTGTTTTTAAGCTATTTCTAAACTGTCTTAGTTCTGAAACTAATACTTAACAATAACAACAAAAAAGTAAAATAAATATGGCAATTAATTAATGCTTGTTTAATCTCAGTCATGGACACATGGATGTCTTTTTTCTGTATTTTTGAAAAATAAGAAATGAAGTAAAATTTACCTTATTTTAAATTTAACCTGTTTGTAAAAGAATCTACTCTGTATGACAGGTTGGATGTACACATGAATGCAGATTTGTGTTCATGGACTAAGGAAAGGGAAAACCATGCCTGAACATTTAAGGTCCTAGACTGGTTGAATTGCACACAAAAACTTAGCTGAGTCTATACACATAGTAACAAAGATAAGTTCCTATTGTTCCCAGGAGAAGTGATGACATTACCCATCTTAGAGTTCTCATGGAAACAGTATCTCAGGGCCACATAATCTCTTGAAAAATGTATATACAGATAAACTTGGAGCAGATTTAACCTTGAGGCTACTGCAAAGAGAAATCTTTACTGGCCCTGGCAGCTTCTGGTTTGGAGAGGAAAAGAGTCCATGAGCAATAGTATAAGCAGAATGGAAGACTGTGAGGATGGCCAGGGACTAGGAATTAAAGGTGTTTGCTGTAAATCCTCACTTTCTAACCTAGAAACATTTTTTGCTAATTATTATATGGCTCAACTTCTTCTTCTAAGGCCTTGGAGAAGCCTCTGATGAAACTGGTGGGCTGACACACTAAGTCTTCTAGACTGCCTCTGAATACTCATTGTCTCTATAACATACACCCTCCCTTGTTCTCAGCCATATTGTATGTGGGGGATGGACCCCACTCCCAGCCATAAGGGCAGGTCCTGATTGGTGTAAACCAATTCAATTAGATTATCCCAACCCTCAGTCCCCACAGCGACCGGCTCAGGAATATGCACATAATCTAAACAGAAGTAATGAGACCTAATAAGACCTTGAAGGGACTTCAAGAACAGAGAGGCTTTCGCTCTTCCTCTGGGTTTAAGAAATTAAGGATATGAGGAAGATGGGATTGCTGCAGCCATTGTACCATCAGGAGAGGAACCAGATTGATGATGAAGCCCTGAGGAGGCAAAGCCAACATGGATCCTAGGGTTCTGGTTTGGCCTGAAGTCAAGCTGTGCCTGGTGCCAGCCCTAACTGAAGTTATGGGAGCTGACACATTTTTCTTTCCTTCCCTTCCCTGCACTTTCCTTCCTCCTTCCCTCCCTCCCTCCCTTCTTTCCTTCCCCCCCTCCTTCCTTCCTTCCTTCCTTCCTTCCTTTCTTTCTTTCTTTCTTTCTTTCTTTCTTTCTTTCTTTTCTTTCTTCCTTTCTTCATTTCTTCCTTTCTTTTCTTCCTTCCTTCCTTCCTTCCTTCCTTCTACATTTAGTTTGGAAGCCCTACTAATGTAGAGGCACATAGTGCAGTGTGACTCTTAACAAATACCCTCTGATCAACTGATAATGTAGATTTGCTGAATTATACAGGGAGTCAAATCAGGCAAGAATTGTATTTGGATGATAGTAACAGACACAAATAGTGACTTGTGTACCCAAGAGTTTATTATCTCATGGACAGTAAGTCCAGAGTTTGACATTTCAAGCTGGTACAGTGACCCTGCAAAGGCTCAGGCTTATTCTACCTTTTTTGCTTCACTGCCCTAGTCATGGATTCCACTTCCAGTGTTAACCCTGGAGTCCATAGAAGCTGCTGAACTCCAGCCAACATATCTGTATTTGAGGCAGAAGATAGGAAGAAAAGAGGAAGAACAAAAGGAACAGTACACCTTCCAGTTAAATCAACTTCTTTTAACCATTCTTTCTGGAAGGCCCACTTATTACATTTCATTGGCCAAATTTTAATCTTATAATTGTATCTGGAAAAGAAGCTGGTAAGTATAATATTTTATCTGGAGCTATAGGTTCCCATGGTAGACCGAATCATGGCCCCCTTAATCCCTCAAATCTGTGAACATGGCAAAAGGTACTTTGCTGATATGACTAAGTTAAGGATCTTGAGACAGGAGGATTATCCTGAATTTTCCAGGTGGGTCTTATGTATTCACAAGGATCCTTATAAGAGGGAGGCAAGAGGGTTCAAGGTAGAAGAAGGAGATGGGACAATGGAAGGAGAGGTTGGAGTGATGAGCCTTGAAAATGGACGAGGGAGTCACAAATCAGGGAGTACAGGCAGCCTCTAGAAGCTGGAAAAGGCAAGGACATAGATTTTTCCCGAGAGCCTCCAGAAGGTAGGCCTGATGATACCTTGACTTTTTGTCCAGTGAGGCTGATTCCAGACTTCTGACCTCCAGAACTGCAAAATAATACATTTGTATTTTTTAAGGCACTAAATTTGTGGTGATTTGTCATAGCAATGATAAGAAACGAATACACTACTCCAGATGAAGTCAGTGTTCTTTTACCAAGGAAATGTGCTCTATCAGTTTCTGCTGGAGTGGGAGGTAATATACATGTGGAGGGTTGTGCATCCCCAAACCTGTCGCTGCTTGGGTACAGCCAGTTTGCAAGACAATTACCATTGCATTCTTCTAATCATAAAAGCAGGCTCATCTAAAGAGAGTGCCTTAGTCGATGTACTTTAATTTGGAACCATAGTTAGCTGAAAAGAAGTCCCCACATTGTCATTTCATCAGGTCTTTAGTTCGTAAAAAGTAAGGGATTTTTTTGTTTGGTTTTGGTTTTGGTTTTGGTGGTGGGACGGGGGTGGGGGAGTAATAACACCTATATTTGCCACAGCTTTAGTTAGCCAAAGGAAAAAGAGCATATTTGCAACTGGATTTCAAAAAGTGGATTAGAGCACTTTATAATTGTATTAGAAAACCTCCCACTGGAAGTCTGGCTGTCATGAGCCAGGGGCTTCTTATGAAGGCCATGAAGGTATCCTGTTTCTTTTGACAGCTAGGTGGGTGAGATAAATCTTGTTATAAACAAACTAAACCAAAATAATAATCAAATGCCTAAAGTAATAAACTATTATTGTTATTAGAAACAATTATATGACAGTGCTCAAAGAAAAATGATATATTTTTTAGAGGAGTCAAGGTAAAATGGAATGAAATTCTTTATTGCAGGGTTTCTTTAATGCTCATGAGTGACGTTTCTGAATGCTGTTTAAACAAAGTCCCTCTGGCATGGCAACCATTGCCAGGTAGGGCTTAGCTTCCTAAGGAGTTCAATGAGATAAGAGGCTGCTTTTAATCAACAAGCCAGAGGAACCATATGTAGTCTGTAGGCTGAGCACCTAATGCTTCCTCCCACTAGTCAACGTCCAGATCAAATAAGCAAGAACAAACATGGCACCGTACAAATCTCTATCTACATGCAAGGCTTTGGGTCACCCTGACCTTCAAGTAGGGGGCTGCTGGTGCCATTAGATGGCCCTTAAGTTTGATTTTCTTATTATCTTCCTCCAGTAGTGTGAACCCTTAGTTTGTTTTGGCATAAAATAAGTTAAATAAGCCTCCAGGAGAGTGGTTTTTTTTTTTGTTTTTTTTTGTTTTTGTTTTTGTTTTTGCGGTACGCGGGCCTCTCACTGTTGTGGCCTCTCCCGTTGCGGAGCACAGGCTCCGGACGCGCAGGCTCAGCGGCCATGGCTCACGGGCCCAGCCGCTCCGCGGCATGTGGGATCTTCCCGGGCCAGGGCACGAACCCGCGTCCCCTGCATCGGCAGGCGGACTCTCAACCACTGCGCCGCCAGGGAAGCCCGGGGAGAGTGTTTTTATTTGTGTGGTAAAATATATGTAACATAAAATTTACCATATTAACCATTTTTGAGTGTAGAGTTTAGTGGCATTAAATGCATTCACAGTGTTGTGCAACCATCACCACCAATCATCTCCAGAACTTTTTCATCTTCCCAGACAAACTCTGTACCCATTAAACACTAACTGTCCATCCTGCCTCTCCCTAGTTCCTGGAAATCACCATTCCATTTTCTGTTTCTATGAATTTGACTACTCTAAGTACCTCATATAAATGGAATGATACAATATTTGTCCTTTGGTGTCTGACTTAGCATAATGTCTTCATCCATGTTGTAGCATGTGTCAGAATTTCATTCTTTTTTAAGTCTGAATAATATTTCATGGCATGTATACACCAGATTTTGTTTATCCAATCATCTGGTCACAGAAATCTGTTGTTTCTGCCTTTTCACTATTGTGAATAATGTAGCTATGAACATTGATGTAGCCAATATCTGTCCAAATAAGAGAGCGGTTTTAAAATAGAGAAGTGCATCTGATTCATCCAGGACACACTTTCAAAATACATATGACAAGAAAGTGGGAGACTATAGAGGCTTTGATTCAACAGGTGTGGGGTGAGATTCCAAGGCATACATCTGATTACAAATCACTGCTCTGGTGTATCAAGAAGGCACATAAAAATTGAGATTAAAGTTTTAAAAGAGGTCATTGGAGGGCTTCCCTAGTGGCGCAGTGGTTGAGAGTCTGCCTGCCGATGCAGGGACACGGGTTCGTGCCCCAGTCCGGGAAGATCCCACATGCCGCAGAGTGGCTGGGCCCGTGAGCCATGGCCGCTGAGCCTGTGCGTCCGGAGCCTGTGCTCCGCAATGGGAGATTGCCACAACAGTGAGAGGCCTGCATACTGTAAAAGAGGTCAATGGAACTCTCTCCAGAAATAGCCTAATCTAAGATATTATTTCCAAGAATGTTTTGTGACTAGAACCAAAGAGTTATCATTATGTTTCATCTGGAAGACATCCAGGAATTATGAGGTGCTAATGTCAAATAGTTGTGATGTTAGACATTATTATTTGAGATAATGTCATGATAGAAGCTTTAGTACTGACAATGACTACCCCATCCGAAAAGCAAAATTGATGGTCGTTGGTCAGTGGATCTACAGTATTGTCCAATAGAGGGCAAGCTCCATTTCTAGGAGTGGTACTGATAATTTTGAAAAACTTTATTGAAGTATAGTATAAATACAAAAAGGTGCACCCCTATTATAAATGTATAACTTGATAAATTTTCACAAACTGATCCCCTTGTGTCACTAGCACCCAGATTAAAAAAGAGAACATCGGGCCTCCCTGGTGGCGCAAGTGGTTGAGAGTCCGCCTGCCGATGCAGAGGATACGGGTTCGTGCCCCGGTCTGGGAGGATCCCATATGCCGCGGAGTGGCTGGGCCCGTGAGCCATGGCCGCTGAGCCTGTGCGTCCGGAGCCTGCGCGTCCGGAGCCTGTGCTCCGCAACGGGGGAGGCCACAACAGTGAGAGGCCCGCATACCGCAAAAAAAAAAAAAAAAAAAAAAAAAAAAGAGAACATCACCAGCTTCCCAGAATCCCCCTCGAGGCTCTCTTCCTGTCAAAACCTCCCACCCCACCCCACGGTAACCACTGTCCTGACTTCTAAATGACATTAATTAATGTATTATACAATCTATGCTCTTTTGTGTCTGCCTTCTTTCACTCAACTTCATGTTTGTGAGAGTCACCCATATCGTTATTTGGTTGTAACTTGTTTATTCCCATTACTTTATAGTATTCCATGTGAATACTGTTTGTTTTTTGTTGTGCTCATGTAGGCAAATGCCTGAAGTGTATAAGAGCAATTCATTGTGTTGATGTAAATACATGGGAAAAGACCTTAAAAATATCTAATGCCTCTAATTCTAACTCTGTGCTCACCATGATGCAAACCTCTGATTTGTAATTTGAGACTCTACATGATATTATCCACCTAAAAGGAGAACCCTGAGCTGATGGTCTAACAGTTCTGGTGCCAGAGATTCCCTTCTGTAAGTTAATAAATGGAAGTCTAGAAATAGAACTCTGTGTCCTATGAGTTTATTTGGCATGAACAGATTCCCTATGGTTTTGTCTTCTCTAGGTGAGTTGATAAAATTGAAGTTTTTGAACCTTCAAAACTGAAGGCTACAACTCTCAATGAATCTAGGTCTGAAATAACCTGATGGCAGGACTTCTCTGGTGGCGCAGTGGTTAAGAATCTGCCTGCCAATGCAGGGGACACCGGTTTGATCCCTGGTCCAGGAAGATCCTACATGCTGCGGAGCAACTAAACCTGTGAGCCACAACTACTGAAGCCCGTGTGCCTAGAGCCCATGCTCCACAACCAGAGAAGCCACCACAGTGAGAAGCCCGTGCACCGCAATGAAGAGTAGCCCCCGCTCACTGCAACTAGAGAAAGCGCACACCCAGCAACAAAGACACAACACAACCAAAAATAAATAAATAAAATATTTTTTTAAACACTGAAAAAAAAAGTTCCTTATGAAATTACCTGATGGCAATTGATCTGAGCTCTATTGACCTGAACCCTATTGATCTGAACTGTAAAGACCATCTAATTTAAATGTACTTCTAACCATGTCTAAATCTATCATTTCTCAAAGTATAAATATCCTGGAAAAGGATGGCAGTTGAGAGCCCAGCAGAAAATAGAACACATGCTGAGTCGGACTGTAGTACAGAATGTCACAAAAACTCTGTTCACAGAGGCTTGGGCAGAGTTAAGAAACCTAGCAGGAATGTTGAGGTAGCTAGGGACCAGCAACAGTGGGAAGCTGCTCTCATCCATAGGCAGAAAGGGCAACGATGTCCCGTAGTCCAGTGAGGGCTGGAGGAGTAGAAAGGGAACTGCCTAATGGGGGACTCTGGAACTGCATCACCAAGTCCAGGAGGGAGCTGGGGAGAGAACACTCCAACCCCTCTGTTGTCCTACCATCCAATCTCCTCCAATGCCAGGGAGCAAGGGAGCCTGTTGTGCAGTCTGTATGGGTCAGTCTTCCAGGACACAAAGCGGGGTGGAAAAGGGTGGAGCATGGGTCTCCAGAGGACGTGGCTTGGCATACAAAGAAAACCAGTATAAATGAATAAGCTGTATGTGGTATATCACTGACTCCAGGACATGAGGAAAGAATAACACTAAAAAATGACACTATAATCAAACTTTTTATAAAATTTATATTATTTTTCTAGGACCTCACCCTTGATTTTAATTTCACAATGTATTTTCTATGTTTCTGTTTCACTTTAAGTCTTCTTTGATTAATTGCTGCATCACCTGCTACCTCTGCGTGACCTTGAACTAAATCACAATATAAGCTCCTTGGCACAAGTTTCAGTAATGTTACAGCTTCTGGGAAAGATGTATTTTCTTTGGCCAAAAGCTACAGCATCACTCATAGTCTTCTATCCCAACAGAATCATGTTTTGGGTTGGAATTTTGAGCCAAGTGGAAATGCTGGGTTTATCCGAGATAAATATTTGTTCGTCAACAAGAGAACTATGCCAACTATAGTATACATTTTGGATTTTTAAAGCATTCATCACATTTCTAACATAATCAAAATATCCTTGTAGGGGATAGATCTCTTTCTGTATCATTAAGTTCATTTTGGCCTCTCATCTCAAGAAATTGTGAAGATATATTCATTCAGAAAGCAAATTGGGGCTCTTCCTATATGAATATTATTAAAAATGCTATAAGGAGTTGTGGTATTAAGGAAGATGCTGAAAAGATGAAAACAATAAGAAAGTAAGAAACAAGGAAGGAGAAGTAAAAGAAAAATATCTCTTCCAGTGCCAGCAGGTCATAGAAAAAGAAGGCAGACAGAGATAAGAGCAACCCAGATGTGTCTCTCAAACTGTATGCCCTCTTCAGTCTCTGGCCTCAGGGGGTGAATATGTCAGAGCAAGGACTCTTGCTTTGATTTATTTTATTTTTTCATTTATTTGTGTATTTATTTTATTGGAGTAAAAGACACATAGCATAAAATTTACCATCTTAACCATTTTATGTATTAAATACATTCACATTGTTGTACCTTCATCACCAACACCCGTTACTATAATTCTTTTCACCCTGCAAACTGAAATTCTATACTCATTAAACAATAACTCCTCATTCTCCTCTCCCTTCAGCCCCTGGCAACCACCATTCTCCTTTCTGTCTTTATGATTTTGACTACTCTAAGTACTGCAAGTAAGTGAAATCATATAATATTTGCCTTTTTGTGACTAGCTTATTTCACTTAGCATAATGTCCTCTAGGTTCATCCATGTTGTAGCATATTGTAGAATTTCCTTCCCTTTTAAGGCTGAATAATATTCCATTGTATGTATATAGCACATGCCTTGAGACACAACTTTTAATTCTTTTGGGTATATATACAAAAGTGGAATTACTGGATCATATGGGAATTCTATTTTTAACTTTTTGAGGAACCACCATACTGCTCCACAGTGGCTGTATCATTTTAGATTCCCACCAACAGAGCACAGGGGTTCCAATATCTCCACATCCTCATCAACAATTGTTGTTTTCTGTTTTTTTAAATAGTCGCCATCCTAATGGGTGTGAGGTATCTCATTATAGTTTTTATTTGCATCTCCCTAATGTTTAGTGATCTTGAGCATCTTTTCATGTGCTGATTGGCCATTCAAATATCTTCTATGGAGAAATGTCTATTCAAGTCATTTGCCCATTTGTGAATTAGGGTTTTTTTTTTTTCTGTTGTTGTTGTTGTTGAGTTTTAGGAGTTCTGTCTATATTCTGGATATTGGTCCCTTATCATAGATATGACTTGCAAATATTTTCTCCCATTCTGTGTGTTGCCTTTTTACTCTCTTCATAGGGTATTTTGATGCATAAAAATTTAAAACTTTAATAACATAACAAAAACTCTGCTCCTTTACAGTTCTATTCCCACCACTTAGGTTGTTTATGTCATAGAATTACATCTTTATGCACTGTGTGCTCCAAAACATAAACTGATAGTTCTTTTAAATGCATTAGTCTCTTAAATTATATAGAAAACAAAGTTACAGTAATACTAGCTGTTTCATTAATTTTTTTCTTTAAATGTATTAGTCTCTTAAATCAAGTAGAAAACAAAAAGTGCAGTGTCAAACAATTGTTACAATAATACTAGCTTTTATAATTACTCATGTATTTACCTTTATTGAGATCTTATTTATCCGTATGGCTTCAAGTTACTGTTGAGTGTCCTTTCATTTCACTTGCAGGACAGGTCTAGTGGTCACCGACTCCCTCAACTTTTGTTTATCTGAGAATGTTTTAATTTCTCCCTCACTTTTGAAGGACAGTTTTGCTGGATATAGAATTCTTAGCTGGCAGGTTTTTTTTTTTTTCTTTTAGCATCTTGAATATATTAGTCCACTCTCTACTGGTCTCCAAAATTTCTGGTGAGGAATCTGCTGATAATCTTAGTATTAATCTGAGAATAGCTGATATGTGATGCTTTGCTTCTCTCTCTTGCTGCTTTCAAGATTTTCTCTTTGATTTTTGATAGTTTGATTATAACGTATCTTGGTGTAGGTCTCTTTTTGAGTTGATCTTGCTTGGACTTTGTTGGGCTTCTTGGATGTTTATATTCATGTATTTCATCTTACTTGGGAGTTCTCAGCCATTATTTCTTCAGATATTTTCTCTGCCCCCTTTTCTCCCTCTTCTTCTTCTGGGACTCCCATGATGCATATTGGTTTGTTTGATGGTATCCTACTGATTCCTTAGGCTCTGTTTATGTTTCTTCAATCTTTTCTCTTTCTATTCCTCAGACTCAATAATTTTCACTGTCATATTTTCAAGTTTGCTAATTCTTTCTTCTGCCTGCTCCAATCTGCCTTTGAATCCCTCTAGCCAATTTTTCATTTTAGCTATTGTACTTTTCAGCTCCAGGATTTCTTTTTTTCCCCAGGTTTTCTATCTCTTTATTGATATTGATATTTCCATTTTGTTCGTAAATCATTTTCTTGACTTTCTCTACATCTTCCTTTAGTTCTTTGAGCATCTTTAAGAGAGTTGTTTTGAAAACTTTGTCTAGTATATTTGCCATTAGATCTTTTAAAGGAACAGTTTCTGTTGATTTATTTTTTCTTTTGAGTGGGCTATACATTCCTGTTTCTTTGTATGCCTTGTGATTTTTAGTTTAACCTTGAACATTTGAATCTAATAACGTGGTAGCTCTAGAAATCAGATTCTCTCCCTTTCCAGGGTTTGTTGTATTTATATTTATATTTATATTGTTGCAGGCTGTCTCTGTGCCAAGGATCAGACCGAGATGTAACTTAAGGTCTTTGCAGGTCTTTTCTGAGCCTTTCCCTGGGAGTACACAGTCAGCTTCTAATTTTCTCCATAAAGGCAGTAGTGTTTGAATGCCCTAGTCTTTAATGTCTGCCTCCTAAAAGGGAAAAAAATGAAAAATGAAGGGGGAAAATGGTACCAGCTCTTTAAATCCCCTGGAAATCACTTCAGCTGGATGGGGAGGGGCTTGCATAAAGGAGAGAGTAGGTACAGCAACAATGGCTACCCACCTCTTTGTCTGCACCTCTGTGATCAGAAGCAGCAATCAGTGATCAGAGTACAGATCCCTGATATTTGGAGGACATAGTCTTTTTTGACCACCCTGTTTCCTGTAAGCTGTGTGCAAGCTGCTCTAAGAACATGTATATAGCTGCCAGACACATGGCTGGGTGTGGGAGTTGGGTAGCTGCTACTGTGCTAAGAGCTAAAATTGGCCAAAATTAACCACAATTTGCCATCCAAGTCTCCCCTGGAAGTTTCAAGCCTTCAACAGACTCCAGTGCTCTAAAATAGTTACATCAGACAGATTCTGATAGTGCAATCATTGTCTAGGTGGGGAGACAGATTCCTGGTCCTTCCTACTCCACTATCTTCCCAGAATCTTCTTCAATTTATATTTAAGGTTTAGTAAGGAGACTGCCTCACAGGTTGCTCTGGCACCAACCTGAGGGCAGCTGCATCAAAGTAAGTTCGGGGGGGCTTCCCTGGTGGCGCAGTGGTTGAGAGTCCGCCTACCGATGCAGGGGACACGGGTTCGTGCCCCAGTCCAGGAAGATCCCACATGCCGTGGAGCGGCTAGGCCCGTGAGCCATGGCCACTGTGCATCCGGAGCCTGTGCTCCTCAATGGGAGAGGCCACAACAGTGAGAGGCCCGCATATGGCAAAAAAAAAAAAAAAAAAAAAAGTAAGTTCAGGGGTACAGTGTGGTTAGACAGAGGGAAAGCCTGAGTTTAACCTTACTGAGTCTACCTCAGTTTCCTTGTTGTGGATAGGCCTCAGAACTAACCACATGGTGATGAGAAACATGAAAGCAGCTGCACTGAGAATAGAGTGAGTGTCGTAGGGCCAGCAGTGATGAAAGATGAGGTGATTCCATGGTAGAGCCCAAGGGAGGCATAGCCTAGGCCGTGGAGTAGATAGCACATATGACAGATATTTAGAAGCGTCTATAGCAGCAGCTGCAACTGGGAGGAGGCCTAATCAGCCAGGGAGCAATGCTGGGCCTACCAGAACCTGAGAGATCAGATGATGAGTCACAGTAGGCACAGGCTTCAGCAGGCTCCATCAGCTGAATACCCAGAGGTGGGACCAGTTGGCTTTCCACAACCCAGGCAGTCCAGATGGCCGTTCCCCATGAGAGGCCAGCATAGATCCAGAGGATGCCATGGATCCAGCTCCCCAGCTGCTGACACATGATCACATAAGCCTCCACTGCCACCTCTTTTCACGGGCACTATCCTGGGTGTGGGGGGAGGAATCTGGGAAACTGAGCTTTTTTAAGTTAAAAAGACAGAATTAATCTAAAGAGACTCTTTAAACTTATCAGACTAATTTTACCAGGTAGGATTTCTTTCTTAAATCTAAAACAAGATTTTTGTTACCAAGAAGAAAAGACCAAACCAAGGACAAAATAAAGAAATGTAGAAGTATTAATGATAATAATATCTTTGCAATGGAATCACAAATTTACTCACATTTTACACTCACATTTTATATTAGTCCCTGAAACACTTAATTCTATGAATGAAGCTCATAAAAATAATATATTAAACAAAAATAATTTTGGGATGGGGAAACACTACTGTAAAATATCTTAAAAACAAGGTGATTATCAACATAGCCTCTGACACAGTAAGATACTATTTATCCATCTCCCATTTCAGCACCTCTATACTTACTGTTCCTTCTTCCTGGAATGTTCTTCCCTGAAATGCCTGAGTGGCTGAGACTTTACTGCTATCAGATCCTTATTTAAGTCATTTTCTCAGGGAGGCTGTCTTCCTCCCCTATATAACATTCCACCTCCTTCAAACCTTCTGTACAAATAACTCCCAAATATGAGTGCCTTAACATGAGAAGTGTTTATTTCTTACTCCTGTCCTGGTCTGGGCATAGGTGCTATTCTCCTGGGTGGCTTATCTCTAAGCACTGCTCAGAAAGCCAGACTTCTTTTATGTTGTAATGCTGCCATCTTTCAACATGTAGCCTTCATGGTCTCGGGAAAGGAGAAGAGGTGATAAGGAAGGTACACTGTATAATTAATCATCTCAGTCTAGAAATGACCATCGTTAGTTCTGCTCACATTTCATTGGATAGAACTAGTCACATGGCCACTTAATCATAAGGCAGCCTGGAAAATATAGAAGCACATAGTGATTGGTAAAAACCAATATATTTGCCTTCTGGTCACCAAATATCTATTTGTTCTCCTTTTCCCTGTGGCAGACAATGAGCTAAGTCCCCTTGTAAAATATCTTTCCTTGAGTGTGGATGAGACCTGTGACTTGCTTCTAACCAATAGAATATGGCAAAAATGATAGAATGTTACTCAATTGATTAGGGTATACTGTATAAGACTCTGTCTTAGAAGACTGGAAAGGTAGATTCTCCTGCTAGCTTTGAAGGAACAAGATGCCATTAGTTCTAGAGCCATAAGGAAATGAATTTTGCCAACACATTGAGTGGGTAGATTTTTGCACAGTCAAGCCTTCAGATGAGAATGTAACCCAGCAGACACCTTGTGAGACCATGAGCAGACATCCCAATTAAGCTTTGTTCAGATTTTCAACCCACAGAAACTGCCAGGTAATAACTGTGTGCTGTGTTAAGCCACTAAGGTTGTGGTAATTTGTTATGCAACAATAAAAAACCAATACATTCCTATATTTTAAAAAAACATTCATTTTTTCACTAAGGAAGAAAATACAGTCATTTGCCCTAGATCTTTGGGTGATGTGCAGTTCTCTCCATCAAGTCCAGATGTGGTGACTCCTGGTATAGCAACTTAGGGTATATAGCAACCCATGGTCAAAAGGACAAGAGATCTGCCTCCTCTGAAATCCAATAGATAATGGACACCCACAGTAGATACTCACATTTGGGAAAAAAAGAATGGAAAACACACAGCAGTCTCTTGTCCAGAATAATTCTGAAACCCTGTGATTAGGCACTGTGATATATCCCCACCTGCCCTGGCAGTTTGGGAAGTTTCATGATTAAATTCTGGTTCTGCCCTCAGGGAGGACCACCCTTGTACATTGTTCCCTCTACCTCCATCCTTTCCTTTTTCTCCTCTGTGAGGTTCTTTCTTTCCCATTACTCTCCTTGAGATCCTTTGAGGGATCTCCTTGGTGGGGTGTGTATAGCATTCAAAACCTGCTTCCTCACATGGAAAATTGTTCTGAAACTTAAACTGATAAATAACTTTTTAGTCTGGGTGGGCTAATAATTTCTCTGGTAATATAATTTCTTCTAAAATAAATAGGTTTCTATCTCGACCTTCAAGATGGCAGAGGAGTAAGACATGGAGATCACCATCCTCCCCACAAATACATCAGAAATTCATCTACGTGTGGAACAACTCCTACAGAACACCTACTGAACGCTGGCAGAAGACCTCAGACCTCCCAAAAGGCAAGAAATTCCCCACGTACCTGGGCAGAACAAAAGAAAAAAGAATAAACAGAGACAAAAGAATAGGCACGGGACCTGCACCAGTGGGAGGGAGCTGTGAAGGAGGAAAGGTTTCCACACACTAGGAAGCCCCTTCACTGGTGGAGACGGGGGGGTGGGCGGCGGGGGGAAGCTTTGGAGCCACGGAGGAAAGCGCAGCAACAGGGGTACAGAGGGCAAAGCGGAGAGATTCACGCACAGAGGATCCGAGCCGACCAGCGCTCACCAGCCCAAGAGGCTTTTCTGCTCACCTGCCATGGCGGGTGGGGGCTGGGAGCTGAGGCTCCGGCTTCAGAGGTCAGATCACAGGGAGAGGACTGGGGCTGGCTGCGTGAACACAGACTGAAGGGGGCTAGTGCACCACAGCTAGCCAGGAGGGAGTCCAGGAAAAAGTCTGGACATGCCTAAGAGGCAAGAGACCATTGTTTTGGGGTGGGCTAGGAGAGGGGATTCAGGGGACTGCCTAAACGAGCTCAAGAGATGGGCACGAGCCACGGCAGTCAGCACAGACACCAGAGACACGCATGAAACTCTAAGGCTGCTGCTGCAGCCACCAAGAATCCTGTGTGCAAGCACAGGTCACTATCCAGACTGCCCCTCCTGGGAGATTGTGCAGCCCGCCACTGCCAGGGTCCCGTGATCCAGGGACAACTTCCCTGGGAGAACACACAGCACGCCTCAGGCTGTTGCAATGTCATGCCGGCCTCTGCCACTGCAGGCTCGCCCCGTACTCCGTACCCCTCCCTCCCCGTGGCCTGAGTGAGCCAAAGCCCCTTAATCAGCTGCTACTTTAACTCCATCCTGTCTGAGCGAAGAACAGACGCCCTCAGGCGACCTACATGCAGCAGCGGGGCCAAATCCAAAGCTGAACCCCAGGAGCTGTGCGAATAAAAAAGAGAAAGGGAAATCTCTCCCAGCAGCCTCAGGAACAGCGGATTTAATCTCCAGAATCAACTTGATGTACCCTGCAACTGTGGAATACCTGACTAGACAACAAATCATCCCAAAATTGAGGCAGTGGACTTTGGGAGCAACTGTAGACTTGGGGTTTGCTTTCTGCATCTAATTTGTTTCTGGTTTTATGTTTATCTTAGTTTAGTATTTAGATTTTATTATCATTGGTAGATTTGTTTATTGATTTGGTTGCTCTCTTCCCTTTTTAAAAAAATATATTTTATTTCATTTTTTTCTTTTTGTGAGTGTATATGTGTATACTTCTTTGTGTGATTTTGTCTGTATAGCTTTGCTTTTACCATTTGTCCTAGGGTTCTGTATGTCCATTTTTGGTTTTTTTTTAGCATAGTTTTTATTGCTTGTTATCATTGGTGGATTTGTTTTTTGGTTTGGTTACTCTCTTCTTTCTTTTTTTTCTTTTTTTATTACTTTTTAATTTTTAATAATTAAAAAATATTTATTTAAATAACTTTCTTCTTTCTTCGTTCGTTCGTTCCTTCCTTCCTTCCTCCCTCCCTCCCTTTTCTTCTGAGCCGTGTGACTGACAGGGTCTTCGTGCTCTAGCCGAGTGTCAGGCCTGTGCCTCTGAGGTGAGAGAGCTAAGTTCAGGACACTGGTCCACCAGAAACCTCCTGGCTCCACGTAATATCAAACGGCGAAAGCTCTCCCAGAGATCTCCACCTCAAAGCCAAGACCCAGCACCACTCAACGACCAGCAAGCTACAGTGCTGGACACCCTATGCCAAACAACTAGCAAGACAGGAACACAACCCCACCCATTAACAGAGAGGGTGCCTAAAATCATAATAAGGTCACAGACAACCCCAAAACACACTACTGGACATACTCCTGCCCACCAGAAAGGCAAGATCCAGCTTCATTCACCAGAACACAGGCACGAGTCTCCTCCACCAGCCTACACAACACACTGAAGCAACCTAAGCCACTGGGGGAAGACACCAAAAATGATGGGAACTACGAACCTGCAGCACTGGCAAAGAAGACCCAAACACAGTAAGTGAAACAAAATGAGAAGACAGAGAAACACACAGCAGATGAAGGAGTAAGGTAAAAACCCACCAGACCAAACAATTGAAGAGGTAATAGGCAGTCTATCTGAAAAAGAATTCAGAATAATCATAGTAAAGATGATCCAAAATCTTGGAAATAGAATGAAGAAAATACAAGAAACGTTTAACAAGGACCTAGAAGAACTAAAGAGCAAACAAACAATGATGAACAACACAATAAATGAAATTAAACATTCTCTAGAAGGAATCAATAGGAGAATAACTGAGGCAGAAGAATGGATAAGTGACCTGGAAGATAAAATAGTGGAAATAACTACTGCAGAGCAGAATAAAGAAAAAAGAATGAAAAGAATTGAGGACAGTCTTAGAGACCTCTGGGACAGTATTAAATACACCAACATTCGAATTACAGGGGTTCCAGAAGAAAAAGAAAAAAAGAAAGGGACTGAGAAAATATTTGAAGTGATAATAGTAGAAAACTTCCCTAATATGGGAAAGGAAATAGTCAATCAAGTCCAAGAAGCACAGAGAAACCCATACAGGATAAATCCAAGAAGAAACACAAGAGGACACATATTAATCAAACTATCAAAAATTAAATACAAAGCAAAAATATTAAAAACAGCAAGGAAAAAACAACAAATAAAATACAAGGGAAGGGCTTTCCTGGTGGCACAGTGGTTGAGAGTCCACCTGCCGATGCAGGGGACGCGGGTTCGTGCCCCAGTCCGGGAAGATCCCACATGTTGCGGAGTGGCTGGGCCCGTGAGCCATGGCCGCTGAGCCTGCGTGTCCGGACCCTGTGCCCTGCGGCAGGAGAGGCCACAATGGTGAGAGGCCCGTGTACCGCAAAAAAAAAAAAAAAAAAAAAGGGAAATCCCCATAAGGTTAACAGCTGATCTTTCAGCAGAAACTCTGCAAGCCAGAAGGGAGTGGCAGGACATATTTAAACTGATGAAAGGGAAAAACCTACAACAAAGATTACCCTACCCAGCAAGGATCTCATTCAGATTTGACAGAGAAATTAAAAGCTTTACAGACAAGCAAAAGCTAAGAGAATTCAGAACCACCAAACCAGCTTTGCAACAAATGCTAAAGGAATTTTTCTAGACAGGAAACACAAGAGAACGAAAAGACCTACAATAACAAACCCAAAACAATTAAGAAAATGGGAATAGGAACATACATATTGATAATTACCTTAAGTGTAAATGGATTAAATGCTCCAACTAAAAGACATAGACTGGCTGAATGAATACAAAAACAAGACCCATATATATGCTGTCTACAAGAGACCCACTTCAGACCTAGGGACACATACAGACTGAAAGTTAGGGGATGGAAAAAGATATTCCATGTAAATGGAAATCAAAAGAAAGCTGGAGTCTCATATCAGACAAAATAGACTTTAAAATCAAGACTATTACAAGAGAAAAAGAAGGACACTACATAATGATCAAGAATTCAATCCAAGAAGAAGATATAACAACTGTCAATATTTATGCAGCCAACATAGGAGCACCTCAATACATAAGGCAAATGCTAACAGCCATAAAAGGGGAAATTAACAGCAACACAGTCACAGTAGGGGACTTAACACCCCACTTTCACCAGTGGACAGATCATCCAAAATGAAAATTAATAAGGAAACACAAGCTTCAAATGATACATTAAACAAGATGCACTTAACTGATATTTATAGGACATTCCATCCAAAAACAACAGAATACACTTTCTTCTCGTGTTCATGGAACATTCTCAGAATAGATCATATCATGGGTCACAAATCAAGCCTTGGTAAATTTAAGAAAATAGAAATCGTATCAAGTATCTTTTCTGACCACAACGCTATAAGACTAGATATCAATTACAGGAAAAATTCTGTAAGAAATACAAATACATGGAGGCTAAACAATACACAACTAAATAACCAAGAGACCACTGAAGAAATCAAAGAGGAAATAAAAAAATACCTAGAAACAAATGACAAAAAACGACGACCCAAAATCTATGGAATGCAGCAAAAGCAGTTCTAAGAGTGAAGTTTATAGCAATACAATCCTACCTGAAGAAACAAGAAACATCTCAAATAAACAACCTAACCTTACACCTAAAGCAATTTGAGAAGGAAGAACAAAATAACCCCAAAGTTAGCAGAAGGAAAGAAATCATAATGATCAGATCAGAAATAAATGAAAAAGAAATGAAGGAAATGATAGCAAAGATCAATAAAACTAAAAGCTGGTTCTTTGAGAAGATAAACAAAATTGATAAACCATTCTCCAGACTCATCAAGAAAAAAAGGGAGAAGACTCAAATTAATAGAATTAGAAGTGAAAAGGGAGAAGTAACATCTGATACTGCAGAAATACAAAGGATCATGAGAGATTACTACAAGCAACTATATGCCAATAAAATGGAAAACCTGGAAGAAATGGACAAATTCTTAGAAATGCACAATCTTCTGAGACTGAACCAGGATGAATAGAAAATATAAACAGACCAATCACAAGCACTGAAATTGAGACTGTGATTAAAAATCTTCCAACAAACAAAAGCCCAGGACTAGATGGCTTCACAGGCGAATTCTACAACATTTAGAGAAGAGCTAACACCTGTCCTTCTCAAACTCTTCCAAAATACAGCAGAGGGAGGAACACTCCCAAACTCATTCTACGAGGCCACCATCACCCTGATACGAAAACCAAAGATGTCACAAAGAAAGACAACTGCAGGTCAATATCACTGATGAACATAGATGCAAAAATCTTCAACAAAATACTAATAAACAGAATCCAACAGCACATTAAAAGGATCATACACCATGAACAAGTGGGATTTATCCCAGGAATGCAAGGATTCTTCAATATATACAAATCAGTCAATGTGATACAGCATATTAACAATCTGAGAGAGTAAAACCATACGATCATCTCAAGAGATGCAGAAAAAACTTTCAACAAAATTCAACACCCAGTTATGATAAAAACCCTCCAGAAAGTAGGCATAGAGGGAACTTACCTCAACATAATAAAGGCCATATAACAAATCCACAGCCAACATCATTCTCAATGGCGAAAAACGGAAACAATTTCCTCTAAAATCAGGAACAAGACAAGGCTATCCACTCTCACCCCTATTATTCCACATAGTTTTGGAAATTTTAGCCACAGCAAACAGAGAAGAAAAATAAAAGGAAACCAAGTCAGAAATGAAGAAGTTGTCACTGTTTGCAGATGACATTGTTACTACATATAGAAAATCCTAAAGACGCTACCAGAAAACTACTAGAGCTAATCAACAAATTTGGTAAAGTAGCAGGATACAAAATTAATGCACAGAAATCTCTTGCATTTGTATACACTAATGACGAAAAATCTGAAAGAAAAATTAAGGAAACACTCCTGTTTACCGCTGTAAAAAAAAAGAATAAAATACTTAGGAGGAAGAAACCTACCTAAGGAGACAAAAGAATTGTATGCAGAAAACTATTAGACACTGATGACAGGAATTAAGGATGATACAAACAGATGGAGAGCTATCCCATGTTGTTGGATTGGAAGAATCAACATTGTGAAAATGACTCTACTACCCAAAGCAATCTACAGATTCGATGCAATCCCTATCAAACCACCAATGGCATGTTTCACAGAACCAAAGCAAAAAATTTCACAATTTGAATGTAAACACAAAAGACTCCAAATAACCAAAGCAATCTTGAGAAAGATAAACAGAGCTGGAGGAATCAGGCTCCCGGACTTCAGACTGTACTACAAAGCTACAGTAATCAAGACACTATGGTACTGGCCCCAAACCAGAAATATAGCTCATGGAACAGGATAGAAAGCCCAGAGATAAACCCATGAACATACGGTCACCTTATTTTTGATAAGGGAGGCAAGAATATACAGTGGAGAAAAGACAGCCTCTTAAATAAGTGGTGCTGGGAAAACTGGACAGGACACATGTAAAAGAATGAAATTAGGGCTTCCCTGGTGGCGCAGTGGTTGAGAGTCCGCCTGCCGATGCAGAGGACACGGGTTCGTGCCCCGGTTGGGGAAGATCCCACATGCCGCGGAGCGGCTGGGCCCGTGAGCCATGGCCGCTGAGCCTGCGCGTCCGGAGCCTGTGCTCCGCAACGGGAGAGGCCACAGCAGTGAGAGGCCCACGTACCACAAAAAAAAAAAAAAAAAAAAAAAGAATGAAATTAGAACACTCCCTAACACCATACACAAAAATAAACTCAAAATGGATTAAAGACCTAAATGTAAGGCCAAACACTATCAAACTCTTAGAGGAAAACATAGGCAGAACACTCTATGACATAAATCAGAGCAAGATCCTTTTTGACCCACCTCCTAAAGAAATGGAAATAAAAATAAAAATAAACAAATGGGACCTAATGAAACTTAAAAGCTTTTGCACAGCAAAGGAAACCATAAACAAGATGAAAAGACAACCCTCAGAATGGGAGGAAATGGGAGGAAACATTTGCAAATGAAGCAACTGACAAAGGATTAATCTCCAAAATCTACAAGCAACTCAATATCAAAAAAACAAACAACCCAATCCAAAAATGGGCAGAAGGCCTAAATAGACATTTCTCCAAAGAAGATATACAGATTGGCAACAAACACATGAAAGAATGCTCAACATCACTAATCATTAGAGGGATGCAAATCAGAACTACAATGAGGTATCACCTCACACCAATCAGAATGGCCATCATCAAAATTCTACAAACAGTAAATGCTGGAGAGGGTGTGGAGAAAAGGGAACCCTCTTGCACTGTTGGTGGGAATGTAAATTGATACGGCCACTATGGAGAACAGTATGGAGGTTCCTTAGAAAACTATAAATAGAACTACCACACGACCCAGCAATCCCACTACTGGGCATATACCCTGAGAAAACCATAATTCAAAAAGAGTCATGTACCACAATGTTCATTGCAGCTCTATTTACAATAGCCAGGACATGGATGCAACCTAAGTGTCCATCGACAGATGAATGGATAAAGAAGATGTGGCACATATATACAATAGAATATTACTCACCCATAAAAAGAAACGAAATTGAGTTATTTGTAATGAGGTGGATGGACCTAGAGTCCATCATACAGAGTTAAGCAAGTCAGAAAGAGAAAAACAAATACTGTATGCTAACACATATATATGGAATCTAAAAAAAATGGTTCTGAAGAACCTAGGGGCAGGACAGGAATAAAGACGCAGACGTAGAGAATGGACTTGAGGATACGGGGAGGGGGACGGGTAAACTGGGGCGAAGTGAGAGAGTGGCATGGATGTATATACACTACCAAATGTAAAATAGCTAGCTAGTGGGAAGCAGCCGCATAGCACAGGGAGATCAGCTTTGTGTTTTGTGACCACCTAGAGGGGTGGGATAGGGAGAGTGGGAGGGAGACGCAAGAGGGAGGAGGTATGGGGATATATGTACATGTATAGCTGATTCACTTTGTTATGAAACAGAAACGAACACAGCATTGTAAAGCAATTATACTCCGATAAAGGTGTTAGAAAAATAAAATCATAATAACATTAAAAACATAAGAAAACAAACCAATAGGTTTCTGATCTTTTTCTTCCAGTCAGTTATGTGTGTCAGTAACTTTACCCAATGTTTTTGTAAATATAAGACTAAACCTTCCTCAACTTAGTGGTAACCTTGAACCTATCTAACCACACCCTTAAATGTTATCTTTTCCCTGGCTGAATTTTACTGGGGCTTTGTCAAAGCTTTTATAAATCCCATCTTTTACTGTTTGGAATGTAAAAGCAGTCAGGTTTTCCATCTCTGTGAAGAATGAACTTTCTAGACTTTTTGTAATGTCTCATTTATTTTTGAAAACTAGTTAGTTCTTTCCTCAACTCCTATCTTTTTTGTGATACTCTGCCATATGCAACCAGTAGTCTCTATCACTTCCTAATTGATTATTTCCAATCACTTATCTTACTGCTGCTGACTCAGTGGCTCGAGATAAGTTATGTGCTAATGGTAACATTTTACTCATTGTTTTGCCACTGCATGCTATTATCACCATCTTTCTAGCTTCCAATGTTAGTTTTTTTGCTACTTGCTACTGAACTCCTAAGTAAATGCCACATATTTTAGGTTTTAATTATAGCAACACCCTATTTCAAGGTATTAATTTCCATTGTAGTCGGGATCATCTATTTATTTATTTATTTATTTTTGGCTGCGTCGGGTCTTAGTTGCGGCACGCGGGATCTTCGTTGATGCGTGCAGAATCTTTCCCTGTGGTGCATGGGCTTCTCTCTAGCTGTGGTGTGCGGGTTTTCCTCTAGTTGAGGAGCGCGAGCTCAGTAGCTGTGGAGTGTGGGCTTAGCTGCCCCACGACATGTGGGAACCTAGCTCCCCGACCGGGGATTGAACCCACGTCCCCTGCATTGGAAGGCAGATTCTTTCCCACTGGACCACCAGGGAAGTCCCTAGTCAGGATCATTAATACTGGCTGCTGTAACAAATAAGTAGCTTAACACTTTATTTCTTGCTCTCATCACAGTCTTATATCAGTTAGCTTTCCTCCAAGTGATGGCTCAGTGATGCAGGCTCCTTCCATCTTGGGATGACACCATTTCAACAGGTGGCCTCTGTGGTATCCAGTGAAGGTGAAGAGAAGGAAAGAAGTCACATTGGATTTTTAGCTCCACTGTTAGAAGTGATACCCATCACTGCTGCTTAAATTCTATTTGCCAGAAGTAGTCACACAGCTATCCTAAATGCAGAGGAGACTGGAAAACAGATAAGAACATATGGATATTGTAAACACTAACATTTTCTGCTACAACTTATTATTTGACCTCTCCTTCCCTATTCTATCAGAATATAAGATTCACAAGGGCAGGGATTTTTTTTCTGTTCCCTTTACTTCTGTATCGTTAACACTTAGAAGAATGCCTGACTCATAGTAAATGGTTATTAAATATTTCCTTAGAGAATATGTGAAAAGGAGAATCCAGGGCTTCATACCATTACTAGTGAGTGACAAATTGGAAGAAAATAAGAAAGGATTCCAAGCAACCACAACAGATACCATGAAATGTATGCACTAAAGCTCACGCGTATTATTCACTGAACCTCCCCCCTCCCACAAGGCATTTTAAACAGAGTCCTAATGAGAATATTTATATAGTTTATCAATTCCATACCAGACCATAAACAGGAACTTAAAGTGAGACAAGAAAGATTATCAAGAAAAGAAAAGGTTATAGGAAAAATATGCGGTTCAAAGGAAAAAGTTACTTTTAAAGTACAACAGCAACAATGAAAACTATAGGAGCCTGAGGCCATTTAGCGTAGAGGCATAAACATTTATGCCTAGATAGGTCCTAAGGGTATCACTGAATCATAGCATAGTAAATATATTACAGCCACTATGAAAATGATGAATCAATTAGGTTTGGTATACTTTCTTTAAAAAGGCAGAGAAGTTGTAATACATTTAAGAAATTTTCTTTTTTGTGTGTTCAAATGGACATTCTTCAGTCATGCCCTAAATTCCCTAGTTGTAACTAGTCATTCATTTCTCTATGATGGTTGACAGATGAAATAGGACAGTAATGGATGTCTCAACTATTATTGTGTTTAGTTATTTCTTCCATTGGAAGCTCCCACTCCCTGAATGCTACACTGATTAGACTACATTCAGAGTATCAGGTTCAACAGGGGATAGATCCACGTTTTGTGGAGTCTGAAGATTACACAATACAGAGGCTTCTTTAAGAAAAAAACCCACAAGTATAAAAGAAGGTACAAAAAGTATTTATTTAGAATAAAAGTCACAACCAATTACAAATTA